>NC_086330.1:255147518-255476662 GCF_032445375.1 Bacillus rossius redtenbacheri | reverse complement strand
ATTAGATAATTTCATTTTAGACACTAGCTGGCTCCACAGTAAAGTGGACGAACTGAGAAGTGAGAATCAAGTAATAAAAATGCTTCTAAATGATTCAAGAAACGAAATCTGTGACTTAAAAAATTAAATTAGTTCAATTAAAGCAACAGCTGAATTTTCAAAATGATTTTCAAAAGTCTTATAATCAAGTTGTAACAAAAGCAAGTGCCATCAGTAATCATGATCAGGCGTCAAGACATGTCGCGTCTTCGGTCGGTTCGCATGGCAACCAGACGGCTGACCTACTTACAACTCAGCGGGACCCTCGTGCTGACAATAACATCCTGCCCAACTTTAACAACAACCAGCAGGTCGATGACCAAGGTTTCACCTTAGTGAAAAACAGTTGCAAGTCCAACTCAAACGTGAACCAAGCTCCATTATTCTCTACAAGTGAAAAGAAAAGAACACCTATGCAAGCTGGAATCAGGAATACTTCCTCTTTAAAAACTATCGTTAAGCCTTCAGTCAAAAGAACTAAAGTGCTATTTGTAACTTACTTTGACCCATCAGTTCAAGAGAAAGAAATAGTTGATTACATTACACAAGAACTTAATCTTACTCAGGTTAAGGTAGTTAAACTCTGCTCCAAGTACAACACCCACACTTCCTTCCACGTCTCGGTATTGGAAGATGATTTTGACAGAATTTATAACACAAGTTTTCTGGCCCAACGGATGTCTCATCAGTCCATTTTATGGAAAACTACATAATGATCAAATCTCTACAAAGCTGATAGCCAAACCTGTTATCCACAAATCAACCAGTGAGAGTCAAGAATCAACCATCAGTACTACTTGCAGCCTGAAAGAAACGTCTTCCATGAAGGTAGCAGGAGGACCACCTTAGCTCAAGTCTGTTATGACTGTGTCTGTGTCCTCTGAATGTAAAAATATAACGGTTCGTTATATACAAAATAAAAAGATGTTGCGCCAATTTTTTAGTGTTTGTTTTATTTTTTCAAGATAGAATGCACAGACGAATCCAATCACTTTCACAGTTTTACTCACTCGTTCAACACGTATATCTGCCTGTCGAAACATGCTCGCAGCTTGCGCGATGTTAATTAACGAAAAATAATGTCCTTCAGTAACGTTTTACTGCAAGTGCACGAAGTCAGTGCGGCCTCAAACATGGCCGCACCCAGCGAAAATGAATTTCGCCCCGAGCCAACCGCCGACGAAGTTGATCACAATTTCTCATTACTGTCCGAAAGAAATAAAAAGAAAATTAGGTTAACTTAATACTCGGCATGGCTCTGACCACCAACGTTAAATTATCTATCCTCCAATTTACTTCATTTTTGCCGAGAAGCCACCGAACGCGACCTACTGGTGCAGCAATCGGCAGACGACTGGTGAACTCTTGCCACTGTCTACTCCACGCAGGGAGGAGAAGTCACATGACCTCACTGACCAATCACACGCATGCTTCATTCACACTTACAGATACAAGCCAATAGGAACCCAGAACACATATTGAAAACAGTTTTCTCTCCATAGAGCCAGGGACTTTACATTCTCCTTCTCTCTCCCACACCGTGAGACAGCAGTTATCACACATTTCCCACGACCAGTGGGGAATCCCAGCTTTTATCTCAGTTAGCGAGGAAGCACTGTTTCTTTCTCACTCCCACTTACAGGCCTCTCATGCCTCTCTTTTTAACCATCACATCAGACACAGTCCCGTGCTGTTTGTAATGTTCATTAACGTGTTCCACACGTTAATGAACATTACAAACAGCAATTATAATACAAATTACTTTACAAAATTAAACTCATTTAGAAAAAACCTGAAAAAGTAGGCCAAAACCGGCAAAAATTTAGTACAGCGACTTCTTTGTGAAAAATTACATAAAAAATAGTAATGATTTTAAATGTCTATTAAAATACAAATACCTTCTTAAAACACATAGCAAATGAAATATCAACCCTTAAATACATAAAAACAGCAAAATATCATTAGAAAAACTTTTTAAGAAATATTTACATGCATAAAAAATAGTTTAAAAGAAAAATATTTAGCTAGGAGGGCAGGGTTCTTGCAACGTTACAAAATCTTCTATCAAAATGGCAGAGGCTTACGGACAAAAGCTGTTGAATTTTTTAATAATATCTTAAGTACTGATCAAGATATAATATGTCTGACTGAAACATGGTTCACCAACAACAGCATCAACTCTCATTATTTTAACAATAATTATCTCATATTCAGGTCAGATAGAGACCCTACCCTAACATTAATGGAAAGAGGTGGTAGCGTCTTGATTGCAGTAAATAAATTTAAATTTAAAAATGTAATGCCACTGCACAATTTCGATCACCCAGGTGTTGAAGCCGTTTGGATAAAAATAAAAACCCAAAAATCAAAGTCCTTAACCATTGGCAATATTTATATTCCCCACAAACATCTCCTCCTATATATGCATCTTATTTTGATGATATTGAAGGTAAACTGAAAAATACTTTTGATAATTTGTTAATATTGGGTGATTTCAATTTGCCTGTAGTTGATTGGTCACACTTGCATACATTAAATATTCTTCATTCAAATATCAAGTCTAAAGCACTGACTTTAATCAATTTTATTTCAGCCTTGGGTTTATCTCAGTTTAATTTCACTCAACCTTCTAATCGGCTACTGGATCTCTGCTTCACCAATCCTGATCATTGTATTTTTAACAAAGCTCTGGATTCCCTCGTCAAAGAAGATCCGCTACATCCTTCTATTGTGATTAGCATTGAACTTAACACAGAACAATTATTTCAAAATGTTTCTTCATGTTTTAAAAACTTTAAGGACTGTGTTTATCTAGGTTTATATAATGCTTTAAAAGAACACATATTGGTCCCCTTTTTATAATAAATACTTGTGATAACTTTATGGTCGATCATTTGACATCTACAATGAATCATTTTATACATTTGTATATTCCTACTATTGTGAAAACTACTTCTAAATATCCCCATTGGTTCTCCTATCAACTCATCAAGTCATTAAAATTGAAAAAATGCTATCACAAATTATATAAAAGAAATAGAAATCCCTTCTATTATTCTTTATATTCTCAATCATGTCGAGATTCAAAACTACTCTTATCAAGAGATAAAAAAATTTGGCTGCAAAATATTAATAACAAAATTAAACTGAATCCAAAAAATATTTCGAATTACGTACAAATCATGAGGAAGGGTTACAATCAACAACTCTCTCTCAAGACCAATGATAAAGTTATAAATAACCCTACTATCATTTCTAACTGTTTTGCTAAATACTTTTCAAGTGTCTATGTTACTCCACCCTCAAATACTAATTTACCCACATCTTATACTACTAATTGTTTATTTTCCATATGACTAACATTTCTGAAAGTTTGGTTCTATGGAGTATTAAATCACTAAAATCTACTTTTTCAACAAGACCAGATGATATACCTAATTTTATTATAAAAGATTGTTCTTTACTCCTTACTCCTGTCCTTATGCACATTTTTAACAGTAGTAATTAAAGGGTATCTACCCTTGTAAATGGAAGCTAGCTAAGGTTATACCTACACATAAAAAAGGTAACAAGTTAAACATTTCTAATTACAGGCCAATTTCTCTGTTAAATGGTTTCGCTAAAGTTTTCGACAAAATAATATTTAAACATTTAAACTTGAACTTAAAAAATCAACTATCTGACTCTCAACATGGTTTTAGAACTGTTAAAACCACTACGACCAATTTAGTTTCGTTTCCTAACCCTACCTATTCTCAAGTTATAGCTCGTGGTCAAGTTAGGGTTGCCAACCGTCCCGTATTGTACGGGATTTCCCGTATTCTGTGACTAAAAGAATTATCCCGTACGTAGGCAGGACGGGACGTGATATTTCCCGTATCTTGTTTAAAGTTCAATTCACACACCTGCATAAAATTGAAAAAGTATTTTCCCGCCTGCATCGCGCACCACCTGTTATATGTATTGCGACATTGCGAGGCTCCGTTTACTCCGCAGTTCACTGGCCACTAAATAGTTGATGTTGACACCGACTGGTGGCAGGTGGTTGCCAAGTTAAGTTTTTTTGTGAAACATTGTTTTTTGTGTCTTGGATGTTGTATATTGTGTACTTTATACCCGAGATGACATTTAATTTAAAGTTGGATTTGTTTGGTGAAATGAAAAATGAGAAAATATATGTTAGGCATACATTTATTAAAATATATTTTTTTTAAGTTGCTTGTTATGGTGTCCTTAGTGGTGGTTCTAATCTAAGGGGGAGGGGGAATGGCTAAGTGGTTTTAGCCACCTCCCCTTCCCACACTTTTTTCCTGATCACATTTTGCATTGGAGAGAGTTGAAGTTAGTTTACCAATGTTCAATCACATATGAGTTATCTGGAATTTTTATACTTTGTTAACTAAAAATATCTTTATGCATTAAATTCACCACTCAAAAAATTATTAGGCCAATACAAAAAAAATTTATTATTTCAACCAGGTACATTATTTATTTTCAGATACAAAAACTGCTAAAATAGCACCAATTTGCATCTAGAAATTCAAATTTTTCCGGGGGAGGGCCCCCGGACCCCCACTCTATTAGGTGGGGTGCAATGTCCCTTATGATCAGGTTGAAAAGTTGGTAACCCTAGGTCAAGTTGATGCTTGTTATTTTGATTTAGCAAACGCTTTTGATACTGTAAATCACCAAATTCTTATATAAATGTGCTAAATTCGGCTCATGTAATAAATATATATCCTGAATGACTAGTTATTTAAAGAACAGAAAATATTTTGTTGCAATACAAAAAGCACACACTGATCTATATCCGGTTAGTTCTGGTGTACCACAGGGTGGTACACTTTCACCTCTACTTTTTAATATTTATATTGACGACGTAACTGTTGGTTTAAATCATTCAATTGGCACTCTTTTTGCAGGCGATTTAAAAATATACAAGAAAATTTCATCCATCCATGATTGTTATCTACTCCAGTCGGACATCAATTCAGTTATTGAATGGTGCAACTTAAACTTAGTTCATCTTAACAAAGATAAAACCACCATAATAACCTTTACTAGAAAATTATTTCCCATCAATTATGAATATAAAATAGATAACTTACGCATCTTTAAGACCCCTTTTGTGAAAGATCTTGGCATCCTACTTGATTCTAAACTCTTTTTTCATCTACATATAGATGCCCTTGTATCTCACTCAAGGAAAACTCTTGGACTTATAAAATTCATTACCTTCTATACATCCAATCCAGATTCTATACTATCCCTCTACACAGCTCTGATTCAATCAAAACTTGAATATGGATCAATAATCTGGAATAGTATTAGGTACTAGTACTGATAGTGAAAAACTTAATTCAATTCAAACCAAAGTATCTAAATATATAGCCCAAAAAACAACAAAGTTAATAGATCTTAAATCTCTTTTAGGTTCCCTTTCTGATAGAAGAAATATTCTAGATACAATGTTTGTTAATGACTGTTATAACTATAAACTGTTTTGTCCCCACATTTTTGAAACTACAGGGATAAAAATTCCTTCTTTCAACAATCGAAAACCACCATTTTTATGTACCTTATATAAGACTCATGATATAAATTACAGATTAATTATCAATTTCAATAAATATGAGGAATTCCTAAAGTCAGCAAATAATAGAATATTCATTAAAAAGTTTTTTCTTCTGCTCAACCTTAGATTCTCAAGTGTTGGATAAATAAATAAAATAAATAATTAACTATAAATAAAAATTATGTATTAATAAAGATAATTTACTTTTCATCCACATCCAGAGAATTTAACTTTTTGATTTTGACTTGTCTAAATTTGTTTTTTTCATCTCTTCCTGTAGAGAATGATTGTTTCATTAATCAATTGTTTATTGTGTCTGTGTCTATTGTTTATTTTGTCCTTTGCATTTTGTTTTTGTTTGAATCTTTTATTGTGATATGGTTTTTTTTTTTCATTGTTTTCGTTTCTTTTTTATATCCCCGTGCACACCCTAGTACCCTCTTTATGAGGTGTTGGTGTGCATGTCACAACTGTAATAATAATTATTATTATGTTTACAATTAGTAGTACTATTGAGGCAAGAATAAGAATGCTGAAAGAATTCAAACTTGTACCAAGAATGCTGCTAGTTTTACATAAAATCTTTAGAGGTAATTCATATTTTGACGTGGCAACGTCTAATAAATCGATGAACGCCGGGTGCACGCACGAAAAGTGTCCCACTACGGATGTCCCACTACGGATGTGTCCTATTTGCTCATTGTACGCATGCGTGGCATCTCTCTTCATGCTCATTGTAGGGCCTACGCATGCGTGGCATCTCTCTTCCACTCGATTGGAACGACCATCGATTTGACTTTTCAATAATATTTTCGTCGTTTGAATTATTAATATTATGTAATTTAACAATTGTCCACCGATTTTCAGCACAATCGGTCCAGTTATTTAAAAGTAATGTTGAATATTCAAATACGTTTTGAACCAACAATGGTGTTTTACAGTTACACATAATAATTCAAATTACAACCGGGATCTTTTGCACAATGTTTTAAAAAATATTGTAACACATTATAAATAAGTTTGGTGTATTTGGGATGCGTATTTGTTATAAAATTGAGTTATAAAAACGAAATAATAATATTCCCCGACCGTGAACAAAATTTTTATAAATGTATATATAACATCTGAAACTATTAATTATAGTATATGGCCTCGTGGGTGAGCGATCAGCGGCGATATCTTCTAATGGTAAGGTTGTCGGTTCGAATCCCGGCAGGTGCGAAATTTTTTTTGTACTTGTAAAAATAAATACGGCGCACGTAACATTTCAAAAGTAATAAATATATTTGAATAATGAATGCAAATAAAAGTAAATTTATTAATTAAATTGTACATTTCATTTCACTCCTTTGTATCCATACAAAATAGTGATAATTCAATAAAAATGATTCAATTTTATTCATAAAAGTATGCAGAGGTAGATTTTATCATACAAAAGATAGAAAAATTAAAAAAAAATTCTTCCTCAAAGAATATAATATTTTTAATGCCTAAATGGTTTGGTTGCAAAAACCTATTACGGCTCAGTCTCAGGCCAAATATGATATTTCCTTTTCTTCTGGATCAATCATTTCATCAATGTTTTGTTATGACGTTGTCACGTTAAACTATCGTCCGTAAACCGACTTTATGGTCAATCAATTTTTTTTTAATAATAACCTAAGTTCATACTAAACATTGAATATAAATTTGATTTATAGCCACAAGTGCTGTTTTTAAAAGTTTGATGCGAGGCTTATTCTAAACAACAGACATGATGTGTGAGAGTCTGGTGCTGGAATTGTTGTGTTAGGTGCTGGAGCTGGTGGTATGTGAGGGTTTGGTATTGCTGTGTGAGGGCCTGGTGCTAGTGTTATGTGAGAGGCTGGTATTTTTGTTGTGTGAGGGGCTGGTATTGTTATTGAGGGTCTGGTTTTGTTGTTATGTGATGGTCTGGTGCTGGTGTTTCAGGCGCTGGTTGACTACGAGGGGGATTCGGACGAGGAGGAGGAAGAGGAAAGTGACGGCCTCACTCCATCACCGAAGCGCGCCCGACTCACATAGTGATTAGGCGCTGATCTGGAGCTTGGTTATCCCGTGTGCAGTTCTGTGTACTGATCTGAAGTCTCATGCAAACCATTATTTTTCAATGCGTTTTGTAAAGATTTGTCAGAATGGTTTGATAAATGAGCAACGCTTGAGATATTTCTGAAATTTGGTAAATTGACTCGGTGAGTGTATTGGTTATAGGTTTCGATTCCGCGTTTCTACAGGAACTATTCGTGTTGTGCAATGAAAATGAAGATATTTATAGTTGGAAAGTTTACTTTAGCTAGTGTTTGAACATGGTTGACTTGTAATAAGTACAATTGTGTCTGACAAAGAAGATCAAAAACTTGTTCAAAATATATTATATTTCTATTTTGTGCTGACTTTTACACACAAGAACATAATTACCTCTCCATATAATTTTATATGGCTGCCATAGTCAGTGTGGGCAAGTGATGCTCTCGATGGACTCGATGCAAAATGACTCGGCCTTGCCCACATATCATTGAATTTTAAACAGTTGGTATGTGCGTGTTGTCAACCTAAACAATCTCTGTGATTGGAAAGTGAATAGAAAATATTGTGGGTTCTAGGAGCCAAGCATGTGAGGGCCTTCTGGGAAACCAATGATGGCACAGCTGCAGTCGCAGTGAACACTTGACAGCAACACACAGAGTGTGGCTTTCACTGCTGTCATTTAGTGTCTGGAGAAGGTGACATCGGCCTTATGATGTGCACACATTTCTTGCTTTGAGACGGCTAGTTACAAACATTACCAGTCTGCATCAGTTTTTTTTTTTGTGCTTGCGAGATAAAGTGACTCTCTCGCTTCATGACACAGTGGTACCACAGATCTTGCAAGAAAATGTTTTAGAAACAAAACAGTGCTGTTTGCATGTATTTTAAAAATGTGTATATGAAAGTTGTAATTTATGTTGCTTCGTCATTTGAAATATGTGTGCTGATTGTTTCAAGGTGTTGTGTAGACAGTCGAGAGTTCTGCGATTGGTTACGAGTGTCCTGGGGGCAGCGATAATCATTCGCATCATTTAGGTCATAATGTAGTTCCTGCTACGCACCTGCCATCAGTAAACCATTTTATTTTGGTTATTTTATTTTCTGGTTATGTATGTTTCATGTGTTCCTAACATAAATTATACTGTTGTTTGATTCATTTGGTGCTACACTAAAATTTCTTTATTATTTTTTAATCTAATAAAATGGAAGTAAATTATTTCAATATGAAATGAAGTTTTTATCAAGAGCAGTTTGAAATAAACTACAACCGCAATAAACACATTTGGTCTGACTTAATAAAAGTACTGAAGCCATGAGCCGTCGTGGTGAGTGCGAGTGTGTGTGTATGGGAACCGGGCATGCGCGCGGTCTCCCGTACTGTCCCGCGCGGGAAGGGGGGTGACCTCGGGGCTCGAGCCGTGTCTGTGCTGCTCGAATCGAGTAGCGCTCACACTGCTGGTCATTCTCCGTCCATGCGTGCAGAGCATAGTCTTCATGTTTTGTAGAGTTGTGAAAAGGGGAATTTTTAATTGTAAATTGTAACCAAGTTATAATCAGTAATAAACAATATGATATTTGTCTCCGTGTGTTTATATTCACAGCATATGTCTGGTGCATATGCAAGAATAGGAATTGTGCATGCATTGGTTGTTTGGTTGAATACTGTGTATCTCATTTTACCTACTTAATCATTTTTGATGAAAGCAAGCAGATTAACACACACTAAACCTAGTAACATGACAATAGTTATGAAGTTTATACACAACTCTTACGAACATATAATCATAGTTAAATCATCTTGAAAAAATTTGTGGTATGCAATTTTTTAGCATTAATGCTACAAACATGATCGCTGTCCATGTCCAATTGATGTAGGTCTGGGATTATGTTTTTTTTTAGTATTCTTGAAACTGAAACAAATCACTTCAACTTAGCCACTGCCTGAGTCACATATGCCTCCATTGGGAAACAGCTTAGTTTATGACTTACTTGGTTCAAAGAATAAGCAGAGTTGTGAAGTGTGTACAGATCATTCATCTTCAAGGTGTTTGGATCTTTCCCAGATTTCAACATGCACAAAGCTTTTTGCACTAACCTTTTCCTGCAGTGAGCCCTTGAACACAGGTTTTATTCCCAAGTGTAACGGCTGCAGGTGACTTATAGTAAGCAGGGAAAAAACACTAACTCAGGCCTGCCACCAAATTAGGTTCCTAAATCCTCTTTACAGCATTTAAAAATCCTGTAAAATCCTGTAAAATTTATAGCCTTAATTTACATAAATAATTTTTCGCTGTAATTTTAAATATACTTTGCATTCCAAAACATAGTTTAAAAAAAAATCAAATGAATGTAAAAAATTGTTAAGATTTGCCACTTACATTACAAAACTAATAGTTGGTATCACAATAAAATGAAAATTAATTTAAAAAGTTTCTCTTCAGTATAAGCTTTGGTGCTTTTCTTATTTACAAACTATAAATACATTGATACAACTGAAGTTATTTACAAGTTTAAAAAACAAATGTATTTCACATCATTAACTAGCTACTTTTTCATGTTCTGTGCTCTTTTCCGCATCTCGTCAGTGGGCTTGAAAGCCAGACCTGCAGATGTTCTCATTCTGCAATGCAACAACACATTTAACATTGGTAATTCCATTGATGATCTGTGAGCAGTTTTAATAATCTTGAGATTGCTGAAAACCCTTTCCACAGCAGTATTGCTGTGGGGAAGAATTATCATGGTTTTTGCAAGTTTTGAGAGCACAGGGTAAACCACCACATCTTTTTGCCTATGTTGAGAGATACTGTACCAGTAGGAATCTATTTCCTGTTTTGGTAAGGCTTGTACAGGTTCCCATAATAAGAGATAAACTCATCATTCAGTCTGTCCATGTCATCTGGCCCGATGACATTCTGAAACCTGTTGGCAAGCTTCTCTACTTTGTGCCAGTCTCCTGATGGTTTGTTGCAGGGATCAAAAATCATAATATTTTTTAACACATCATCCTCAAGAGGCAGGAGGTGATACAGCTCTTTAGTTCCTGTCTGTTAAAGTTTCTGACATTCCCAAAAAAATATTTTTTCTGTTCAGTGGCTAAATTACAGGTTTCTAGGAAATCTCTGGTTTTGTGACCAATAAAAATTCCTTCATCTGGCTGTTGGTTTTCACGCTTTTCGTCTAGTTTAGTGATACCACATTCCTGAATTATTGGAAATTTCACGTAGCTTGCAACAAATTGCCTGAGCAGCACACACACACATTTCAGGATAGAGTTTATGGATGTATGGTCTTTCTTGCTGAAACAAAGTGTTGAATTTGGAAAATGTTGGCAGTACAGCTTGAAGGAAAAAAAAAGTAAAGTTTATCCAAATCTGAGTGTAAAGTACTGACAATGCAATAAACAGAATCTGATTTGCTTTCTTTCCCATCCCAATTATCAAAATGCTTGATCAGTGCAGGCCACTGCTCTAACAAGCGCTCCACACACCAGGAGAGCCAACCACTTCCTGTTGACCGCTGTCAGCGCTTAACAACCCCCATTCCACGTCCCTTTGCCGGCAGGGTGCAGATAAAGGTTTTTGTGGCAACGTGTTTACGACCGCTGTCAGCGCTTAACAACCCCCATTCCACCTTTGCCGGCAGGGTGCAGATAAAGGTTTTTGTGGCAACGTGTTTACATTTAGCTTTTTGTTAGTGTCTAGTGTGGTACGCAGTTAAGGCAAAGCTACCTGCTGGATTTCTCTTGATTTTCATTACTATCGGTTGACAATACACAGTGACCGACTGGATGCACGCCCGCCTCGACTTGTTTTAACTGCAGCAGCGATGTTTATTTTGACAGCTCAAGCAATTATCTTTTCCCGTGGGTTATAAAAAAAGGTCGCTTCACCCAGCATAAAAAAAAAGGCTACGCCACTTATTCCCCAAGCAGGAAACACACTGGCTGCAGTCTGTCTCCCCCGCATTTATCTTTCTTCTAACATTCCACGTCTCGCCTCTCGCGCGAGCAATAACGAAGCGACCACGCATCGGGCTGTTTTATGCTTTGTTTGGTGACAGCAGCTTGATTTTATTCAGTATATTCCTTTTCATAGGACCCTTGCTATTAAAATACATTTATATTTAAGTTTGAAAGCTTGTAAATTCCTTGCCAGAGATGACTGAACTCGAACTTGGTGTGAAAAGTGATATATTTTGACCCCTCCCTCACCGCTTTAGTACACCATTCATAATAGCCCAATTTTACGGGAGAAGGGAGGGTGAAATGAGCATTTGCTCACTGAAGGTTTTTCAAAGGAAGCGAAGTTGGGGTGTTACAACGGAGGACACTAGATGGTTTGTGAGTCTGGGAGGGATGAGCTAGCCTTGAAGAATGTGAACGAGGGGAGGGAGGGGTGAGCTTATGCGTCATGAAGCCGCTGCCGCCAGCCAGCCGGGCGAGCTTAGTGTGCGCCCACTCGCGTTGCAGAACCTACAGCTGCATATACTTTTAAAGGAAATGTCCTATTATTTTTTTGTTATTCTTACATGAACATTATTGGAAGTATTAAAGCCGGCACAAAAATACGCTGTGTGTTAAAATTAACAGATTTTAATGATCTTTGATTTCTTTTTTTTTTTTTTTTTTTTTTTTTTTTCTGATTTTCACATTTTGGTCAAAATGTCCAATTTTTTGACGGTGAGAATGTATTCGTTAAATCCGGGGTTCGTGATATCGGGGTTCTAGTGTATTTAACAACGGCAAGCAGAATACGTACATGTAAACTAACCAGTAAAAATAAACTGTCTTTTGACATATTTTCTTTAGAGGTGGCCTGTAGGGCGAGGGACTTGTCATGAAGGTTGAAGTGGGTTTAAAGCAAAGCCGTCTAGCATTGTGAGTGACAGCATCCTGCCATTGTACGGCTGGTTTCTTAGCGAGTAGCGGTGAGTGTGCGGGGGGGGTTTAATGAACTGAAAATTTCGGAAAACATCTATTACGATCCCCCCTCTATTACGACCCTATTCCTGGGAACCGTAAGGGTTCGTTTCAGAGAGATTTGACTGTATAGTCATCTGCAGCAATGATGGATTTCATGAGTTTAACATCACATGGGATCACAGATGATATGCAAATGGTCCACTTCTGTTTGGAAGTTCATCCTTTTGAAGGACCCACTCATTCTGCAGTCTTAATAGCTGACAATATTAAACAGTGCCTTACAAAGTGGGACATTTTTGACAATCCAAGTTGATTATATTGTGACTGATAATGCTGCAAACATGATACGAGCACCAGCTATCCTAGGCAAACTTTCATTATAGTGTATGGCACACAGTATACAGTTAGTTGTGAATACAACTGTGTCTAGTGTCATACCAATAAAGGTAATCCCGATGGCTAAGCATCTGGTATCACATTTCCACCACTCGGTTGTAGCAAGAAAAGCGCTAGTTGCCTCGTAAAAGGCAATGAATCTTCCAGAGAAGAACTTGATCCAGGATGTTCCAACCAGGTGGAATTCAACGCTAAACATGTTGCGCCGACTTTTCGAGCTAAGGTTACCAGTTCAGGATGTTCTACCAACTCACAATTGTTGGGTGTGACTTCAGTGCATCAGATTGGACTTTAATGGCTGAAATCATAAAAATTCTGGAACTTTTTGAGCAAGTGACTCTTAAAACGAGTGAAGATAACTGTATGTTGGCAGATGTGATTCCACTTGTAGCAACTTTGAAGTGGGGGATACAGAAACTGGACGTTGTTTCATCACTTAAACCTTCAGTAGCTGACATCCTACAAGCCCTAGAAACTATGTTTTCATTTCTTGAGAATTCACAGCCACATGTTTTGGCAACCACATTGGACCCACGCTACAAGTGTAAACTTTTTTCTTCTGAGGAGGTAGTAAGAAAATCCAGACTGTGGCTTCGTGAAGAGATGACACAAGCCATTAATTTGGAATCATCAGACACTGGTTGTGATATGCAGAGTCCTAAAGGAGCCTCTTCAAGCTCAACAGCAAGCTGTTCACTTGTAAACATTTTCCAAGAACTCATAGATGAGAAAGATGACAGTTCAATGGAAAATGAAGGTAAATTGAATCATTTTAAAAATAAATTACATTTTGGTATGTTAGGCAAGCCTATATAATGAAATGTCTTATGTGAATAAAAGAAGAGCCTAAATATTGATTTGCAGTATGCATCAAGTTTTTTTTTCTTCTTTCAGATCAGATAGAAAATGTTGTGGAATGTTATCTAAAGAAGAAGATAGAGCCCATTGCTTCAAATCCACTAGACTATTGGAAACATGAAAACATGTTTTCTGGAATGAAAAGTGTCGTTATACGGTTTTTAAATGTTCCATCAAGTTCAGTGGCATCAGAGAGATTATTTTCTTCAGCTGGACTTGTTAGTGAGAAGAAGCGATGCAACTTGAGGCCATACAAAGTCAATCAGCTTGTATTTCTTCACGAAAATCTAAAAGCTATTAACTATAGCTATTAATGTTTTGTGCAATGCCTTAGCTAGCTTACCAAAATCTTAAATATTTATATAAATAAAAATGATTTTGTCTGCATTCTATACATATGTATGTACATTTATGGTCCATGCCTCCATTACATCAATTTTAGTCACAATGTTGTTCTCTTTGCTTTCTTTTTTAATTTATGTATGTAATAATCGGGCAAATATAATCGGTATTCTTAATCGGTTTGGAACATCGGCTGAATTTGAATTTTTTAGTTAATCGTAATCGGTAACCGGTTTTTCAATGTTGGTACATCCCTAGCACATAGACATCTTTAGATAACTGTTCACACACGTCTGGCAGCTCACTGCAGGCATGAGATGCTGCTAGGTGAGCCACATGGCATGTGCAATGTAAGAACCATACATTGCCTTGTTGTTGTTTCACCCTGGATAGTATTGAATTTAATTCTCCAACCATCGCCTTTGCTTCATCAGCTGACATACTTAAACAATTTTTCCAGGGAATAACATCCTCTTCAAATGAGAAGCTTACCAAAGCAAAGAGATTTTCTCCAGTTGCAGCACCACTCAAAGCCATTACTTTGTACAGATGAGTTTCAACAATCTCTGACAGAAAGAACCTTGCTAACACTACAACCTGCTTAGTGACTGTAACATCAGTTGATTCATCAATCATCAGTGTGAAAAATTGTGTCTTCATTGCAAAGGAAACATAATCTGCAGCTGATGTATCCAAAGATTGAATAATTATCTGGCTAGTTTTAGTGCGAGAACAATTAAAGTTTCTTGCGATTTCGCTATCTGGAAACATTTGCGGGACAAGTTTCGTGAAATTATCACTAGTTTCACAGATAAATTGTTTTCACAAACGAAGTTCGCCCATAACAGTTCCGCATCAATTATTTTGTTTGGTTTGGTTAAAAAACTTGTCAAAGAAAAACTCTGATCAGCAGCTCGTTGGTTTTTCTCATGAACTTGCGTATTTTCGTGCCGCCGAAGATCCTTCAAGCCACCCTTTGTCACGTTCAGTTCCGAGTTGCAAGTCAAACAAACGGCGGAAAATTCCGTTTTGCCACGCCTCAGCCATTTCAATTCTTGCTCCCATTCTTTACGATAACGCTGTTTATAAAGTGACCTGTCCGGCAAAACCTTTCGTTTTTTCTCCATCACAATCAGCTAAGCCCAAAACTACTACTTAAATCACGTAAGAAGTTTTTAAACAAATGCAGCACCTATAACATTGAAATGGAAAATAATTCCAATGTTTAATGACGCCATGACACTTCTTAGCGTTCAACTCAACAAACAAAAAACATTTCCCCCAAAACCATAGATATTGTACTTCATGAAACGATATGTGGGAGTATATGTTTGTGGTTAAACGATTGGAAGTTACATGGCGCTACACCTAATGTATTGCTTTGCTGTTGGACGCTTGTATGGTTTGACAATTTCAAATAGCTAGTTGAATGTAAATATTTATACGAACGAAATTCAAATATGGAAATATCAGCGAAGCGTCGTAAATATCAGTGAATGTCGCAGTTTATCCGTTAGTCCGTTTTAAGCTTCTAATATCCGTGAAAACAGATAAAGTCCGTAAAAACGGCAGGCCTGCACTAACTTAACATTTCTCAGTTTGGCATGAAGTGGATGTGCTGGATACTGGTCAATAAAAAAAATTCCATTTTGAGTTCTTATGTGTGCATTCAATGTGTGACTTTCAAAAATGCTACTAGTCATCCAAGCTTTCAAGTTTTATGTGTACTTTGTTGGCAAGGTGCCTAAAACATCTGGGATTCTTTTCTCAATTACAGATGATGACAGCTTTTTATCGCCATTTTTTTTTTTTTTTTTTTTGTCTGCTAGAGGCCTGTGGTGTTCATTGCCAGAGAGCACTAGTGTCGCTCCTATCATGCGAATAAACTTTATTTAATATTTTACACAAAATAACCAGAAGCGAGGTTATACGAGCAACTCTAGGTGCCTGTTCCACCATAAATGATAAACTACAAGTCACACGTTACTACTTACAAAATAATAGTGCTAATAATTTCTGATCTACAATAAGTTTTCAACACATGTAAAATTCATCAGTATTTAATAAGTAAATATGTAAAAATACAAGTTGGGAGTTTTACAAATGACAGTAATGCTCAACTTACATCAAAGAAAAGAGGTGGTGGTGTTCTGACAGCTGTTAGCAAACACAAATTTATATCCACTGATCCATTATATGATTGTGACTTCTCTGGTATAAAAACTGTTTTGCTAAAATTAAAATTATCACCTACCAAATTGATCATTCTTAGCAATATTTATTTACTACCTGTTAAACAACCTAATGCTTATTTTGACTATTTTGAAATTTTAGAAGACAAACTCTTTTCCTATCAAGAAGATTTGGTGTTCTTAGGTGATTTCAACACTCCCTGTGTAGACTGGATTTACAATCAGACTTAACATTTTATCTAAGCATTCAAGAGCTGAACATCTACTCAACATAACATCTAGCAATGGACTAAACCCATACAACAAAACCCAGTCATCTATAAATCTTTTTTATCTCTTCTTCTTCAACATATTCCATGCAACCGAAGAGCGAATTAAAGAAGATATATATCATCTGGCCTTAAACATCAACTTCACAATGGATGTTTCCCTTGCAATAATATTTAATCTACTGTGTTTAGGATCTACAAAGTTGTTAACTTTTTGATCTCTTAACTATATTAAAAATCATGACTGGTCAACTTGTTATAATTCTTCTGATTTTGATGATCTAACAGTATAACTGACAAAATTAATACCTTCATTCCAAAAAAAATGTCTAAATATCCTCTTTGTTTTTCCAGTGACTTAATACAAGCACTAAAATCCAAGAAATATACACAAACTATATAGAAGAAACATCATCATGTACTACTATAGTTTCTTTTTTTTCTGGAAACAAATTTAATTGACTCGTGTGACAAACAATACCAAAAATAACCAAAAAAAAATTTTGGCACTATGTTAAAATAATGAAGGATGGCTATTATGAGATCCTTCACTAAATGTTAACAGAATTATTCTAATGAACCTAATGGGTTATCTAATGTATTTGCCCAATATTTCTCTAGTGTTTCTGTATCTTCCAAGTTGTAAACCACTAACATTAACATGTGCTTTGAGACCATACCTGTTCCCATCATCTTGAAAGTCATGTACTCTGGGGTATCAAGTAGGCCTGTGCGAATACAAGTGTTTTTGTTCGAATCTAATATGAATTGTAATAATGAGAAATAGAATCCCACTAAAAAAAAAAAAAAAATTTCCACATGTAATAGTTTCTGCAAAATTAGACAAATAATACTAAAGAGAGAGGTAGTTAAGTTAAGTCAGCTACAATTATTGAAAGGAAATTTTTTTTTATATTTTAATTATGAAAACATAGTTTTTTTTTAATTATGTGACTAACCTAACTTCAGATCCTGTTCGCCGTATTTTCAACAACCTGCTACTCTGCCTATTGTCCAGAAAATTTTCGCGAACTGCAAAATACTGTGGCCTACCTGATGGTGTCTCTGAACCATACACAAATGTACCATGTTTTATCACATATTCGTTGCTCCAATATTTTAGGGCAACAAAATTTAAATAAAAAAACCTATCGCATAAACGTCACATGATGTTTATGGTCCCGCTATTACATTCCAAGCGCTTGTGTATGTATTTTTTGCGTATAAAACAATGTATTTTAAAGTATAAATCTAATATTTATTTGGACATTACCGCTTATTTAAGTAACGGAAATACAAAGTTGTCTGAAGTGTAAATGTTCGTTTAAAGACTTTTTAAAAGTTATAACCTTTATCTGTTTGTCTGCGTCGCCACGGTGTACCACTTATAAAAATGTAACCAGCGCTAGTTGGCATCATGTTTGGTTATGTTGCTTCCCGTATAGAGCACGCACATGTAGTCGAATATCGATATCTCGCTGATTGCTTGCAACGCTCGCACTCTTTTGTGGTGTGTACTATGATGATAGTTATGCATTAGTTCAGGCTCATATTCAGGCCACAGATTTATTTTTTCTATTTAAAGTTGAATAAAGGTTTTTGTTGCATGACTTATTGGTTTTTATTTGTTTGGTGTGCTTTTGTATACTCTATATTTTAAATAAACGTACTTTCCATGAATGGGTTTTGGTTTTTATGAATAACTTTACCTAACAAAAAAAATTGCATAAAAATTGCACCCCTGCTTTTCAAACTTTATTTTAGTATAAAATATGCGACGATTGTGCGATAAAACACGGTATTTAATTAAAACATACATACATTGAGACTAGCACGAACAGCCATAGGCCAGAAGTCCTGTTAGTACTATCTAGTGAACTACCAATTTGAAATAGCCATAAACTTTGAAATAAAAACCCTAAGATATTTAATTCATCATAAACTGAAATTTATAAAGTGAAATATTTATACTTTTGGTGTAATCTGTGCCCAAAGTAATTGGAGATATTAGCTACACCTATCCCTATGTCACACCATTTATCTTTATATGCTTCCCATCACACTTTGTATGACAAATACGACACCGCGTAACTGGAGATACGTGGTTATGTACTTTATCGTCAGTTGGCTGGCAGACTTGCCCGCCTGGGCGTGACCTTCAACTCACGTCATGTACCTTTCTAAACCATCCTTTACTAATAGTGAAACCGATATTACTGTCCGGATAATTACATTTTAATTTTTAAAAAATTAAAGCGTTTATTCACATATCGCCACCTGGTTCACACCAATCCTGTCAGGCCAATGATAATTTTTTTCATTGCAACATTCATTTAACAATCTTTTCCACGTGAATCATCTGTTCATTTCTGTTCCGGTATCGAATGTCAAATATATTCCCGCTAGTATAACCAACAGCATCAGACTTATAAACTTTTGGTAACAGTCCTTATTTCATACGATTGTGCGCACAGTTGACTTGCTTAAAAATTAAATGTGAACAACGTAAGCGTTGCCTTCATGACAATCTGTGCGCCGTAATACTTCTAGTTTTGTCTCAAATACTTGAGCATAATGCATTATGAGTGATCATGCACGTACAGTTACCGGCAGATGAATGGGCAGACGTTGCTTTTGTTTGAGTGAATTCCCTGCCACTGGCTAGACTGAGTTCACAGCCCGGTTTGTAGCCAGGTGACAACGGTACGGCATGGCGGCATACGCGCGTACGTAAAAACATTTGGTCTTTTACACTCCATAGCTGAAATTTAACTTGCCATAGCTTCGCGCATCTCTTCCCCCCTTGTTTGGCTAACTGTATCCCACGGCACATCTGTTATTTACAGAAGTTGAAACAGACTTCGTGGCGTCGTGCTCGACCTTTTTTTTTTGCCTACCGAGATTTTGTGCTAACTGAAATTTACAGACGTGCTATTCAAGACTGGGGCAGTAAAATTCACATCGCGCTAAATTAATCCGCACAGTCTGAAGATGTGTTAAGTGAGGGATAGGTGTATTTGGCATATATATTGATTGTTTTTTATCTGTCTGCCAAGTTTATTTTTGTGAATATGTTGCAGATTGGTCTTTGCTTTGGTCAATTTAAATAATTTTTTTTTAATTTCAGATGTAAAATTTTGCAATTATTTTACAATTTAACATTTGTTGTTATTGTATGTTTATCTACCCCTTAAACAGTCACATCATACAGGTTATTTATAAGTCATGGATACAAGGGGGTGTAGCAAACGTAGCTTGCAGAGAGGATCCAGAGACAGTAGTGAGTCATCTGAGGGGGAATCCCAACCCCTAGAATTCAAGCCAACCTCACCACCACCATTTGTAGAAAGACAAGTAGCCATGGATTCTGCTCCGTTGTCTAGTGAGGTCCTAGATCTGAAGGGCATGCTTCAGTGCCTCATGTCTGAAATGTAGGGGTCTGCGAGCAGAGGATTTTCACTTCGAGTCGAGCTCGAGCGAGTTTGCTAAAATACTCACGAGTATCGAGTCGAGTACGAGGTGGTGTTGGTTTTTTTTTTTTTTTTTTTTTTTTTTAAGTTTATTCCACATAAATTTACTGTGATGGAGTAATAAAATGTGAGAACTTGAGAAAAATATAGAAATAAAAGAAGAAACCATTATCATTGTTAGCCTACTAAATAGATAGGCCTACATACACATTAATTGTACGGTCTATGGCTGTTCTTATATTTGGTTTACATGGCTACAAAGAGACAAACACTATAAGCCTGTGTGGTAAGTCGGTCATGCAAAAAAATTAGTTGTTTTGCATGCTCTGGGAGCAAGTTTTCTCTTCAACGGGAGATGGTATTTCCTGCTGAGGAGAAAAGTCTCTCACTTGCTATCTGAGTGGCAGGTATTGTGAGGTAATGCCTAGCTACTAGAGGTCTGCGAGCCTAAGAATTTTACTTCGAGCCAAGCTCGAGCTAGCCTACTTGAAAGTTCTCGAGCTTTTATGGTACAGTTGCACTTTTTGGAAGTTATTTTTATCTTAAACTTAGTATAATGTTTGAATAGTGTTAAAATGAGGTGGGCTTATTAATTTTGGTAACTATTTACAGTGTGCATTTACATTTTGCACTGCTAGAAAGAAATTTAAAAAAAAAAAAAAAAAAAAAAACATTTTTGCCATTGATTCTTACCTGTTTACATTGGTTCATCACTTTCAAAAAGAAAAACAATGACGCCGTCCCCGCTACCTCCTATGATTTTTACGTGATTTTTGCTTGGGTTCGCGATCTCAGGGAGGGTTCGGCCTTGTAGCTAGAGGTAGGGGTTAACGCAGTAGGGCCCCCCAAGCTGTTATGGCCACTCGGGACGCCTGAAGAAGAATACAAAGTTTCTGGAGGATATTTGATGAATTTATTACGGCACAGCCCTATACCTAGTGCTGCCCGTTCTGGCCGTAACGGTTTTCCCGATGTGACTAGTCACACGCGCAGCTCACTTCCTCAGTGGCGGCTCACGATTTTAATGCGCGTGAGGGGCGGACTTGTACACGTGATGCGGCGGTTACAAAAACACTCTAACATGATGAATTAAATCTTGACGGACAACACACTTCACTATTACCTAACACTTGATATACTGGGCTAGTGGCATGTAGGCCCGTGTCTCCGGCGACTCTACGTGATACCTAGATGTGTCCCAGGGACTGATTCGTTAGTACATTTGGTGGCACGATACCGTGCAGCGGTGATACCTAAACTCTAACATGACAAATTATACTTTGACGAGCAAACATTTCACTATTACATAACACTTCTTATACTGGGCTAGTGGCACGTAGGCCCGTGTCTCCGGCGACTCTACGTGATACCTAGATGTGTCCCAGGGACTGATTCGTTAGTACGTTCGGTGGCACGTGTCGCCTTCTAGCTGCCCCGTGCGGGCCAAAACTAAGTAGCCGGTAAGCTAAGTTGGGGCGTGAAGCGCCGACGTAAAGTCTCGTAGACTCCCCATAGTACTCACGTATTATGTAGAACACTCATCTTGGAGCACTGATTTAATTAAGTGAAATACCTCATGGTAGATTGAGGCCGACCGCGGAACTGTACGTAAAAGATTAAGGAGATATTATACTATTGAAACTACATGTCGGTGAAAGCAAAGGTTGATGGTTCCGCATTGCGCGCAGGCTGCCGGCCTCTCGGAGCTCCTGAAGGACACTGCCGCAGGGTGTCCACAAGGAAAAAATATTTTGTACCAATTTAGGCGAGAAAAAAGTACTAGATTAGACAAAAAAGTAATAAATTATAATTTGTTATGGTTTTTAACAATTTAGGAAGTTATGACTTAACAATGCTTGAACTTAAATATCATACCATACACACATACATTCCATAGTTTTTTTTAAAAATAATTACGCTTAATAATAAAACATAATGGAGTTACAATAATATTATTATATTAAATAAAAATGTACTAGATCTGTACTAGACCAC
This sequence comes from Bacillus rossius redtenbacheri, assembly GCF_032445375.1. Classification (NCBI taxonomy): domain Eukaryota; kingdom Metazoa; phylum Arthropoda; class Insecta; order Phasmatodea; family Bacillidae; genus Bacillus; species Bacillus rossius. The sequence continues at coordinate 255,454,556 of NC_086330.1, read as the reverse complement.
TAAAAAAGTTATAAAAGTACTAGATCTAGTACGAAAGTACTAACTGTGGAGACCCTGCACTGCCGGTGTCGCCGCGCGCGACCCCCCTTCCCCGCCAGCCCTCCCGCGGAAACGTGTGAATTTCGCGGGAAACTGAACCGGTCTGGTTCGGGACAAAACGCACAGTGAAACATGATTTTGAAAGGACTGAAATATTAATTGATGAAAAATATTTAATATAACCTGTGGAAAATATACATAAATAAATTTGTTGTAGTGCGGCGGAGGGATATGCCACACCCGGCCGAATCCTGCCGGCGTAGCACTCGTTGCCTGGCGTTCGCCTCGTCGCACGAAGTACACATTTCTGCGCGCACGAGTGCGTTCGGTGCACACGCCTTTGCGAGACGTTGATGAGGCATAGCAGTCTATGCGACATAGAGGAGCATTGGCGGTTGGCGTCAACATATGCACAATAGACCTACAAGGAAATTAAAGTCTTTTTAAGTATCCTGAAGGCTGAAATATGTTTACTCATGCCATCAAATGTAGATCTGCACCGATACGAATCGGCAGAAGCCGATTTTGCCGATATTTAGTTGAATCTGCATTTCTGCCGATTTCCGATACGCTTGTTAATTTTTGGCCGATATTACTGAAAAACGAAAGAGTGCCATAACCTAAAAATCCACGAGTACCCTTTTAACTTTTCATAGTAATACTGCATTCTTTCAAATCAAATTTTTTTCTTAGCAACATGTGCCAACCGTACATATCAAAATTTAACTTTTTTTTTAATATTCTTTAATTTTAATACGTCATTAATAAATACATTACCACCACGGTAAAAATACATCTCTGTTGTTACAGTAACTATAGTGCAAATGTGGTAGCTGTCATGCTTCTGTAGTAATTATGGTATCTACAAAGAATCTTTAGTTCTTTTTATGGTAATTATCTTAAGATAACTATTGGGCTTGTACTGTAGGTATGGTACATCATCCATATTTCTTCGTAAGTTGTTGTTCATTTGTCTTTTATTCACATTTACGTGCGCCATTACAATTTGAGACGAACTTTCGGAAAAATTGTAAACGGTACTTTATTACACACATTTAATGGCGTAATTGAACAAACGTTACATGCATTTGTAGACTTATTTTAATCGAATATTTTGATGATTTGTTCAATATTTGTTTCAATTACTTAGATAACTGGCGATTAATTAAGTAAAATTCAAGACATTTTTGGTTAGGTAGGCCCACCAAAATTTTTTTACCTTCATTTGTAGGAGAGTTGTTATTTGTGACGTATTAAAATTTGTATAAAAGTTCGTCTTATATGCAGGCAAGTACAGTATATATGTTTTCTTTGCAATGCATTTTATAAGTAAACAATAAACATAACCTTTGCAAGTGGAGGGGGAAAACACTACTCGATTGTTCGAGTTTTGATTTCGAGTTCGAGTTTTACACAAAAACTCGACTCGACTCGTTAAATTCGAGTACTCTCAGATGTATACTGAAGTGACCACAAAACTAACCCATTTGGACACTAAAATGGATGCCAATACAGCAGAGATGATGAAGTTAAACACACAAAATTGTGACGAGACTGGATGCCAACTTGGCAGAACTGGAATCTAGAGTGACTGCCGGACTTGGCGAGCTGCAACATGGTATAAGTCAGCTAGAAAACAGCCTCAAACATGAGATGCAGAAGGTTAGTGAAAGTGTGGCAGCTGTGTCAAGTCAAGTGGTGGTACTGGAGGCCAATACTGAGCAACAACTGGCACTCATACAGAATAGCTGTTAGGAAGCTACTCAGAGCCTGGAAGGCGAATTGAACAGTGTGTCGGAGCACCTATAAGAGGTTGCTGAACAGGCCACTCAGAACCACTGCGGTCTCGACGAGATTAGAACACTTGCCAGACAATGATATCTGAGGCTGTGGAACAGGAACACGCCTGGATGACATGCCGCATGGAGGAAGAGCTGGACTACTTGACACGAAAACAGGATGACCTTGACAACCAGGTAGAATTATGGGTAGGCAATATGGAGAAAAACATGCTGACACACAAGACTATACAATCTAACAGCATCAGACATGACTCCTATCATGCCAGCAAGACATCCAGAGGCGACTACATGCAATTCATTCGCAAATTCGAAGAGTATATGACAATTTTCCGGCCCACTAATGAAGAGCAACTGAATTGCCTCAATATTGCTCTTCGTGAAGATGCCTACTATTGGTGGAAGGTCCGCCAACCCTCAATCACTATGTACGAGGACTTTAAGGTACAATTCAGGCAACAGTTCTGGAGTGTGCGGATTCAGGAAACCTGAGGACCTACCTGCACGGAGAGTGCTATGACACCAAAAAGAGCAAATCACTAGTGTCACATCTATCAACTGTTCGAGCGTACACGGTACCTTGACCTTGAGATGGGTGACGAAGAGTTCATTGCCATGGTCATTGCCCAGCTGCCGTACAGATATCAGGTGCACCTGACCAGCAGAAATTTTGCGAATATCATGGAATTCCGCGAACAAATACTGGCATTCGACGTAGAAGAACAGAGTCTGAATAGCAAGAAAAGGCCTCGGGGCAGAAGGCACCGCCCCTATACCAGCAATGGCAGCGCGTCAGAGAACCAGCTAAACAAGTTCACACAGCCAGCTGGATGTTTCACAGAACAGGCAAATCCAGCAAGCAACAGTACAGCAGACTGCCGAAGTTCACCAAGACCCAGGACACTTGGTGGGGCAAGCGCCATCATGCAGAGAGTGAAAACGAAGACCAGCAGCACCAGGACATTCAGCACAAGCGGCGGCAGCACGTAGGAAACAGGAGCACTCTGACATGACGAACGATATCTTGACGAACAATACACTTCACTATTACCTAACACTTAATAAACTGGGCTAGTGGCACGTAGGCCCGTGTCTCTGGCGACTCTACCTGATAACTAGATGTGTCCCAGGGACTGATTCGTTATTACGTTCGATGGCATGTGTCGCCTGCTGGCTGCCCCGTGCGGGCCAAAACTAAGTAGCCTGTAGGCTAAGTTGGGCGTGAAGCGCCGACGTAAATTCTCATAAACTCCCCACAGTACTTTCGTATGACGTAGAACACTCATCTTGGAGCACTGATTTAATTAAGTGAAATACCTCATGGTAGATTGAGGCCGACCGCGGAACTGTACGTAAAAGTTTGAAAAGATATTACACTATTGAAAACTACATGTCGGTGAAAGCAAAGGTTGATGGTTCCGCGTTGCGCGCAGGCTGCCGGCCTGTTGGAGCTCCTCTAGGACACTGCCGGTGTCGCCGCGCGCGACCCCCCTCCCCCGCCAGCCCTCCCGCGGAAACGTGTGAATTTCGCGGGAAACTGAACCGGCCAGGTTCGGGACAAATCGCACAGTGAAACATGATTTTGCAAGGAATTAAATATTAATTGAGGAAAAATAATGTTTAATAAAAGCTGTGAAAAAACATACATCAATTAATTTGTTGTAGTGCGGCGGAGGGATATGCCACACCCGGCCGGATCCTTCCGCCGGCGCAGCACTCGTTGCATGGCGTTCGCCTCGTCGCACGAACTACACTTTGCTGCGCGCACGAGCGTGTTCGGTGCACACGCTTTTGCGAGACGTTGATGAGGCATAGCGGTCTATGCGACATAGAGGAGCATTGGCGGTCGGCGTCAAATGGCCCCCCTTCTCTGAGACCGCTATGTGCATCAACGCCTCGCTTCACACGCTGAGCACTTCACTGACGATCGCCACACTGCGGGCCCTTCACTACGCGGTGGAGTGGTGGTGTGTTGTGATGCAATGATTCTGCCCTGAATATCTCTCCCACTCAATGAATGACAAGGGGGTACGCCCTGACCCGTGTCCTTTACTCCCTTGGGACTGGGCGGCGACGTGCGCCTCTCCTAGCGCAATATGGTGACAAGTGGGTGGGGGTGTCTGTGTGGTCGGGGTGTGGCATGGTGGTGGAATGGACGACGTGGATGGGGGGGATGACATGGGTCCGGCCACGAGTGTTGGCACTACTGGAACTCCCCCTACGGGCTGCGCCCGGGTGGAGTAGCACAACGGGGACTTGGACCACTCGTACTCCTCCAGGTAGGCCGGGGGTCGGCGGGCCCTTTGTGGTCGTATGGTGGGGACTGTGCTGGTGGGGTCTCTACTGGGCAGAGTGTGGTAGGTTCCCTCGTGTCCGGTTGGGTGGTCTGGCAACTCGCCTCCACGGCGGGGACAGGAGCGAACTCTACCGGCTCGCTTTCGTCCGCGCAGCACATCCTGACCGGGGCCCGACGTCTGCAGGTGGAGCGCCTATCCCTACTGTCCAGTGCCTCCTCCCCGTCCTCGGGCTCGTCCACGGACACCCGGAACGTGGCGTCCGCCAGGCTGAGGTCCAGCGACCACAGTGGCTCGTCGTCCTCCTCACAGACCTCTTCCCCCTCCTCGTCAGGAAACCAGACCAACGGACTCCCCACCTCCTCGGGGACGTGCGGAACTGTGGCCAGCAGCACCGGAGACCTGCTTGGGGTGTCTCTGAGGTCGGGTTGGGTGCATTCATGTGCCTGATCGGGGCTACCCCCGTCTGGGTCGCCCGTGTGCGTGTCCCCCGGGTGGTGAGTTTAGGTTCTGCTCCTTCCCGCAGTGTATCTGTGGCTTCCTGGAGTGTGGGGGATGGTGAAGAGGGGGTCGTTGGGCCAACTCTGACCCCGTGTGCGACTACGCGCAGGTCGTCCCGGTGCACTTTAGCGGGCCGCCTCCTTGGCGTCCGGACCGCATAGGATGAGGGGCCCATCCTCCACAGGACCTCCTGCGGCTCCGACCATCGGGGCGCTAGCCCCGCACATAAGTTATGCGCCCCGGACGACAAGTGGTGCTGCCTGACATACACCAGCTGACCTGGTTGGATCGGGGGTGGGGGGTGACTACTCAAAGGCATGTGGGCCACCAGGAATTGGGCCTGTTGTTGTCTGGTGTGCTCCCTCCCCTCCTCACGATCGGGGTGCACCACCATGCCCATGGCGACATCGGCCACCCTGCTTTCCCCGGGCAACGCCAGGTTTTTCCCGTACAGGAGCTCGGCAGGGGAATGACCGGTGACGGCGTTGGTGCGGCGCCGGAGGCAATACAACAGCTTCGGCAGGTGGACGTCCCACTTGGAGTGGTCGTCCCCAACCTCAGCCGCAGCTGCACCTTGACCTCCTGGTTCCTCCTCTCAGTGGGGTTGGCCTGGGGGTGGTAAATGGGGGTGGTGTGGTGGTCGAGACCCCATCGGCGACAGTCAGCTCTCCATCGCCTCCCGCTGAACTGACAGCCGTTGTCCATCAACAGCACGCGCGCTAAACCATACGGCGGGAATATCTCGTGGTCCAGCAGGGCGGCTATGGTTCCGGCGCGCACGTTGGACACCTGGAAGGCCTCGACCCACCGGGTGAAAATGGCGGTGATGACGACCAAGAACCTCTTTCCCCGGGTGGTCCGCGGGTACGGCCCCATTATTTCCAGGGCCAGGGTGTGAAATGGGTCGCGGGGCTGGCGGGGACGCTGCTGTTCCACCCCGTCAGACCGCCTCGTGCGTGTGGTGAAAGCCCATGACCTTCTCACGTGCACCGAGCGGCACATGAAGGCGCCAGGCGTCCATGTCCCCTGGTACACGGGTCTTCAACACCCCGTCTACGCACCTGTGGTAGGGGTGAGCCTGTTCCCCACATGACCGCACCTCGGCCTGTGTGGGGTCGTCTGTCTGCTGGGCCTGTTTCACGAATTCCACTAATTCGCTCAGGGTCTCCACATGCAAGATGGCGGGATGGTCGGGGGCCCTTGGGATGTGAAATAGGGTTGCGTGCGCCTCCCCCGGAGTGACTCCCTCTGGCGGCAACAGCCCCTCCAAGTCCTGGTCATCCTGAAAAGTGTGGTGTGGGTCGTGATGGCGCGACAACTCGTCGGCGAACTGGTTGTCCCGTCCAGGGAAGTGCTCGACCGCGAAGTCGAAGTTCTGGAGCATCAGCGCTCACCTCGTGAACTTCGACTTGCGGCCCTGGGCGGAGTCCAGCCAGCGGAGACACTAGCTGTCCGTCCGCAGCGTGAACCGGCGGCCCTCCAGGTGGTGGCGGTAGCGGCGCATAGCCCAAACGACGGCCATGCACTCCTGCTCGTTCACATGGTACTGCCGTTCGGGCTGGCCGAACTTGGTGCTGGTGTATTCCACCACCCGGCGCACGCCTTTGTCCCCCACCTGGTACAGGACGGCCCCCATCCTCTCCTGACTGGCATCTGTCTGGAGGAACAGGGGAAGGTAAGGCTGCAGACGGGCGAGCTGGTGACACTCGCGGAACTGTCGTTTCACCGCGTCCAGGGCGGCGTCCGCCTTGCTGGTCCACTGAAACCGGAGCTTGGGTGACAGCAAGTTCGTCATCGGGGCTGTGATGCTGGCGAAATGCAGAATGAAAGAGCGCAGCCAGTTGAGAAGGCCCATCAACTTCTGCAGCTGCTTGCAGGTCGTGGGGCGGGTTTGGACTCAATAAGGTTCAGGTGCTTTGGCAGAGGGCGGCAACCCTCCGTGTCCACTATGTGCCCTAAGTACTCCAGTTGAGCCGCGCCCACGTGGCATTTCTGGGGGGCGCACGTGAGGCCGTGTCTGGCCAGCCGCTCAAGGACCAGGCCGAGGTGCCGAGCGTGGTCCTCCCACGACCGTGACCAGATGATGACGTCATCCAAGTACGCGGCAGCGAACTCGCCCACGTACCCGTCTAACACACGCACCATCATGGCCTGGAAGGTCGCGGGGGCGTCCATCAGCCTGAACGGCATGGCACAGAACTGGAACCGTCGGCCGTCAGGGGCAGTGAACGCGGTCTTCAGGCGGTCCTCTGTACGTACGGGCACCTGCCAGTACCCGGACTTGAGGTCCAGGGACGTGAAAATGCGTGTGTCGCCTAGCCCTGCCAAAGCATCCGTTATGTTGATAAGCGGTGGTGGGGCGGGTATGGTTACTGAATTGACTGGTTTGAAATTAACACAGAAACGCATGGAGCCATCTTTTTTGTTCGCCATGACAATCTGGCAGTTGTATGGCGACTCACTGGGCTCGATGACTCCATCGTGTAGCATTTCTGTGATCTGGGTCTGGATGATGTGCCTCTCAGTGGGTCCGAACCCGTACGGCTTTACGAACTGGGGTTGGCGAGGTCGGGTGGGGATGGTGTGTTCCGTGGTTGTGGTACGACGGAGCATGTCCGTGGCCGCAAACACCTGTGGCTGTTGGCACAGGACACTGTTTATGAGCTCTACGTGGGCAGCGGGCACACCATTCCTCAGGTCCGCGAGCATGATGGGTGTCCCCTGTTCGGCAGGTGGCCGATAGCCCAGGCTGTAAACCATGCACCACTCGCGATGGCCAATGTGTAGTCTCCCCTCCCTGACCACCACAGTGGCGTCCTCCTGCGCTAGCCAGGGCAGTCCTTGGATGAGCGTCTCCCGTAGCCCCTCCACTACTAGTGCTGTTGTGTGGCTGACATGGTCCCTGATGGAGAGGATGATGTTCGTGCGACCGACAATACGAGCTGTTGCCACCTTCGTCGCTAACTGTACCTCCTCCGCACCTGAGTCAATGTCCCGTATGCTCGAGCACTGCGCCGACACATACGCGTGGCTGGCGGCCGTGTCGACAAGGGCATGCACTGGCTGTCCATCCATCCTGACGGGAATCCTGAGTAAATGACCAGCCCCAGGTCCCAACTGCCCTAATTGGAACGACTCACCGCACTGCTCCAGGGGCGCTGCCGCTGCCGTCAGGTGGTCCGCAGGTGCTGCCGGTGTTGCCAGTGCTACCTGGTGTCCGGTGCGGCTCGCCGACGACCTGGTGCGGGCCGCTGACGGGTCGGGTGAGCCGCGCCCGTCTGTCCTGACGGGGCGTGCCGGTGTGTCAGTGGACACCGCAGGTGCTGCCGGTGTCGCCGGGGCCACCTGGTGTCAAGTGCGGCTCGCCGACGACCCGGTGCGGGCCGTTGACGAGTCAAGTGAGCTGCGCCCGTCCGTCCTGACGGGGTGTGCCGGTGTGTCAGGGGACACCGCAGGTGCTGGCGGTGTCGCCGGGGCCACCTGGTGTCCGGTGCGGCTCGCCGACGACCCGGTGCGGGCCGTTGATGGGATGTGCTAGCCACGCCCGTCCGTCCTGATGGGGCGCGCTGGTGCATACGTGGGGACCACATATCGAGCCAGCCTGTCCCGGTATCGCTGTAGGAATTTTACGGGGTCTTCGGGCTCTTTCCCTCCGAACTCCAGTAGTTTGAGAGTGCCGCCGGGGCGCGGTGCGATAGGAGGCGCCGGCATCGCTGACGGTCTGTCCAGCGCGAGCTCGCATGCGCAGCACCAGAACAGCCCATTCCTAAAGTTGAGGAACTCCCGAGCCTCGGTGCACAAGCGGTGCCTCACGGTGCCGCACTGATGGCAGAACGCCACCTCATCGGGCCGCCGATGACACCCCCGCGAGCCGCACTTAAATGTAGACGTCGGCCCTGGTTTTCCGTCATCAATGTCCGTTTTGGGCTTCTTCTCCGTGTCGCAGGTACAGGTGGCGTAAGTCCCCGCCGCGGCATGATTTATCGGCAAGCCTGGCAGAAGGCATGCGTGGCATACCCCTTCCATGTCTATGCTCACAGCTCCATCACGGCTCATGTTCATGCGCGTCGCAGCGACGCAGCTGCGCCACTCGATCCCTGTGTGAGGCGCGCGGACTTCCGCTCCCACAGCCGTTATCGCGCCTGGCGCGTAACTCGACGCGCACCTATCGCCAGGTGCCCCCTCCTTTGGCCGTCTGCGCGTCGCGTCCGTTTTCGCGCGATTCCTTTGTTCCTACACGAGCCCTTACTGGTACACTAATTTGAAAGTTAATTTTTAAGAAAATGAAAGCCACACTAGTCGGGCGCCATTTTGACGCCGTCCCCGCTACCTCTGACTATTTAGACGTGATTTTTGCTCGGGTTCGTGATCTCAGGGAAGGTCCGGCCATGTGGCTAGAGGTAGGGGTTAACGCAGTAGGGCCCCCCGAGCTGTTATGTCCACTCGGGACGCCTGAATAATAACACAAAGTTTCTGGAAGATATTTGGTGAATTTAATACAGCACAGCCCAATACATGGTGTGCCCGTTCTGGCCGTAACGGTTTGCCCGACGCGACTAGTCACACGCGCAGCTCACTTCCTCAGTGGCGGCTCACGATTTTAATGCGCGTGAGGGGCGGACTTGTACACGTGATGCGATAGTTACAAAAATACACTCTGACATGACGAACGATATCTTGACGAACAATACACTTCACTATTTCCTAACACTTAATAAACTGGGCTAGTGGCACGTAGGCCTGTGTCTCCGGCGACTCTACGTGATACCTAGATGTGTCCCAGGGACTGATTCGTTATTACGTTCGATGGCATGTGTCGCCTGCTGGCTGCCCCGTGCGGGCCAAAACTAAGTAGCCTGTAGGCTAAGTTGGGCGTGAAGCGCCGACGTAAATTCTCATAAACTCTCCACAGTACTTTCGTATGACGTAGAACACTCATCTTGGAGCACTGATTTAATTAAGTGAAATACCTCATGGTAGATTGAGGCCGACCGCGGAACTGTACGTAAAAGTTTGAAAAGATATTACACTATTGAAAACTACATGTCGGTGAAAGCAAAGGTTGATGGTTCCGCGTTGCGCGCAGGCTGCCGGCCTGTTGGAGCTCCTCTAGGACACTGCCGGTGTCGCCGCGCGCGACCCCCCTCCCCCGCCAGCCCTCCCGCGGAAACGTGTGAATTTCGCGGGAAACTGAACCGGCCAGGTTCGGGACAAATCGCACAGTGAAACATGATTTTGCAAGAACTGAAATATTAATTGAGGAAAAATAATGTTTAATAAAAAGCTGTGAAAAAATATACATCAATTAATTTGTTGTAGTGCGGCGGAGGGATAAGCCACACCCGGCCGGATCCTTCCGCCGGCGCAGCACTCATTTCATGGCGTTCGCCTCGTCGCACGAACTACACTTTGCTGCGCGCACGAGCGCGTTCGTTGCACACGCTTTTGCGAGACGTTGATGAGGCATAGCGGTCTATGCGACATAGAGGAGAATTGGCGGTCGGCGTCAGCACGTAACAAGTCACAAGCTCGCCAACATTCAGTTGAAGCTGCAAATTTCCCTAATATTCAAATTAGTGTTTTAAGCATATTAACTGCAAATTGTACTTTCTAGGATCAATGTTGTATTTAAATTAAAATTTAATTATAATTTGAAACGTAAGTCTTAATCCAGAAGGTACTTGGTTTTAAGCCATTGCAACTTCGTTTTAATGTTTGTCAAGGTTTTTGTATAGCAACTAGCATAGAGTAAATAAAGTACTAGTACAGAGTGGACACTCAATGCTATTGCAGTTTTTTTTTTTATTATTCAGAAATGCCCTTGCGATCGGAATCTGAAAACTTCGGAACTGTTCGGGTGAGCGGCTTTCTACATCTGGATAGACACATCTATGCATAGAAAGAGTCTGTGACTCTTTGGTCTAAATTGCAGTATCAACAAAGAAGATGGCGCGTGACTTCGTTAATAAAATATATTACCACTATCGTTTCGACGGATGGTTCTATTTATTTTTTTTCCGACAGCTCTATATATATACGACAAGTTATCTGGGGTTAGAAAAAATATATTATAAATTGGTAATGGTGCTACGGGAAAAAAAAAATACCGTTTGTTTTCCAATCCACATCCCTTACCGCATGAATTTATGAGAATACAAGTTTAATACTCTACTCACGTCAGATTTTTAAGGATTGTTGAAATTTCTTGCCGTGTTTACAGTTATAAAACGTATTGCATATTATTTTCGTAGTAAGGTGGTACAAGTTGGCACTGTCTCTGTTGTGTTGAACAAAGGAGTTAATAAAAATTTTTTGCGTATTTCGCGTGTTTTATAGTGAATTGTCAAAACAAGGCAAATTTCGTGGGAAAATCAGATTTCATGAATATTTCGCGTTTTTCGTCGTTTTTTCGCGAACGCGAAAATTGCATGGCCCTACCTATATGTACCACTTTGATAAGATTGTATGGCACAGATATCGCAGGTTTAATACAGGCCGTAGGAAGTACACTCACTCTGTGACTTATGGGACACAATATCGGGCACAGGCAAGGGCCTTCGCCAAGGGAGGTAGGGAGGAGCAATTGCCCCCCTCTAGAGATTAAAAAAAATGTAGCGAAAGCCAAATGCAAAGAAATCAAAGGTTTAAGTCCACTCACTTGATTGGTTTGAACGATCAAACTTGGCTCGTACGTCGAAACTAGAATGATTTCACTTATTCCATTCCAAGTTTTCTGTCTGTGTTGCTATAATCTACTGTTAAAGCACGGCTCCATATATAAACTTGCCCCCCCCCCCCCCCCCCCCCCCCCCCCGCCATCGGCTGGCGACGCATTTGGGCACAGGTGAGTTGGGGACTGGGTTCTGTACAGACAGACCATTTCCTGGAAAATGTGCGCAGGGCAACATTTGTTTACTCATCGCGAGATTGAAGACATGTACACAATCATTGGGTCGTGCCTACACTGTGGTAGGAATTATTCGTCTAGAACTCTAGAAATTATGCTCTCTGGCGACTAGAGCCACGTGATATCACAAGTGCCTCTGTCCAACCTGCATTCCTGCTACTGATCTACCCATCATCATGAACTGCAGGTTTACTGTGTTTCATGTAAGTTGTCCATGTTTTGACGATTCTCTACCGAGAAAGACATCCGCCCTCTCCATTGTAGTGGTAGTGGTGCTTAATCTTAATACTTCCTGACTTCTTGAAAAAAAAAAAAAGGGGGTCTGTCCTCTCCTGTTTGTGTTTACATGCACTATTCTCGGAAGAGCAACATAAAAAATGGACAATTACTTGAAATACAGTATAGTAGCTGACACACAAATGAGAAATCTATCAATTCCCTGTAAGCCGCTTACCTTCATGTTCAGCATCATAACTAGTTCCTGGCTTTGGTAGTTTGGAGAAGTAGTTCAGTAAATTAAAACCATGCATACGTTAAGACATTCTGATACCGCACTCACTATCAACATCAGTTCCAAAACTCGCGAAGAAGAACTCTGCCCAGTCCCAACAATCTTCGGTAATGTTACACGGTAGCCGAAAACAGACTGAGTAAGAGAAAATGAAAACGCATCTACTAAAAGAGCGAGGGATAACGATTAGGGGAGGGGGTGCTGGGTAGTGATTGCTAGGCGCTGCAGGGGTAAGCATAATCGTCTGGCGACACCATAATGTATACACGGACGTGAAAACATCTCACAAAATTTGGTAGATTGAGCGCTGCCCATAGACCATCGTACCTATTTTGCTGGGACTGGGAATGTTTTTACTTTTTCCATTCTAGATTTTTTCTTCACATTTTCGGAGGGGGTTTAAACCCCTCCCCCACCCCTCAGGTGCGCCACTGAGCAAAAGTATACTTAATTCTTTTTTTAGTTTTGGATCAATGTTGTGACATCTACCAGTTGTAGCAAAAAAAGTTTCGATGGGGGAAACAACATGTTAAATATGTTTCTTCTTGGTCCACACTTTATCACTAGATGCAAGTTTGAATGATGTGTTTGGGTCTGCAGGATGGAAAAACATAACGAAATATTGATTTTATTGGTCAGGTGCAATGTCTTCCACCTTCCCTAACCACCACTGTGAATCATAAACATATGTTACATAGTCTTTTAGTTCTACATCTAATTTAGTATATTCTTCCTGAATGAAGCAAACTTGATGGTCCTCAGACAAGGAAGTAGTGAACACTATAATCTTAGTTTCATTTATTGGAATGAAAGCATGTGAATCTCTTGTATTAGGAATAACTTTTGCTTTGGAGGAACTTTGGAATAACATGTCATTTTTACCCTCAATATCGTCTTCTGATACATATAAGAAATTTATTTCCGTTACATTTGCTGAACAGTAGTTAAACATCTATAGAGGAGTGGTTATTGGTTACGCAGTGACACGCTGCAGGCTAGCTTTGGAAACTATTCATTTCACTTTACTACATACCCTATCACAAGCATTCTTACAATGGGATGTGGCAAAAAAATTGCCATCCCGCATCTATCCTAAATTCAGTTTTGTGATGACATAAGTTTATAACATTCTTCCTGTTTTTATATTGGTCTGTGCAGCCACCTGAAAAACCAGTCACTTTCACTGCATCTGTGTTGAGTTTTGATAGTTCAGTAATGAGAGCTGCTTGAAAGTAATATACAGATTCATTTTTGTGGTTAAAGAATTATTGCTTATTACACAAAAGCTTTTAGATTTCATTGTAACTTCATTCTCCATGTCAGACTTGAAATATGCCACAAAGGGATGTATGGTAGCTTGGCTAGTTACCCAATGATAGCTCTGAATTTCATCTTGTATCAGAAATGTAAAATGTTCAGAAAAATTCCCTACAACCAAATATTCGTTTGATTTTAACCTCTCTTTTCTTAAACTCAGATATTCTGCCTGTTTTTTTTTTTTTTTGTAATGAAATGGTGTTTCTTCGAAAAACCCAGATTATCAATTAACATTTCTATAAATTCATTGTAAGGCTTTCACATTGTTATAAGTTCACACCTGTCTACAATAAACCACTGAAGATATTTTATCAATTTATAGTCATCAACAATATCATCATCATCATCTTCATCTTCATCTTCATCTTCAGCTTCAGCTTCATCTTCTTCCTCTTCATTTTTGCACAAAACTTATTTGACTTCTTTTCCAGTTGGGCTGAACTCAACATTTATTGAACGTTTACTTTTCATTGTTAAGATCACATGTGAGTAGTAGCAGTAGTTCTTTGTAATTGAAATAAATACTTCTAACAGCACTGACCATTAGTTTGACATTTTGATGGCTCATGCACACCCACACACATTGTGAGTTCCTTCAGGCCCTGCTAGGATACACCATTTTGGTCGAAGTTGTGCAACTTTTGAAAAACCTACACATTAAGAGGGGTGTACTGATTTGAATTTACTGTACAATTCTTTCAAATTGCACAGAACAAGTTGCTTCTGCTTGTGGATTTTGGTTCCATTTTCTGTCCTCAACTTATAAAATCTTTCTTACCTGGACATATCCTGCTGTTGTCATCATTCTCATAGAATTCAATGACTGTTTGTGAGACAATTGTAGAAAAATGTTTTTAATACTTTTTTCAGGTTAAATTCCATACTTCTTTACTAGTTTTCTTGCACTCTTAATCAAGTATTCACTCACACCAAACTCAGCCATAACCTTTTGTTTACACCAGCTTAAAGGAAATAAACTTAATATTTTGATTTTGTCCTTTACTGATGTAGCTTGTTTCTTTTTTTCCTTAAGCTTTTTTTTATTAAAATACTGTACTCATCCAAATTAACCACCTCCCCAAATAAATTTTCTTTGACATTAAATGCATCAAAAGACATTGACAATTTCTTTCCTAAGCTCTTTGATACTTTTCTGACTTTTTGTGAAATGACAGTCATTATTTTATATGAACTCAACTTGGCTACATTCTGAGGGCCTACCGGTGTTACGTTTTGTACTCGTTGCGAGATAGTGAGCGCAACCATATGAGTGGGCACGCGGACCCGACTAGAGACTCTTATTCAGGGCGTTACATGGCCCGTGTGAGGCGAGATATTAGCCCTCCTGACCTCGGTGTTAACAGCTGTTCCTATACCGAGCCTGCTCTCAGCGTCGGGCACGCTTCTACCAAACCGCAGTGGGCTCTTAGGGCGGCCCACACGCCGCTGACTGGAGTAAGGACCCACGTGGCCCCCAGACACAAAAGACATGTGAATAGTTTAAGGTGGTTTTATATATACTTTACACGTCCTTATACACTCCTCCCTTTACACGGTTAAAACGCCCGAGGCACTAATCTGTATAAGTTGAGGAGGCGGACCACACACGTAGCCGCCCCAAGCCTTTACGTAGAAGAGGTTGGTAAAAACTCCTGAGAGTATTAAGATTAATTACGAAACAGCCCCCACCGACCGAGAGAGGCCCGAGGATGAAAAAGAAAGCTGTTTGAATTAATTAAGTTTACAGAGTTACCTAGTCAGTGATGCAATGGTGATGTCCTCGGGGTGTCTGCAGAGACGTCCGCTCTCAGCTGGCTGAATGAGGAGACTAGGGTGAGACAAGGCTCGCGGCAGGAAACATGGTGTCCTTCGCACCAAACACAATTACCGTTAACACTTTTAAGACTGCGTTCCCCGGTTATTATAGAGAATAACATGAACCTTTTATAAAATTAATATACACATACTCACGACCAGACTGTCTGTAATAATTACTTGTACATTGAAAACTTTAAATAAAGTTCTATACTAGTTCCGCCGTCGCCCGCTACAAATTATTATATTTAAGAAACAAAGAACACTCACTCGGTTGACCTGCCGTGACACTGTTTAGGGGTGAAAAGAAAAGGTTTACAATATTTCTTTAAATACATATATGGGTGCGGCACACTGCAGCTAAGCACCCTCTTGCGGCAGTTCGTGGTGCTCAATTCAAATACTCACATGACTACGTACGTCACGGTACAAATGCTGGGCAGGATAGGTGTGGGAAGGGATACGGAGGATGATCAGGCTCATGGGGCAAAGCCCTGGCTGACGTAAATTGCCCCACTCCCCTCAAATAGCCTGTCATGCCGACGTTTCCACTAGTGTCTGGTGGGCATGGTTGCTCTTGGTGTGCGCTCTGTCTTCCAAAGTCCGTATCAAACAGCAGCTGGGATCACGCGCGGGCACGCGGGTTCGCAGTTTGTATCGCGGCGCTGGGACAGGTGTCACTGATAGGATATACCCCCCCCCCCCATGCACCTGCGCCGGCTCGTCCTCCTGTGGCTCTTCCACTGTCACGCTGAATGTAGAGTCCGCCAGAGAGTAGTGTACCTGCGACAGCGGCTCGTCTGGGGACTCCGGTCTACCCCCGCTTCCTCCGGCTCCCATACGAGAGGTTGGGGCTCTGATTGGTCTGTCATTATTTCGGCCGTGTCACTGAGGAACCCCCTGAAGGGTGAGGCCCCGTCCCCCGAGTCCTCGAACAACCGTCTCGGCCGGGTAGCCATCGTTGTCACGGGTGTCTCCCGCTCCGCCTCTACTTCCAGGAAGCCCCTAAACCCGCCCTCGTCCGTGTCCGTTGGGGTGGACATGGCCGGCTGTGAGGCCGATCTGTCGTCTGTCACGTTCGCCGCCTCTTCTTGCCGCATCGGTGCTCTGTCCTCCGCCACGTCCGCCGCCTCCTCTTCCTCTTGCCATGCTATCCTTATGTCGTCCCGATGGTACTTTGTGGCCCGGCCGGAGGGTAGTTTTATCACAACTGCCATGGGTCCCACTTTGATCACCGTCACCTGGCCGAGCCACTTCGATGCTAGTCCAGCGCAGAAGTTGCGACGGACGGAGGAGAGTGGGTGAAGTCTGGCATAGACCAGCTGGCCAGGGCTCAAGTCAGGTGGTGGGCGAGTCGTCTCGGGTATGCGCTGCGCTTGGTAAGCCGCCTGGTTGCGTCGCGCAGCATGGTGCGTCTCGGCCAATTGCCTCAGGTGACTCTCGGGGCTTTCTACCTCTGACTCAACCTGGTGTTGTTGGCACACGTGGTATTCCCCGGGGAGGGTGAGGTTCCGCCCCTGGACCATTGTGGTCGGTGTCTCGTCGGTTGCAGCATTCACCCGCCGTCGGGTGCAATACAGTATGTCGGGGATGTGGGCATCCCAAGGGCGTGGTCGTCCGAGAGTCTCAGCCACAGCTGCACTTTAACCTCCTGATTCCGTCGCTCCGTAGGGTTTGCGTGGGGGTGGTATATGGGTGTGGTGTGCAGGATGACCCGCCACTTCTTCCCCAGCTGTATGAACCGGCGCCCAACAAATTGAGTGGCGTTGTCTGACAACAGTACATGTGGGTACCCCACTGAGGGAAAAACTCCATCTCCAGACTGTGCGCGATGGTGCCGACACGGGCGTTCGAGAGGGGATACGCCTCCACCCAACGCGTATAGCAATCCGTCACGACCAGTAGGAATCTCTTCCCTCGCGGCGATCGGGGGTATGGTCCGATTAGGTCTAGGGCGACCGTGTGGAAGGGCTCGGTGGGTTGCCTAGGTATCTGCTGAGCTGTCCCATCTGTGCGGCGCGCCTTGTGCCGTTGGCAATGTCTGCACCTCCGAACACAATCCCGTACAAACTGATTTACCCCTTGCCAGTAGAAGCACTGCAGTACGTCGTGCCACGTCTGGTCTGCACCGGGATGTTTCGCCAGTCGGTTCACGTGGTACATGTCGAAAACTTCCCACCGCGTGGTGGACGGTGCGAAATTTTGCCATGGGTTGACTGTTCCCTTAGGTTACGCCTGGAGTAATATGTCCACTAACCGATACCCTTCACACTCCACCTCCCTGCAGCGACGCATGATTTCCTGTGTGTCGGCATCCGTGGCTGGACCACCTGCATGTACGTGTCCAGGTCGTCGAGCTCTGCTCCTGGCGGTAACGTGCACGTGCTCGACTTTGAAATCTAGGGCCTGTAAGAGCATGGCCCAGCGAGTCAGTTTTGAGCGCCACCGCTGAATGGTTTTCAGCCATTTCAGACATTGGCTGTCCGTCCATAACACGAATGACTGCCCTTCCAAGTGTGGGCGGTAGCGCCTAAAGGCCCAAACCACGCCGAGACATTCCCTCTCGTTTACACTATACCGTTGTTCGACGTCGACGAACTTGGCTCTCGCGTACTCGATCACCCAGGGTTCGCCTTCATCATCGAGTTGTAGGAGGATGGCCCCTATTCTCTTTTCACTAGCGTCTATTTGTACTATCAGTGGCTTGTTCGGGTCCAGTCGCGCGAGTAAGTGACACCGCTGAAATCTGCGCTTTAGCTCGTCAAAGGCATCCTGGGCTTCCACAGTCCACCGGAACGGTCGCTTGGGTGACAGCTATTCGGTAATTGGCGCAGCTATTAATGAGAATTCCGGAATGAAGGCCCGCAGCCAGTTGGCTAATCCCAGGAAATTTTGCAGCTGCTTACGCATGCGCGGGGGCTCTTTGTTGACAATTACGTTAAGTTGTTTTTCTGTGGGCCGGTTTCCCTCTGTGTTGACCACCAAACCCAGGAAATCCAGTTCTGTGGTCCCTAGGTGGCATTTTTCGTGATTACACATGAGGCCATGGCTTTCCAGGCATTACATTACTAGAGCTAGGTGATGTGTGTGCTCTTCCCACATCTGTGACCATATAATTATATTGTCCAGGTATGCGGCCGCAAACTTGCCCGAGTAATTATCCAGATCACGTGTCGTCATCCCCTGTAATGTGGCAGGTGCGTCCTGGAGGCCGAATGGCATTGCGCAAGACTGAAATCTACACCCGTCTGGGGCCGTGAATGCTGACTTGGACCGGTCCACCTGTTGTATCGGTACCTGCCAATATCCAGATTTTAAATCGAGGGAAGAAAATATCTTAGGTGTTTCTCAGTCCCGTAAGTGTGTCGGCTATGTTCAACAGAGGGGGCGGTGCATTAATTGTTACCCTGTTAATAGGCTTGAAATTAATGCAAAAACGTAATTTACGTCCTTTTTCTCCGCTAGTACGACTTCAAAATTGTACGGACTCTCGCTGGGCTCGATTATTCTGTCCTGCAACATGTCCTGTACCTGGTCTAGGATGGTTTGTTTACCAGTGTAGCCGTAGCTACCGGGTGGGATAAACATTGGCTCGTGTGGATGAGTTGGGATGGCATGTTCAGCTATGGTGGTACGTTTTAGCGGATCCACGGATGCAAACACATTAAACTGGTGATCGAGGACCTGCTGGATGATGGCATGGAATTCGGGGGGAACCCCATGTTGAAACTCGTCGAGACTTACCTGGTTTACTGCTGGTGGAGTCGGCCTACCCAGCCCGTGGATGGTCCGCCGCCCCTGGGTGCCGACGTGTATACATCCAGCCCAGACGTCGATGACTGTGTGCTGTTTGTAGAGCCAGGGCAGCCCCAGGATGATGTCATTGCGCAGCCACTCCACTACCAGCACCGTCGTGGTGGCCAAATGGAGTTGGCGTGGATGGGGCTCGAATTTGGCGCGATTGATCACGCGCGCGGCCACGCAGTTGTGGCTGGCGGCAGTGTCAAAACGCGCGTGGACTGCACACCCGTTAACAACCACTGGAATCCGCAATAGGTCGGCCTCCGCCGCTCCCACGTGACCCAGGAGGGGCCCCGCCGTTGTTGGTCTGTTGTTGTTGGGTGTGGCAGGGGAGGTGAGCCGTTTTAGTTCGCAACCCCCTGCCGCCCGTTTCCCGACGGCTGCCTGGTAATGAAGTCGGGCCGGAACTTGTTCCACACCGGGCAGTTCTCGTGCCAGTGCAATGTACCGGGAGGCACGTGTGGCACTGAGGTGGTTGGCCGACGTCAGTGGTGCGCCTCTGCCATGCCGGCTGAGAGGGGCCGCCTGATGTGGACTCGTCACGTTGGGCGTTTCCCCGGGTAGGTGTGACGTAGGGCACCAGTGCCTTGGTGTTGGCAGGTGAGACATCCTCCTGCCTGCCGCTCGAGGAAGTGGTTTCCCTGGTCGGTCTTGCAGCCCGTATGTCTTGTTCCATGCGGGCATGCTGGATGAACTCCTCTGCCGGGCATCGCGTCATCAGGCGCAGATGTGGGCCAAGTTCCGGGCGCATCAGCTCCACCACCCTCTCCAGTACCTCCGTCGGATCTTCTTCGGGGCACAGCCGCTTGTGTAGACATACTTTCTTGATGAAGAACGCCTCCACCGTCTCCGTCGCCCCTTGCTCGAGGCAGTACAGTTCCGCCCGCACTCTCATCTCCGCCTTAACGTCCACAAATCTTGCCTCGAACTATCTCGAAAACTCCGCCCACGGCTTATCATATTCATGGGTAATCTGCTACCACTTCTTGGCATCGCCTTTGAACGTGTTGCCGACTCGATCCGCCCACTCGCACTCCAGTACCCCATAGTGACTCAGACGTTCCCAGCACGTGTGCACGAATTTTCGCGGGCCATTGCTGGTCCTCCCAGTGAATTCCGGCAGTTCGACGTGGCCTACGAGAGGTGTCCTGCCATGTGGTGCGTCCGTGACGTCCCTCACCGGGCTATGATTCGGCATGCTCGCTCGTCTCGCGTGGTGGCACCACTGGCACATGTACCACCCGTCTTGAAATGAGGTAATTTCGGTCTTCGTGAAGCACGCCGTGTGCTTGAACGCACGAAATGTCCGGCACCAGCCGTCCCCCGTGAGTCTCCGTTGCCCACCCGTGCGCTTCCTGTGTTTCGGCACGTAATGTTCCACCTGCACTGCCTGTTCGTGATACGTATTTCGTACTGCCCTAGCACACGCACGTGTCCATCCAGGATGTTCCTGCCGTCCCGCTCATCGGGCGCGGTCGCGCGGTCGTAACACAGTACAAGTTATTTGCTTTCAACAACTCACTTGCCTGGATCGCGCCCAGATTGTTGTTAAGTCCGTGATTGTACTACATGGCTGTGTGTGGTGGTGAGACTGGTCGATTGTCTCTCTTCTCCTTGCTGCACGATGCGACACGGCTGGCGGTACACACACACACTGGCTGCGCCAAGTTGTTGTTTCCGCGAGGAATGTGGCCACCTGGCTGCTCGCTGCGAATTCTAGGAAACGCGCGCTCGGCTGGTTACACGGCCGGCCAGTCCCGTTACTCTTCCGGCTCCGCTGGCTCCCGCGCTCTGGTGTACAACCGCCTAACGCGCGCTAACTCATGCGGGCCTGGTATTCGCGACACGTTTCATATCTCGCCACACGGTCTTGGGCGCCATTTGAGGGCCTACCAGTGTTACATTTTGTACTTGTTGCGGAGATAGTGAGTGCCACCACTTGAGTGGGCACGTGTACCCATCTAGAGACTCTTATTCAGGGCATTAAATGGCCCGTGTGAGGCGAGATATTAGCCCTTCTGACCTCGGTATTAACACCTGTTCCTATACCGAGCCCGCTCTCAGCGTCGGGCATGCTTCTACCTAACCGCAGTGGGCTCTTAGGGCGTCCCACATACCGCTGACTGTAGTAAGGACCCACGTGGCCCCCAGACACAAAAGACACATGACTAGTTTAAGTTAGTTTTATGAATACTTTACACGTCCTTCTACACTCCTCTCTTTACACAGTTAAAATGCCCAAGGCACGAATCGGTATAATTTGAGGAGGCGGACCATACACGTGGCTGCCCCAAGCCTTTACGTAGAAAGAGGATGTTTAAAACTCCTGAGAGTATAAAAATTAATTACGAAACAGCCCCCACAGACCGAGAGAGGCCCCGAGGATGAAAAAGAAAGCGGTTTGAATTAATTAAGTTTACAGAGTTACCTAGTCAGTGATGCAATGGTGATGTCCTCGGGGTGTCTGCAGAGACGTCCGCTCTCAGCCGGCTGAAGAAGGAGACTGGGGCGAGACAAGGCTCGTGGCAGGAAACATGGCGTCCTTCGCGCTGATCACAATTACCGTTAACAATTGTAAGACTGCGTGCCCCGGTTATTATAGAGAATAACATGATCCTTTTATAAAATTAATATACACATACCCACGACCAGACTGTCTGTAATAATTACTTGTACATTGAAAAAAACTTTAAATAAAGTTCTATAC
The DNA here is from genome assembly GCF_032445375.1 of Bacillus rossius redtenbacheri. Lineage (NCBI taxonomy): Eukaryota > Metazoa > Arthropoda > Insecta > Phasmatodea > Bacillidae > Bacillus > Bacillus rossius. Next base: position 255,432,865 of record NC_086330.1, on the reverse strand, counting down.
TTGTTCCGCCGTCGCCCGCTAGGGAGCGTCTTTGGCCGTGCTTGCACTTACTTTACTACTAATTATTTTATTTAAGAAACAAAGAACACTCACTCGGTTGACCTGTCGTGTAGGGCCGGAACTAGGAGATTCGTTAAGGGGGGAAAAGCTTAATTTGCCGCCCCCTTCTTACCAACATTATAAAATACCCTTTTTCGTTAGAAGTGGTGGTTGAAATGATACCATTCACTTATACATAATTGAGAACTTTTATTTATCAAGTACACTATTTGTAAAACTAACACAATTACATTTTTATTATAATGAAGTAGACTGTTATCAAACTATTGTTTATTGTTTGCACAACAGTTAAAATTAATGTCTTACCAATATGTTTATTAAGTACTAAAATTACATAAGGAACATGTACTTCTGAATAATATTGTATTGAATACCATACAAAGAAATTCAGTTCAAAATTTAATTTTTCGAGCATGATTAGCTGCAAAAGTGTTAATAATATCATCAAAATTGATCAAAGCAGCTCGTTTGTGTTCAATAGATATAAATAATACTTAGATTTGTTAATCTCTGCTGGCCCATCGTGCTTCTCAAATAGCTTTTAAAAAGTTTAAGTTTACTAAAACTTCTTTCACCTGACGCAATTGTAACTGGAAGGGTGAAAAACATTCTCAGAGCAGTAGTAATGTTAGGATGTGCCTCCTCCAATTTAATTTTGTAGATAAGGCTCAACATTGTTGACGTTGTAGCATCTTTTAATTCATAGTCTACTGTTAATGCATGGTGCTTAAAACTTTCAATTTCAAATAAGAATTCTTCTTTGTTAAGATCGGTCCTGTGTTTCCTAATTCTGCTGCTTTGACTTTTAAATCTTCTACTTCCATTTTATGAATTTGAACACCACTAAAAAATCCAAACTTATTGTTAATGTTCTCCAAAGCCTTAAACCTGTTACTCAGTTCCATAATTAATCTGTCAATGACTTTCAACATTACATTTGGACATACGCCATTGCTAAGCACTTTTCTGTAAGAAAACTAAAAAATAAAATAAATAAATAAGTAAAAATAACCAAAAGACAAAAAGCACAAATTAAGCAAAAAAATTGCTGTTGTCAACAGATTATAAACACCACAAAATATTCCGTAACAGGAATATGGTCAACAAACAAAGAAAAACAAAGAAAAATGTACTAAGAGAACGAAAAAAAAAAAACACAAATCATGATAACACAAAAATATTGAACCCAAAAAAATTCAGCACAATGGTTGAAACGAGACAAAAACACGACAAAACGAAAAGACGAAAAAATCACAATAGTTTTTCCAAAACAGAAACAAGCGACGTTTCGGGAACTGCTATCTGCTCCCGTCCTCAGGCAGAGACGCACATTGTACGAAAACACAGTAGCGACTGAGTAGGGGCTGGTAAAATGAGGGTATTTATCAGAGAAAGGGCTACATCTTGCTCAGCCAAGTGATCACCCGCGCAACGGGTCCTTGAGATACCAGCTCTCATCGCAGTGGTTTTACTCACTCCAGACCACGAATTATGGTAATACTTGTTTCTTAGAGTGAAGCAACGCATTTGGAGTACGAATATATTTACAAATTATGCATAATCAAGTTAAATAGAATTTCTTAATTTCTTGGCTAACATATTGGTTGCGATATGTACACTTTCAAAACTTTTTTTAATGACTAGAGTCAACTTGTTTTAGTGAACCACTTTTAATATTTTGCCGCCCCCTGATATTTGCCGCCCGGGGCACATGCCCCCATGTCCCCCTTAGTACCGGCCCTGCTGTCGTGACACTGTTTAGGGGTGAAAATAAAAGGTTAACAATATTACTTTAAATAGTACATATAGGGGTGCGGCGCACTGCACCTAAGCGCCCTCTTGCGGTAGTTCGTGGCACTCAATTCAAATACTCACACGACTACGTACGTCACGGTACAAATGCTGGGCAGGATAGGTGTGGGAAGGGAAACGGAGGATGATCAGGATCATGGGGCAAAGCCCCAGCTGACGTCAATTCAATGGAGACTCGCCTAACAGCTGACAAGCTACATTTACATTTTCTATGGTTTGTGAATTGGGTTCATAATCTAAATCACTTCAGTCACTTGACAACTACGATAAGATATTCTTTTCCAATGGTTTGTACACCGAGATTTCCCTGAAATAATTTTTATGTTTTTCACTTTAGCTTCATAATATTTTTCAATATTTATTTATCTTAAGAGATTTTCTAATACAGTTATTATGTCGTCTGGGTACTCGCGTTCGTGGTCCGGTGTGGTTCCTAGCGAGAAGGCTGGTTTTTTTTACTGAAAATGTGTCCGGGAGGGCGCCAGGCTAGTTCTGTGGCTAACCACAAGGTGGGTCGTTGGGTGCGAATGCCCCTGTGTGGCCTGCTAGAAATGGCGGCGGTGGTCGTGGTGTGAGGGATCCCTGGTTATTGATACACTACTGGCCATACACATAATAGCATGCTGATCTCTAACTGGATTGGGGAAGATCACTAAACAACATACACGAATCTGGTTTGCACTGTCGTATACATGTCGCACATGGAGTGTGCGGATTGGACGTTTAATTGAAATCGGTAGTTACATTTGCAGTTACAGTACACTATGCACACTAAATTTCCCTACACAAATTACACAAGGTTAACACTGGGCGCTCTGACGCGCCATCACTAATATTAAGTCCTCACACCAGTCGAGGTTGAGGGGGGAGTTCGATTGGAGTCGGCCAAGCCCGTAAATTGCGAACGGCGCAGTCCGGGCCCACTTGTGTGGAATGCGGCTCGCTATGAAATTCGTTAAAAGTCGTTAAGTCACTGTGGCCGGTGCCTGTGCACTTCGGCAATTCACCAATAGTCTGTGCTTGCAGGAGTCAGCCTGCGATGTATGCTACACTGCCCCGCGCAATGCCTTGTGCGGGGAGTTTACGTTTATGCAGCTGGGATAGGCCCTACACCGTAGAAGGACAGGGTGCACACGGGGAGTTAATTACAAAAGGGTTTTGGAGAGTGACTATAATTACCAGGAATGAAATCGGTGAAGACAAAGGTTGAAGGCTCCCCGTGGGACGCACATCCGCCCCGGTCCGCGAGTTGCTCGGTACTGGCATCTGGCACTGGCGCAAGGGGAGGCCCAGCGTCCTCTCGCGCCAAAGTTTCTAAAGTTCCGTTATTCGGAAATTATTAAATTAATAAGAGATTGAGAGTGGCTCTGAATTCACACATGTATTAATAAAAATTAACCTAATACACAGATACATTTTAGGAATTGGATTCAACAAGTTTACATTAATTAAGTTTAAATAATGTGAGTCACACTGGAGACTTTTCATTACTTGTTGACTGCTCCAGTGGCGAATGATACACAAAAATTGGGAAGGTTATAATTAAGTCACACACTACTTTATTTGATTTAGGCTGAAGGCTGCAAGGGGAGCACTCACAAATGTATTTTTAAAAATCCACACGTGAGTGACCCAGGCACTCCTACGTCGCACTTCCTTTGCACGGGTTTTTTAATTAAAAGTGATGTTGTCATTAAATTACGTTGAATTTATAGTGTACAGGAATCGTGGAGTCTGGTTAATTAGGGCGTGGTCTTTAATTCTACCTTTTGTTCCGATTCTCGCCTGACTCGGGTGGGCCATGGCTAGGGGTTTGTTCCGTTAGCGGGGTCGGATACTGGCGGTTGCAGGTCAGGATTTACTGTGGCCTTCGGTTGGGTGTCAGAATGAGCAATGGATCTGAACAATAATTTTCCATTAAATGATTATACTTTTGCAGCATTTTTGCACTACGATAATAATAAACACAATCAATGTTTCTGGTATTAAGTCTTACTTGAAGCATTAACTTGTCATCCTCTTTAAATTCATTGATCTGTCTGATTCTTTTAGACTCCTCATAAGCAGTTTTATAACAAGGTTAATACTAAAAAAAAATTCCTACATAGTACTCCATTATAAATATATAATATCCATAAAAATAAACTCTAAAAAAATATCTAATTTAAATATGCCATGGTGTGAATTAAAAAACCACTTAAAAACCAAAAACACTGAACACTTAGGGCCGGTTTCACCAAGCAGGTTTAATTTTGTTACAAAACGAGATTTACAAAACTAGATGAAGTATAATCGTAAGTTTAATTCCGACGTGTGTTTCACCATCGTTAAACAAGTTTAAATTAATCGAGATTTCTAAATGACTTCCACATAAAAACACCCATTACCTAGCGAATATACCCGAATATCGGTCGGAGATACCCGAATATGTATTTTTTTCCTCTCTCGTAGATGCAGCTTTTGGTCGAGCGTAATTTATGGTGGCCGCATCAACCTAAAAAAAAACTTTTTATTTTTTTTTTTGAAAAAATTAGTAATACCGTGAATACCGTGGAAATTGTCATATCGCAAATAAATATGAATGGCAATGGTGCAGTTTCAGCTGCAATTAAAGAAAAGCGACAAAGAAGTCGAAATCTTTCGCCACATGAAAAGACAGTTTTGTTAGATCAGGTAACTGAACACTTCTCTGTGATTGAAAATCGTCGTACAGATGCTGTCACACAACAGCAGAAGGCGAAAGAATGGGAGATTATTGCTGCCGAATTCAATTCGATTTGCAATCAGTACCACCGAATGCCAGACCAGCTGAAATCGTCGTGGGAGAACATGAAGAAACTGACGAGAAAGATACATGCCGACAACCGAATTGAAACGTTATGCACAGGTAAGGTATTTTATGGCATTCATGCTGATTGTTTTGGTTGCAGTGGCCTTTTATTTGGCTAGATGTTTGTGTGTAACATGCTACATCAGACATGTAGTTTGTATATACAACAAAATATATCGAAACTTTTGAAACTGGTTAAATTATTGCTGTTGCATGGAACCCCCTTCCCCCTCAAAACACACTTTTATAGGCTTCTGTGTTGGTTGCATAGGTCGATTCCGTCTTGTCATAACCTACATTTTGGTATGATTTAACTTTGGGATACCATCGACTGACCTACGGATATGTAACTATGGGTAAATTTTTACTTGGGCGGTATTTCCGAAAAAAAAATGTTAAAAATCCGAAAATACCTTTATTTTATGCTCTTCAACTTCCTCTTTTCATTAAAAGTGGCGGAGGTAAGAAATTCCTAATACGTTAGGAGATATCGAATTTTTAAATTTCATCATTAGAGTTGAGCGGTATTTGCAAAAAAAATGTTAAAAATCCGAAAATACCTTTATGATATGCTCTTCAACTTCCTCTTTTCATTAAAAGCGGCGGAGATAAGAAATTCCAAATACTTTAGGAGATATCGAATTTTTTAATTTTGCAATACAAGACCTGTGGAACCATTCGAGCGGCGCCATTTTTGTTATTTTGCCGTGTGTTCGTGAGACGTGAATACGTGAATCGTGAATGTGTAATTAATAAAATGGTTGATTAGGTCAGGTCAGTTACATTATTAATACTTTCAAACTAAGCCGACATTAAAAATTATTTTGTGAATTAATTTTAATGGCTGTTTAGTTTTAAAATATTTATAATGTAACTGACCTGACCAAACAAACCCGGACAAAGGGTGAACAGTAAACTAAAATGGTCGATTAGGTCAGGTCAGTTACATTATAAATACTTTCAAACTAAGGTGATATTAAAAATAATGTGAATTAATTTTAATTATTCCTTATTTTTAAATTATTTATAATGTAACTGACCTTACCTAACAAACCCGTAACAAAGGATGTACAGTAACAACTGAGGTAAATTTTTTTGTTACTTATTACTTGCGCAACAATATCAAAATAACAAATAAGACTTTAAAATTAGAAACGTTAAAAACTCACCTAAGTTGGAGGCGGTAATTAAACACCGTTTTAAACAATAATTGAACTAAATAATCACGTATTAGTTAATTTGAATTCTGGCCTATCATGAACAATCACGTGACATCATTATCCAATAAAAAAAATACTCGTACGTAAACAAGAAACAATGGTCCACGCACACCACAGGAATGCGCTGGTTTTGTGCTGAAATTTAAAAATTCGATATCTCCTAAAGTATTTGGAATTTCTAATCTCCGCCGCTTTTAATGAAAAGAGGAAGTTGAAGAGCATATAATAAAGGTATTTTCGGATTTTTAACATTTTTTTTCGCAAATACCGCTCAACTACATATGAAGAAATTAAAAAATTCAATATCTCCTAAAGTATTTGGAATTTCTAATCTCCGCCGCTTTTAATGAAAAGAGGAAGTTGAAGAGCATTATATAAAGGTATTTTCGGATTTTTAACATTTTTTTTCGGAAATACCGCCCAAGTAAATATTTACCGTAACTATGAATTGCAAATTGCTTTGCTCTTGTCAGAGTATCCTAGCCTAATGCAACCTATATTTGACTATAGATGGCCATCATTTGCTATTTGTGTTTAGTGGACATTTGAGTAATATACTAATCATTGTATTAGGCTTACGGTTAAAGTATTTATTTTGTTTTTTCTAATCTATAAAGCTCATAATGTTTTTTCAAGTTCAGCAAGTACAAGTCATCTTTCTCGTACACGAAAGTGAAATCTTTCTAGCCCACTTCTACTTGTAGCAAACTTGTATTGCGAGTATTGCTGAACTAGTGACTAGCATACAATATGTCTACCAGTGACATTAGAAAACTTAAATCTTTTTATATTTTTTCTTTGCATGGGAAATGTAAATCTTTGACATATTATCTATTAGCATTCAAAAACTTTAAATAAAAACTTACACTTTGCACCTTTTTCGCTAACTACAACTGTATGTATGCATCACAATTATTGTAGTTATTCTGGTTAGCATAATGCAGTACCTTAGTTGACTTTATCTTGTACAAATAGGCTATGAAGAGAGCATATGATGTCATGTAGGCCTATTTATCATTTGTGAGTTTACTATTTTTTTATTTTGTATTTTTTTTTCAGGTGGAGGCCCACCAAAAAAAACAATTAAAGATGATCCACTGTTTGTTTGAATTTATGAGCTGATTAGGCCCACAGTGGAAGGCATGTATAATGCATTTGATACAGATTCGATTGCAGCACATCTGGGTAAGTGATAAATGAATGAAGTCTATTATGATTCATATTTTATTATGCTACCACAGGCTCCTGAACTGCCACACTATAAAAAGATTGTTGATTAATTGTCAAGTAAATTACCTGTATGTAATTTAAATTATAAATGTACAAATACTACACATAGACCATACATACAGTTAGTTAACGATGATGTCTGGATTTACATATAGAAAGTCTTGATTTGGGCCTAAGATCTATTTTCAAGGTATGTGTATTGTCATTGAAGTAGGCCCCTACCTATGTAAACCAAAATGGGGATTATTAGAGTGTATGTATAAATGAAATTTTAAATATGATGGTGATGACAGTATTTCGACAGTCATTGGAAAGTGGTGGTTTTGGGCAGTGTTGCAATTAAAAGTACATAGATGGAAATGGATACTGTGAATAAAATTAACAACATTTTTCACAAAATGTTCTAAAAATGGGAAGGGGGAGAGAGTAACACCAAATGAGATCAATAAAACCAAACAAGGTGGTGCGAACAACATAAATACAATAAGAAACTTTTTCATATTTACATTAGCTTATATGACTGCATAGGCATAATTAATTTGTATCTGATATATATAAAGTTGGCAAAATATGTGAAACAGTAACATATGGTGTATGTGCTCTTTGAAACCCTTAGAAAAACTGTGGCAGAAGTTAGCTCAAACATTTTCCTGTGTACCACCCTTACGCACTATTGTGGATCTTATAGTTCTGATGAAAGGAATTTATTGTTCTTTATTTTTTTTTGAAGATGTTAATTTTTTAACTGTTGAAATCAACCCCAAAATTTGCATGTGCCCTTTCCAATATTGTGTTTCATAAAACATTCATTTCTTGTACATTTCTAGTGTATATTTGTAATAACATGTTGATGCTTTTTAACCCACAATTTGAGTAAAGAATATTATGGGCCATAAGTATTGATCTTCAGCAGGAGTTCAGAACTGAACCTTTTCAGGCCTCACATTGAGGTAATTTTCTGGGAGCAAGGGTGACTGTGTTACTTAAAATATTGCTGAAAGTCCTGCCACTTTTTGCCTACTGTGTCTGTCTCTCAATATAATAAGTGTGTATGTTGAAAATTGTGTCCTTATTTCAGACACGTCTTCAGCCGGAAACACTGTACATGCAGACTGTGGACAAGAATCACAAATAGAAACATGCTCGAAAAATGAAGACATTGGAACTGTTGTTGATGTTACTTATGTGGAGTCAAGCGAAGATGTAAGTTCAGGTGTTGGTACAGTTCAATCAATTAGGAAGTATGTACCTGGAACACTTTTCGATTATTTAAAATCAAGGTAGTTTTATTGAACATAAGTTTTTACATTATGTATATTGTACATTTTGTTATATTATTTTGTTACTACTTTTATATAGTTGGTATAATTATAATTAATACATTATGTTAAATGTTTGGTGTGTGAAAGCATATAGAATTCATTCCTGTGAATTATTTTTATCAGTTTAGCATTTTACATATTTTTTTTTGCAATTCTTAAGGGGGTAATTGGCAATTTGAAAGCTAATTAGTTAAGCATAAAAGTAAATCATGTAATACTTACTGAAGACATTGGTGTACATCCATCCACAAATATAAATTTGGTATTTATATAAAAGGTTAGGTATTGCAGAAAATAATTTTATGAAGAAATATAATCAAACTTACTGAAACATAGACAATTTTTCTTATCATAACTATTATAAGTTATCATTGTGAAAACAGAAATGTCAACAGTAGCTACAAATAAAGTACAGTCCATGTGTAAATTAGAAAACATAAACTTGATTATTGGTAAGACAAAGGCCACCAGGCAACTAACTATACAGTTACTGGGATAGCTGCACGAGTACTCACAGGCTGGTACTTATATAATAGGAGATGACACATTATATCTGTGAACACGCGGTTGCGCGACATTCTGCAGGCTTTGCAAAACTCTTGCAATCATGTGTTCATGGATATGAATAGTCAATTCTGAATATGTATGCCTATCTACAAATACTAGCCTGTGAGTACTCATGCATCTATCCTAGTAATTGTGTAATGAAACTAGATAATTCAACTTTTTGTGATAACACTGCAACTTATTGTATATGTATTATTAATTATTTTTGTGTGTAGGCTCTCCTCAATGGAAACTGGACACATTATTCGCCAGCCATGCTGAGGAAAACAAAGTGCTCGCTACTGAGGACTCCAGTGAACACTCCTAAAAGAACGCTGGAGGAACCAATGCCACAAACAGTGTGTCCAATGGGAAACGACAAAGCTGAAGATGAACCAGCTGCAGTGCCCTGTAGAAATGAAAATGTTAGTGTAAATTCTGTACCTGTCAGTGGAACATCTGTACCTGCCCCTGCTTCATCTTGGAGAAGCAGACGTCGTCCACCCTTGCATACGCAGAAGATTGGGGATTTAAGTGCCCTTCATGCCGCTAAAATAGAACTCATTGAGATGACAAAAAAAACATTCTGTAGAGGAATCAAAAATGCAAAAGGAATGGTTTGACTTAAAAATGTTACAGGAACAGGAAATTTTGAAACAAGAGAAATTGAAAACTGCCATTTTATCACTCCAAGTGCGTAAATTGCAAAATGATCTGCAATAGGTAACTTTAAAGAGTGTTATTCAATTTTTTTATTAAACTAAATACTTTGTTGAATGTAGAAAATGAGGTACTCATGTCTTATCCTGTATGCTATTATTTGCATGTATTAAATTATGTATATTTTATAGACCTTTACTTAGCATATGTTTTTACAATAGACAAATTTTGCAGTTAATTAGTCCCGAAAAGCAGGGACTGGAAGTAACGCGTTACTACTAGTAACTAAGTTATTTGTAACAGTTACTTTTTATGGTAACGATCGTGGTAACGCATTATTAAGTTTTCAGTAACCGAATTACATTTTTCCGCCTTAAAGTAACGATAGTTGTCGTTACTTCTTGCGTTAGATTTTTTAAATGTATTTCTTATTGAACGAACAACGATTTGTTGATTTTTTCAATCCCAGAACGAAAATCCCGACAAGCATATTATTTGAGATGGTATTTCTTGTACTTGTAAAACTGCTGTTGGCTAGCCTGCGCTCGTATTTTGATTGTCATTTATTTAATATTTGCGACATGCGGGTTTACTGCTGTTCTGTTTAATTAATTAACCTACCTGTGCACATGCGCGAAAGCAATGACAGAATCTAATGAAGCGAGAAGCCGAGAAAGCAGTTCAGAACTTTCGTTGCCATGGCTTTCATATTCTAAATATTTCGAAGTTCGGTCAAGTGATCAAAATAACCTTATTGTGAAGTGCTTCTTGTGTGGTGCTGCGAAAAATAGGATGATCCGAACGAACGAACATTTCATTATTTTTTTTAGTGTAAACTATACTCAATGTACATTATTTTGTAGTGTAAACTATACTCAATGTAATTTAAGACCTAGGTAATTTAAAAATTTTCAGTTTAAGTAAACATATCTTTACTTAACACAATATGTTTTATTAGCTTTTAATTATAACAATATTACATATCACATTTTTAGTTTTTCACAAAGTAACTGTTAAAGTAACTTACAGTTACTTTTCTCAGAACTGTAACTGGTGTATTTTCAGTAGTGTAACTTGTAGTTGTAACAGGGTTACATTTCCAATGGAATATTTGTAACTGTAACTGAGTTACTTTTTAAAAGTAACTTTCCGGTCCCTGCCGAAAAGTGATATAGGCTTTTCAAATATAATAGTTTAAAGTTTAACATTTGTTTGTTACAGCAGGGCTGCTGTTGGTCAACCACTACTTTTTTTGCTATGAACGTAACTCATCGCTGATTCCCGATAAAAATCAATTTTTGAAACTTAAGAAGTTATTTTATAGAATATATTGCAATGAATAAAATGCAATAATATTCATAATTTTTTTAATGTTTGCATTGCCAATTTAGTACTTAACTGAAATATAAAATTAGATGAAAAAGTTCCACCATTCCATTAAATAGCCATGGATTTTTAAGTGGATATAAAATTACCTGTCATAAACTGTTTTCAAAGCGATTTGACCAAGATTTTTTTTCTGCTCATGCAAAACAAAATGGTTAAAAAACACGTGCTGCATGTTGATATGTTGTAAAATTTGCTTTATGTTCCAATTAATTTTTTCTGCTTGAAATAATGTACTTGTATAGTTTTAACTTTCTATTACAGGGCAATCATTTCACATGTGTTACTTTCAACATACTTGTACAAAATGCTTAGAAGGAAAATAAAGTCATTAATTTTTGTGTAAATAATTGTTATTCTTTCTAAAATACATTTCTTCAGAACCTCCAAGTATTTCAATAATTAAACTAACTTGCATAAAACAAATCCAGTTAGTTTATATGTTCACTTCAGCCTTGGGATGCACTTACAACAAGCTAGAACACAAAAAAAAAACCAATCAGTTTATGCAATCAAATTTGTGTTTTATAACAAGCCAAATTAATAGGCAAGTAATTCTAATTTAATATCAACCTACAAAAATCAGTAATGTCTTGGCTTAAGAAATGCTTGGTTATTTTCACATCAAGTTGAAGCACAATACCACATTTTAAAAACATAGTTTTTTTTTAATTTTTTTTTTTTGTTTCCTGAAATTATAGACAATACATGTGTCTAGGAGTCTATTCATGGTCACTTTACAATTGTTTAACATTTTAACAAGCCATTATTATTTAACGTAATATTTTACAAATAAAATATAGCAGCCATGCGTAAATGTCCTGTTTGCAGGTGGCCGATAAATTTAACTTTGTGGGAGTTTGATGAAGTGTTAATTTATTGTGAATGAACTGTATGGTGATATCAAAATGAAAATTAGCAATTGTGAACAGTAAATGGATTACGAACTTAATATTTGATAATGAATGGTAAATGTGTAATTTGTAAACCTTACAATTGTTCCTGACATAAAATATTACTTTTGGTAAGTACAGACAACAACTCTATATGTAGAAACTAACAGGCCTACAATGTAACATTTCAAAAGTACCACAAAATCCAGAACATCGTAACATGAATGGTAATATTTAGGATACCTTCTGAAGTAGTTGTCAATCAAAGTACGCCTCTTAGCATCATTTCTTGCATGTCTTGCATTGTTGTTGACATTTTGTTCATCATTCCCTTCTTCTAATAATTCATCCCACGGTTTGGGTAAATTAACATCAGGGTCATCTGGTGGTAATTCTTCCCCAGCTTGCCGCAAGAGATTATGTATTACAGCTGTTGCCACTATTATAGGAAATGTGTTTTCCAGTTGTATTTGAAAACCCAATGCTAAAACGGGGAACCTTCGTTTCCAACACCCAAACAACCTCTCCACAGGATTTCGTGTTCTAATCTGAGATTCATTGTACAGATGTTCCTGTGGACTATCTGGGCTCTCAAGTGGGGTCATCATGTATGATTTGCAGGCATATCCTGAATCTACGAGCAATACACAATCATTGTATCTGCCATTTTCAAACATAGCCCTCCTGTAGCAATTGCTGAAAATTGTGCTATCATGTGTTGAGCCAGGCCATCTTGCAACAATATCTGTAAACTGAAGTTTTGCATCGCATATTGCTTGAACATTCAAGGAGAAGTAGCCTTTCCTGTTTCGAAACATTTCTGCATTGTCTCCTCCTGCAACGCAGATAATTAGGCTATCATTACTATTCATTAATGTTGGCATTACATTTTATGCTAAATAACATATTTGATGAAAAATCAGCTGCACTCAATCCTTTAACCTACTCAAATGATAGTAACTTTGCACAGAATTTTGTGATTTTCATAATTCAAGTTAGTCAAATATGCATATTATGTGTCCTTGCCTACTTGAGTATTACAAAGAACTCTGGATTAATAAGAGGTGAATGTTGAATGGTATACGCTGTTTACATAAAAGTGTGTGTATGCATTTTGGTGTGTAAAATAATTATATTATATATTCTTATACTGTATTGTATTGTATTCCTGATATCTGCATGTATATATGTATATATTTGTACACATGACTTGTTCTATATTCCGCAGCACTCGTCTCCATATGGGATTCACAGAACCAAAGATAAATAAATAATTTATTATTATCATTGTTATTATTAATAAACTTACCTGGGGACTGTAATCTCACATGAGTGCAATCCATTGCACCAATGACTTTGGGAAAGCGTGCAATATTATAGAAGTCCATCTGAGCAATGTGAACTTCTTGTGGTGTTTCTGGAAAATGTATGAAGTTTGGACGAAGCGAAGCTACAGCACAGCTAACTCTGTGGATAATTCTGTGTGCTGTGCTTTTGCTGAAACCAGCATAATCTCCAGTACTTAGCTGATGGCATCCTGTTGCATAGTATCTCAATGTAGCTAGCAACTGCTGCATAGGTGATACAGACATGTTCCTAAAGAGAAAATGACCACAACCTATTACTTCAACTGTAGTTATTCATATTCCAGGTTTTTACAAAAAAAAAAATGTAAGAAATATGTTTAATGCTAGGTTACATCTAGTAAGGGTAATGTAGAACAAGGAGGCCAAACATCTGTATTAAATAATAACTAAAGCCAGCAAAGTGAAGCTAGAAAGTACAGTGTAGGATAAAACAACTGTTGAGTTTCATCAGTCAACAACAGCTAGAGCATAGGTAAAGCCCACAGACCTTGGCCAACATAATTTTACAAATATACATAGTAAATTTCAACAGTGGCAGTTTGTAATATAAGCCTGTCAAATACTTTTACTACACGTTATTAACACACCATTATCAAAACCGTTTTTAAAGATTAACATGAATGTAACCAAACTTTTTTTTGGTTAGGTTAGGCCTATATAAAAGGGAATAGGCATATAATGGTTTGATGTAATTTCACAATACATGCCAAATAAAAGAATGTGGCAGAATCACATAAACCTAGACGTAATTTTTTCTAACCCTACCTGTCAGACGGATATTCCAGATGAGCCTCAATCATTTCCAGAAGTCTATGTGCAGACTGTTTCGACAGACGGAAATACTGAGGATTAGTGATGGGTCGTTCGTTAACGATTCGTTCAAAAAGAACGAATCTTTGAGAGAACGAAATCTTGCGATTCGTTCGCGATGTAAAGAACCGGCTCTTTGAGAGCCGGTACCTTGAAAGATTCGGTAGAACGAAAATGCGGAGAGAACGAGAGAACCAACCGGCTCTTTGAGAGCCGGTACCTTGAAAGATTCGGAAGAACGAAAACGCGGAGAGAACGAGAGAACGAGATGAGAGAACCGGCCACGCGCCCGGTCTGATTCGTTCGTGAAATGATTCATGACGTCAGGAGTCTGAAGAATTAGTAATCACAGCGTGAGCATGTTCATAAGAGCAAACGATAACTGATCAAATAAAATAGGGTAACATGAAAAGTATCTATACCTGAAAATGTCAACTGTTAAGTAGTGGTTTAAAATTGCGTTTTCACATTCACATACACAAATTTGGGGAAAAAAAAAACATGAATTAAAAATAACAGGGAAAGTAACTACAAATGTTCACACTTACCATTTAGGTGTTAATTAATGTACCTACTTCATTTTTCTCTCTTCATACTGAATCGCAGTAGTAGTATTCAATTTTTGTCTTTTTTTCTCTAAATGTGTTGGTCTACATGTAAACACTTTACTCTCTCTAGAGTGTAAATAGCCTGTATATTAATATTTGTAACTTAAAAAGTAATACAATATAAATAATCTTGTTTCATATACGCAACTGTGATTCACTGGCTACGAAAAGCAATGTTCAAGTACTAGCTATAATAGTGCGATTACAAATTAAAGTTAAGAAAGATCACTTTCGTACCTAACATTCTTAGATTTAATGCTCCCGTATTATATAGAATCACTGCATGAAGCATTTGCAGCGATCAACAGTCAATAATTTTATAACAGTCAGTATACAACTAGACGTTTGAAATTTCATTTACCCATGCAGAGTAGATAAAGATAACCACCCACGCGATCCAGCCTCCTCTCGTTATCGGGTCATGCGATAACGAGGGGAGGCTGGAAGCAAACACGTAGCCAATACTCTAAAGGATGAACGAGTTACGTCACCTGATAAAAGAGCCAGATCCTATTCACAGAAAAGAACGAAATGACCGAGATGAACGAATCTTTCACGGAACTGATCCGAAAGTACCGGTTCGGTCAAAAGAACCGTTCTGCCCATCACTACTGAGGATAAGTTAGCTTCGAAGCCCAGCTTCGAATCGAAAATCGTACCGTAATTATCGTACATGGCGAAAATAATGTGTAGGAAGTTAATGCAACAAGGGACTAAGTGAAAATGATTTTTTTATTAACAATTAAGTATGTAATAAAAAAAATAGTGCTTTTTTAAGAACACAATGCGTCGATTAATGCAAAGTAGCATCTTCTTAGCAAAATCATATGGTTTAAATTATTAAGTGTTTCTAACCTGACCATTCATAACCTCAAAATCTGAAAGTTCATAGTGCTATAAATATTTAAAAAAAACTACGTACGTTATACAGGAGTAGTGCTCCTTAAAGAACACAATACTGCGAGTAATTCAAAGTATCAGCTTCGTGGCAACATCGTCTGGTTTCCATTTTATAGTGCTTCGTACTTGACCATTTATAACCATACACATCTCAGAGTTCGAAATGCTAAACGAATGCCAAAAACACTACGTACGTTATACAAGACTAGTGCTCCTTAAAGAACACACTCCAGCGAGTAATGCAAAGTATCAGCTTCGTGGCAACATCATCTGGTTTCCATTTTATAGTGTTTAGAACTTGACAATTTATTAACATACTGTACTCATTGTTCGAAGTGTAAAAAAATTCTCAAAAACAAAACGTACGTTATACAGTACTAGTGCTCCTTAAAGAACACACTCCTGCGAGTAATTCAAAGTATCAGCTTCGTGGCAACATCGACTGGTATCCATTTTATAGTGTTTCGAACTTACCATATACCGTATAACCATACACATCTCAGAGAACGAAGTGTTAAAAAAATGTCAAAAACACTGCGTACGTTATACAGGACTAGTGCTCCTTAAAGAACACACTCCTGCGAGTAATTCAAAGTATCAGCTTCGTGGCAACATCGTCTGGTTTTCATTTTATAATGTTTCGAACTTACCATTTATAACAATACACATCTCAGAGAACGAAGTGTTAAAAAAATGTCAAAAACACTGCGTACGTTATACAGGAATAGTGCTCCTTAAAGAACACACTCCTGCGAGTAATTCAAAGTATCAGCTTCGTGGCAACATATTCTGGTTTTCATTTTATAATGTTTCGAACTTACCATTTATAACCATACACATCTCAGAGAAAGAAGTGATAAAAAATGTCAAAAAGACTGCGTACGTTATACAGGACTAGTGCTCCTTAAAGAACACACTCCTGCGAGTAATACAAAGTATCAGCTTCGTGGCAACATCGTATGGTTTTCATTTTATAATGTTTCGAACTTACCATTTATAACCATACACATCTCAGAGAACGAAGTGTTAAAAAATTGTCAAAAACACTGCGTACGTTATACAGGACTAGTGCTCCTTAAAGAACACACTCCTGCGAGTAATACAAAGTATCAGCTTCGTGGCAACATCGTCTGGTTTCCATTTTATAGTGATTAGAACATGACGATTCATTACCTCACACGTCTCAGAGAAGGAAGTGTAAAAAAAATTGTCAAAAACACTGCGTACGTTATACAGGACTGGTGCTCCTTAAAGAACACACTCCTGCGAGTAATTCAAAGTAACAGCTTCGTGGCAACATCGTCTGGTTTCCATTTAATAGTGTTTCGAACTTACCATTTTTAACCATACACTACTCATTGTTCGAAGTGTTGAAAAAATGTCAAAAATACTACGTACGTTATACAGGACTAGTGCTCCTTAAAGAACACACTCCTGCGAGTAATTCAAAGTATCAGCTTCGTGGCAACATCGTCTGGTTTCCATTTAATAGTGTTTCGAACTTACCATTTATAACCATACACATCTCAGAGAACGAAGTGTTAAAAAAATGTCAAAAAACACTGCGTACGTTATACAGGACTAGTGCTCCTTAAAGAACACACTCCTGCGAGTAATTCAAAGTATCAGCTTCGTGGCAACATCGTCTGGTTTCCATTTTATAGTGCTTCGAACTTGACCATTTATAACCATACACATCTCAGAGTTCGAAATGCTAAACGAATGCCAAAAACACTACGTACTTTATACAAGACTAGTGCTCCTTAAAGAACACACTCCAGCGAGTAATGCAAAGTATCAGCTTCGTGGCAACATCATCTGGTTTCCATTTTATAGTGTTTCTAACATGACGATTTATAACCATACACTACTCATTGTTCGAAGTGTTGAAAAAATGTCAAAAACACTACGTACGTTATACAGGACTAGTGCTCCTTAAAGAACACACTCCTGCGAGTAATTCAAAGTATCAGCTTCGTGGCATTATCGTCTGGTTTCCATTTAATAGTGTTTCGAACTTACCATTTATAACCATACACATCTCAGAGAACGAAGTGTTAAAAAAATGTCAAAAAACACTGCGTATGTTATACAGGACTAGTGCTCCTTAAAGAACACACTCCTGCGAGTAATTCAAAGTATCAGCTTCGTGGCAACATAATCTGGTATCCATTTTATAGTGTTTCGAACTTACCATATATAACCATACACATCTCAGAGAACGAAGTGTTAAAAAAATGTCAAAAACACTACGTACGTTATACAGGACTAGTTCTCCTTAAAGAACACACTCCTGCGAGTAATTTAAAGTATCAGTTTCGTGGCAACATCGTCTGGTTTTCATTTTATAATGTTTCGAACTTACCATTTATAACCATACACATCTCAGAGAACGAAGTGTTAAAAAAATGTCAAAAACACTGCGTACGTTATACAGGACTAGTGCTCCTTAAAGAACACACTCCTGCGAGTAATTCAAAGTATCAGCTTCGTGGCAACATCATCTGGTATCCATTTTATAGTGTTTCGAACTTACCATTTATAACAATACACATCTCAGAGAACGAAGTGTTAAAAAAATGTCAAAAACACTGCGTACGTTATACAGGACTAGTGCTCCTTAAAGAACACACTCATGCGAGTAATTCAAAGTATCAGCTTCGTGGCAACATCGTCTGGTTTTCATTTAATAGTGTTTCGAACTTACCATTTATAACCATACACATCTCAGAGAACGAAATGTTAAAAAAATGTCAAAAAACACTGCGTACGTTATACAGGACTAGTGCTCCTTAAAGAACACTCTCCTGCGAGTAATTCAAAGTATCAGCTTCGTGGCAACATCGTCTGGTTTCCATTTTATAGTGCTTCGAACTTGACCATTTATAACCATACACATCTCAGAGTTCGAAATGCTAAACGAATGCCAAAAACACTACGTACGTTATACAAGACTAGTGCTCCTTAAAGAACACACTCCAGCGAGTAATGCAAAGTATCAGCTTCGTGGCAACATCATCTGGTTTCCATTTTATAGTGTTTAGAACTTGACAATTTATTTACATACTGTATTCATTGTTCGAAGTGTTAAAAAATTCTCAAAAACAAAACGTATGTTATACAGTACTAGTGCTCCTTAAAGAACACACTCCTGCGAGTAATTCAAAGTATCAGCTTCGTGGCAACATCGTCTGGTATCCATTTTATAGTGTTTCGAACTTACCATATACCGTATAACCATACACATCTCAGAGAACGAAGTGTTAAAAAAATGTCAAAAACACTGCGTACGTTATACAGGACTAGTGCTCTTAAAAGAACACACTCCTGCGAGTAATTCAAAGTATCAGCTTCGTGGCAACATCGTCTGGTTTTCATTTTATAATGTTTCGAACTTACCATTTATAACAATACACATCTCAGAGAACGAAGTGTTAAAAAAATGTCAAAAACACTGCGTACATTATACAGGACTAGTGCTCCTTAAAGAACACACTCCTGCGAGTTATTCAAAGTATCAGCTTCGTGGCAACATATTCTGGTTTTCATTTTATAATGTTTCGAACTTACCATTTATAACCATACACATCTCAGAGAAGGAAGTGATAAAAAAATGTCAAAAAGACTGCGTACGTTATACAGGACTAGTGCTCCTTAAAGAACACACTCCTGCGAGTAATACAAAGTATCAGCTTCGTGGCAACATCGTATGGTTTTCATTTTATAATGTTTCGAACTTACCATTTATAACCATACACATCTCAGAGAACGAAGTGTTAAAAAATTGTCAAAAACACTGCGTACGTTATACAGGACTAGTGCTCCTTAAAGAACACACTCCTGCGAGTAATACAAAGTATCAGCTTCGTGGCAACATCGTCTGGTTTCCATTTTATAGTGATTAGAACATGACGATTCATTACCTCACACGTCTCAGAGAAGGAAGTGTAAAAAAAAATGTCAAAAACACTGCGTACGTTATACAGGACTAGTGCTCCTTAAAGAACACACTCCTGCGAGTAATACAAAGTCTCAGCTTCGTGGCAACATCGTCTGGTTTTCATTTTATAGTGTTTCGAACTTACCATATATAACCATACACATCTCAGAGAACAAAGTTTTAAAAAAATGTCAAAAACACTGCGTACGTTATACAGGACTAGTGCTCCTTAAAGAACACACTCCTGCGAGTAATTCAAAGTATCAGCTTCGTGGCAACATCGTCTGGTATTCATTTTATAATATTTCGAACTTACCATTTATAACAATACACATCTCAGAGAACGAAGTGTTAAAAAAATGTCAAAAACACTGCGTACGTTATACAGGACTAGTGCTCCTTAAAGAACACACTCCTGCGAGTAATTCAAAGTATCAGCTTCGTGGCAACATCGTCTGGTTTCCATTTTATAGTGTTTCTAACATGACGATTTATAATCATACACTACTCATTGTTCGAAGTGTTGAAAAAATGTCAAAAACACTACGTACGTTATACAGGACTAGTGCTCCTTAAAGAACACACTCCTGCGAGTAATTCAAAGTATCAGCTTCGTGGCATTATCGTCTGGTTTCCATTTAATAGTGTTTCGAACTTACCATTTATAACAATACACATCTCAGAGAACGAAGTGTTAAAAAAATGTCAAAAACACTGCGTACGTTATACAGGACTAGTGCTCCTTAAAGAACACACTCCTGCGAGTAATTCAAATATCAGCTTCGTGGCAACATATTCTGGTTTTCATTTTATAATGTTTCGAACTTACCATTTATAACCATACACATCTCAGAGAACGAACTGTTAAAAAAATGTCAAAAAACACTGCGTACGTTATACAGGACTAGTGCTCCTTAAAGAACACACTCCTGCGAGTAATTCAAAGTATCAGCTTCGTGGCAACATCATCTGGTATCCATTTTATAATGTTTCACACTTACCATTTATAACCATACACATCTCAGTGAACGAAGTGTTAAAAAAATGAAAAAACACTACGTATGTTATACAGGACTAGTTCTCCTTAAAGAACACACTCCTGCGGCGCAGGCATACAATGAGCTTAACAGGACACATCGTAACGGGACAATTTTTAATGCGTGCAGCCGGCGTTCATCGATTTATTAGACATCACGTCAAATCAGTTGATAAAATAAACGTGGGAGGGAAGATTTACCATAATGTATTGTTGGCAAATAACTTCTAATGAAAGTATTATGATCAGATAGATACACGTATAATGAATAACCGACAGCGACAGCTAACCACTGACCACTTTCAATGAACACTGTCCTATCACTGACTTTACAGTAGGTTACTGACGAGAAGGCAAGGCAGTCGTCTGTTCGCGCGGCGTATTGTTGGGGGGGGGGGGGGGGGGGTTCGTGGTCGCACTGCAACACTCCTCACTCCACCAACCACTCCAGTAACGGGACAGCCCAGCTTGTCGCCCGCCACCCCCTTCCTAAATTCCAAGCCACTCTTTTTCTTTGAGCTCAGGATAGCTGAAAAGTTGAAGGAAGAAGGAAACATGCCCAGAGTGAAGTTACTCTGTGTCAATTTGGCACACAGCTATCAATATTTCGGTTTCATGTAAGACATTGCGCGGGTCTTTATTTATTTGGCTACATCATCGATATTGCTTTCTTGGGTGAAGGGGGGGCGATCGCCCCTATTGCCCCCCCCTTTGAATCCACGTCTGCTTTAGTACCATATTAAAATCAAAATAAGTATTGCAGAAAACATTCATACAATGTTAGACATAATAATAAGTAAACAAAGTTGAAAAGCTTTCTTGAAAACCCTAAATAAGTGATTATCAGACAATTATGTAACACCTTGACGCCAACCATTAGTGCTCCTCGAATCCGCACAGACCGCTATGGCGCATCGCCGCCTCGCCCCAAGCATGTGCGACATGAACGCACCTGGGTGCAGGGTGGTGCAACGCCTCGAACATAAGCTGCCCTGCCTAATCGACTGTCGCCCACGCGAAAGTCGACCACGGGGGTACTGTTAGGTGACCTGATTAACTGGACTTTGAAATTAACATTCAGCACTCTTAAAAACAATATTAATTATGTAATGGCTATGTTTAAATATTAATTGTAACTTCTGGACTTTAGCGCGATCAGGCGGCGTGTATGGCCCGGGATTACTTTTGCACACGACACGTTTTCGCGGGAGCGAGGCTGGGGAGTCGTGCGGACGTCACAGCCATCGCCAGTTAATCACCGCCCTCCAAGGAGACGAGTCGCGAGTAGCTCGCGGAGCCTCTCGACCTCCGCCCTTGCCATCTCTCCCAGAATTGCGTGAGTTTTCAGCCCATCAGAAACGTGTCCTGAAGAGCGCGGCTCCCAGTAAGCGGGTCATGCACGACGCAGCGCATATATAGCGTGCCTGACAATAAATCACTTTATATTGAGCCTCTGCGTATTATTTACAACGCCCGTAGCATAGCGTCCCTGGTGGCTAAAACAGCCAGGGGTAACTCTGACGGAACGACCCTTACTGCCTGCCGGCCACGTGGCGACGTCACGCCCTGAGTCAAGAGTCTCGGCTACGCACTAGCACGTAGCTATTATTGATAGTTGGCGCCCAGAAGCAACTCCACACCCTCAACATCACCTCGGCAGAAGGCAGAAGGCGTCAAATGGTGCCCACCTAGTGTGGCAACATAACGCCGCAAACGCCATCCGAATCACAGAAAATCCGGCAGAGTTACGTGTAGGAACAGCACAAAGGGGAGAGAAAGCACGCGCAGACGTGCAGGCGCCGCGGAACGGGACGCGCCGGGGTAATCAGGCCACAAAACCCCCCTCCCGCCCCCTGACAATTCGCTCACACCCTCCCGCATTCCACGGTTCCACACCACCCCCCTCCCGCGAGCAGATCGTTCGCTCACCCCCTCCCGCCAAACCCCTCGCGGAAGAGTGGTCTGCCCCGACCGATCGCGCGCCGAGGACAAACGAGCGCGCCCGAAGATCACCGAGACGCCAGAGGACGTCACCAGCCGCGGCCGCGTAAACTACCGCCAGGCGCGTACGTGCGGGCAAGACCGCTCGGTCGTAAGCGCAAGGGGGTGCAACCCCGGATCTGCCCGGACTGGCCACCGACGCTTCAACCCGACGCTCGGGTCGGACAGCCGCGGATCGCGCATGGACAAGAGGCCGGACATAGCCATCACCATGGAGAGCTATTACGCCTGGTGCGGCAAGCCGTACACCACCAGCCACACCACCGGAAAGTACCCCCACCTGTTCTGCACCTGCGAAACGGTACGCGTCAAGACGGAGGGGCAGCCCAGAGCCCAAGCGGGTCCCCAGTGCGCCGCTATCCACTGTCCCGGTTACTGAGGCGAGGTAGCGAAATGCCAGCAGTGCGGAACAATAAAACACCGCGCATGCGCAGACGCGCTGGAATTCGTAAATTTCCGGGACGGACTTTTTCTGTGTGGGGGGTGCAAGCGACGTGCACGAGGGCACCCAGGGGGTCAGCTAGCTACCACGTCCCGCCCCCCCACCAAGCCTATTACCCTCCTGGAATTCGCGGGCCTCAATCACGAGGATCCGCGCGTGTTTTTGCGAGCATGCGAGGCGAGGCTCGTGCGGCACCAGATACCGCGAGAAGAGCGGGCGAAACGCATGAGCGCACAATTGCGCAGGGAGGGACGCAAGTGGTGGGCCCAGGCGGGCAGATACGACGCAGACTGGGAGGACTTCGCCGGCCATATGGAGGCGCGCTTCAATGACACCGGAACCCTGAACACATGTCGGAGTGAGATGTTCAGCCGTTGCCAAGGGGACTGGGAGGTGGTGGTGACGTTTGTTTATAACAAACTCAGACTATACCGCCGCCTAACACCCGGGGGTCAAACTAGCAACATACTTCCCTTCATAGTGGAGCTAGTGTCCCCCGAACTTCGCCCATTCTTGCGCGAAGCAGTGACCCGCGGGCTGGACGTTTTTCTCGCACTAGCACGAGCCGTAGAGCATAACTTAAATCAGCTCGCAGCGCCAAGGGCATCGCGACGCCCCGGTCAGCCCCATCCAACAAGGAGACGGCGCGCGCAGAGGACGAACGTGCCGTAGTGCCATACACGGGCCCGCCGCCGCTAAGAGGCAACTACTGGCCCACCGACCTGTCCCCGATGGGGAAGGGATGCCCTTACCGGGCCCTCCTCACCGTGGTGCGGTACAGACGCGTCGCGACGACCAATGCGGTGGAACACAGGGCGCCCAGGACAGATGGCCACCCCGCTGCCGCTACTGTGCGACAAAGCAGTACCACTGGCACACGGTGTGCCCGACCCGCGAGGCAGTCTGGCGAACGCGAGGGGGCGAGGTAAAGCTCCCGGGAAACTCCGTCTAGGGGGCGGTGACGCAGCTGGCCACCACCCCCCAATTAACAGCCCAGCTCCTCCGAGAGACGCACCCCGGCGCCGCCGAACCACCCAGCCGCCGCCCCGCCCACCTATCACAGCTGGAGGGGGCCCGTCTCACCTGTTCGCGATGTTCGCTGCCCGCCCCAGGTCGCCGACGAGCGACGCCGTCCACCTGACGTCGGCGCCACCCCCGCACGCTGCTGCGGGGGCCACGCAGATGCCATCTCACCCACCTGGCACAGGTGGGGGTGGCCCGCCTAACCCGTTCGCGGCATGCCACAGGATGCCAGCGAGCGACGCCGTCCACCTGACGTCGTCGCCGCCCCCGCACGCTGCTGCCGTCTCACCCACCTGATGCAGGTGGGGGCGGCCCGCCTCACCTGTTCGCGATGTTCGCGGCCGCCCCAGGTCGCCGGCGAGCGACGCCGCCCCCGCAAGCTGCTGCGGGAGCCACCCAGCCGTCGCCTCACCCACCTGGCGGGGGTGGGGGCGGTTCACCTCACCCGTACACGGCGTGCTCCAGGTCGCCGGCGAACGACGCCGTCCACCTGGCATTGTCGCCGCCCCCGCACGCTGCTGCGGGGGCCACCCAGCTGGCGTCTCACCCACCTGGCGAGGGTGGGGGCGGCCCGCCTCACATGTTTTCGGCCTGCCCCAGGTCGCTGGCGAGTTATGCCGCCCACATTACTTCGGCGCCACCCCGCAAGCTGCTGCGAGGGCCACCCAGCCATCGCCCTACCCTACTTGGTGCGGGTGGGGGCGGCTCGCCTCACCCGTTCACGGCCTGTCCCAGGTCGCCGGAGAGTGACGCCACCTACCTGGCATCGGCGCCGCCCCCGCACGCTGCTGTGGGGGCTACGCAGCTGCCATTTCACCCACCTGGCGCGGATGGGAGCGGCTCGCCTTACCCGTTCGTGGCCGGCCCCAAGTCGCCGGCGAGCGACACCGCCCACCTGGCGATGGCGCCGCCCCCGCACGCTGCTACAGGGGCCACCCAGGGGTGTCGGCCCAGGCTGGGCCGAGTGGGGCCCGAGATTGTTGCGCTGATCCGCATCCCGGTGGAGCTGAACGGCCAGAATATCACCGCGCTGGTGGACAATGCGGCCACGCATACCTACGTCGCTGCCCACCTCATCCCTGAGGCGGACCTGGTGCGGGAGGTCGATATTGTCCAGCTGGCCACCACTGGGGCCAGCACGTTCACAACGGGGCGTGCCCAGGTAAGGGTCGGCATAAGGGATTTTGTGAGTAGCACCAGTGCCCTAGTGGTGCACGATCTCCGCAATGACCTGATCCTGGGGCTGCCCTGGTTGGAGCAGGAGGACGCCACAGTCGATGTCCGGGGGAAGTGGGTCTATGTGGGGACCAGGGGCCGTCGGACGGTATATGGACTCAACTACAGGACCCCGCCACCGCGGTGCGATCCCCTCCACCTGGTGGACCTCCGCCATGGTGTACCCCCTGTACATGTGCCCATGTTTGATGCGGTCTTGGGGCAGCAGCCCCAGGTGTTTGCCACCGTGGAGCTACTGCGCCGCACCACTATCACAGAACATTGCATACCAACCATACCACACCGGCCCCCTTTCGAGAAGCCCTTTGGGTTTGGACCTCGCGAGCGGCTCGCTATCAGGGATCAAATTGCAGAGATGTTAGAGGATGGCGTCATCGAGCCAACAGAATCCCCATACAACTGCCGGATCGTCATGGCTAGCAAAAAGGACGGATCTCTCCGTTTTTGCATTAACTTCAAGCCTGTCAACGACATCACCATCCCAGCACCACCACCCCTCATTAACATCACTGAGGCACTCACCGGGCTGGGGGACGCCCGCATATTTTCGTCTCTCGACCTCAAGTCGGGGTACTGGCAAGTCCCAGTACGTCCCAAGGACCGCCCCAAGACAGCGTTCATGGCCCCGACGGGCGGCGCTTCCATTTCTGTGTGATGCCGTTCGGGCTGATGGACGCCCACGCGATGTTCCAGACCATGATGGTCCACGTCCTGGATGGGTACATCGGCGAGTTTGCCACCGCGTACCTGGACGACGTGATCATCTGGTCACGGACGTGGGAGGACCATGCCCACCATCTCGCGCTGGTCCTCGAATGGCTCGCCACACACGGACTCATGTGCTCGCCGCCCAAGTGTCACATCGGTGCCGCTGAGCTGGAATTCTTGGGGCATATTGTCAGCGCCGAGGGATGCCGGCCCATTCCCGCCCAGCTCGACCTCATCGACAGCAAACAGGCACCCCGCACCAGGAAGCAGCTCCAGAAACTGATGGGGCTGCTCAACTGGTTGCAGTCGTTCATACCCCATTTCGCCACTATCACAGCACCCTTGACCGACCTCTTATCGCCCATGTCAAAGTTCCGGTGGACGACCACCGCCGAGCAGGCCCTGACCGCGGTCAAGCAGCGATTCAGAGAGTGCCACACACTATCGCGCCTGGACCCAGACGAACCCAACTTCGTCCAGACGGATGCCAGCCAAGAGGGCATGGGGGCAGTGCTCTACCAGGAAGGGGGAGACAGGGAGCGGCGAGTGGCCGAGTATGCCAGCGCCAAGTTCGGCCTCGCAGAACGCCGCTATCATGCAAATGAGCAGGATTGCCTTGCGGTGGTGTGGGCCCTAGGGCACTATCGGCACCACCTCGAGGGGAGGCCGTTCACCCTGCGCACTGATAGCCAGTGTCTGCGGTGGCTGGACTCCGCCCAGGGGTGGAAGTCCAAATTTACCTGCTGGGCACTCATGCTCCAGGGCTTCGCATTCTGCGTAGAACACGTCCCTGGGCGGGAGAACCAGCTGGCAGACGAGGTGTCCCGTCACCCTGACCCCACTACTGTCTTCCAGGACCCCCAGGGCTGGGAGGAACTCCTGCCATCACCTCACCCACCAGCCAGCAGCACCACCGCACCCGCACCAGCGGCCCTCTATGCCATCCCGCGGGCGAACCCTACCACCCAGGCAGACACCCCAGCCACCCTTCTCGCCCTAATGGAGCATGTGAGACAGGCCCAGGTCGACCTCCCCGACACGCAGCGCGACCGGGCCGCGTGTGGGGAAGAGTTTCAGCCCCATCAGCGTAGTCTGGACGGGGTTTTGCAGAATCGGGCCCCAGGTGATATGGACAGCTGGCAGATCCATGTGCCCACTGCAGCAAGGCAAGGGGTCCTTCAATTTTTTTACGACCATGATCTGGCCGGCCACCCAAGGCTGAACAGACCCAACATGCACTCCGAAAGCTGTTCCACTGGTCAGGGGTAGCGCGGGATGTCCGTGTGCATGTGCGATGCTGCCAACAGTGTCAGCAACGCAAAGCACGCCGTGCGGAGGGGGTAGAACAGCAGCGCCCCCGACAACCGGAGGAGCCCTTCCATACTGTGGCCCTCGACGTCATGGGGCCCTACCCCTGCACGACCCGGGGAAAGCGCTTCCTCGTTGTGACCACCAACGTGTTCACACGATGGTCAGAGGCATTCGCCATGTCCAACGCACGCGCAGGGACGATAGTGGCCCTCCTGGACAGCGAGGTGTTCCCTCGCTATGGGTACCCAAAGACACTACTAACAGACAACGGTACCCAGTTCACAGGGAGACGTTGGGCGGCAGACTGCCGATGCTGGGGAGATGAGCATCACACTACCCCGACGTACCACCCGAGGGCGAACCCGACGGAGCGACGCAACCAGGACATCAAAGTTCAGTTGCGCCTCCGCTCTGGGGGATGATCACTCGAAATGGGACGTACACCTGCCCAAGTTGCTCTACTGCCTGCGCCGGCGAGTCAATGCCATTACCGGCCATTCCCCCGTGGAACTGCTCCACGGTCAGAACCTCGCCCTACCGGGCGAGCTGCGAGTCGCCGAGGCAGCAGGGGCAGTCACCCGCCCACCAGCCATTGACCTAAGGGAAGAGGCACGACGGCACCAAGCCCAGTACCTGGCTACCCGAACCCCGCAGTCAGCCACTCCCCCAACACCACTGGAGCCAGGGCAGATGGTCTATGCCCCGTGTCACCACCTGTCGTCCGGCAGGAAGAACTACTGTGCGGTGCTGAGCCCCAAGTGGGCAGCCCCCCGGGAGGTCTTGCGACGCCTAGGCCCCACTACATACCTTATCAGACTCCCAAATGGTAGGGCCACAAAAATCCACAGGGACGACCTGCGCCTCGTTTCCACCGCCGAGGATCCCTCTGAGGGTAGGGAGTGCCCAAGGGCCCCCACCCCAAGCGCACCAGCCTCACGTGCCACATCACCAGTCGGCCAATCACCCTACCATTAACCCACCACCATGGACACCACATCACCATCATCACCACCCGTCACCAGCTCCATCCTACGCCACCAGCCACGCCACCAGCCACACCACCACCCACCACCTCACCCGCCGACACGCAGGACTTGTGCCGGCCCACCATCATAGCTGATGCACCATCACCGATGTCACCGTTCGCATCACCAGTCACACGCCCCACGTCACCGACCATGTCACCTGTGATGACTTTCTGCCATCTTAGCCAAAGTGCGAGGAGCGAGCTAAGGAGACTTGGGCGTCTAATTGACAGGTTGGACCCAGATGGCGAATGCTCCAGCGGGCCAACTACCATGACCGCTCAGCCATGCCCCGAGGTATTTTACCCCCCCGACCAGCCTGAGGGCAGGCAGTCCCACCGAGCGCGCAGGGCGCCGACGAGAGGATGCTGCTAGGGCAGCAGCCAAGAGGTACCCATTGCTCCTCCCGGCAAGGGGGAAGGTGGTGACCAGACAGCCCCCGGAGTGGGAGGGGGAACATTAGTGCCGAGGTACCACGACAGTTCACCAGAGTCCGCCAAAATCCGGGGCACCTCAGAGAGTTCATTTGGCGCCCACTACGACCACCAGTAGACCGGAAACCACACCCCGATGTACCCCGCCTCAGTGTCATGTTTCTGCTTCCCCCGTTCGCCCAAAAACCAGCAGCCCCGGTACCAATCCCCCAAGGCAGTGTCGGCCTCAGTGCAACGAGGCAATGCGTGTGATCGGGTGTCGATGACCATAGCGGCCTCAGGAAAAGGGGAGCATTTGACACCAACCATTAGTGCTCCTCGAATCCGCACAGACAGCTATGGCGCATCGCCGCCTCGCCCCGAGCGTATGCGACGTGAATGCACCTGGGTGCAGGGTGGTGCAACGCCTCGAACATAAGCTGCCCTGCCTAATCGACTGTCGCCCACGCGAAAGTCGACCACGGGGTAACTGTTAGGTGACCTGATTAACTGGACTTTGAAATTAACATTCAGCACTCTTAATAACAATATTAATTATGTAATGGCTATGTTTAAATATTAATTGTAACTTCTGGACTTTAGCGCGATCAGGCGGCGTGTATGGCCCGGGATTACTTTTGCACATGACACGTTTTCGCGGGAGCGAGGCTGGGGAGTGGTGCAGATCACAGCCATCGCCAGTTAATCACCGCCCTCCAAGGAGAAGAGTCGCGAGTAGCCCGCGGAGCCTCTCAACCTCCGCCCTTGCCATCTCTCCCGGAATTGCGTGAGTTTTCAGCCCATCAGAAACGTGTCCTGAAGAGCACGGCTCCCAGTAAGCGGGTCATCCACGACGCAGCGCATATATAGCGTGCCTGACAATAAATCATTTTAAATTGAGGCTCCGCGTATTATTTACAACGCCCGTAACATAGCGTCACTGGTGGCTAAAAGAGCCCGGGGGAAATCTGACGGAACAATACTTACTGCCTGCCGGCCACGTAGCGACAACACGCCCTGAGTCAAGAGTCTCGGCTACGCACTAGCACGTAGCTATTATTGATAGTTGGCGCCCAGAAGCAACTCCAAACCCTCAACATCACCACGGCAGAAGGCAGAAGGCATCAACCTTATTGAAAGTTAAAAACAGCAATCCTAATACAAATAACATACGTAGTGTTTTTTACATTTTTTTAAATACTTTGTTCACTGAGATTTGTGAGGTAATGAATTGTCATGTTAGAAACACTATAAAATTGAAACCACACGATGTTGCCAAGAAGCTGATAGTTTGCATTACTCGCTGGAGAGTGTTCTTTAAGGAGCACTAGTCCTGTATAATGTATATAGTGTTTTTTACATTTTTTCAACACATGAAACTCTGAGAAGTGTATAGTTATAAATGGCCAAATTCTAACCACTATAAAATGGATACCAGATGATGTTGCCACGAAGCTGATACTTTGATATTACTCGCCGGAGTGTGTTCTTTAAGAAACAATAGTCCTGTATAACGTACGTAGTGTTTTTGGCATTGGTTTAGCATTTCGAACTCTGAGATGTGTATGGTTATAAATGATATGTTCGAAACACTATAAAATGGAAGCCAGACGATGTTGCCACGAAGCTGATACTTTGCATTACTCGCAGGAGTTTGTTCTTTAAGGAACACTAGTCTTGTATAACGTACGTAGTGTTTTTTACATTTTTTTAACACATCGTTCTCTGAGATGTGTATTGTTATAAATATTAAGTGTGAAACATTATAAAATGAAAACCAGACGATGTTGCCACGAAGCTGATACTTTGAATTACTCGCAGGAGTGTGTTCTTTAAGAAGCACTAGTCCTGTATAACATACGTAGTGTTTTTTTCATTTTTTTAACACTTCGTTCACTGAGATGTGTATGGTTATAAATGGTAAGTGTAAAACATTATAAAATGGAAACCAGACGATGTTGCCACGAAGCTGATACTTTGTATTACTCGCAGGAGTGTGTTCTTTAAGAAGCACTAGTCCTGTATAACGTACGCAGTGTTTTTGACATTTTTTTAACACATAGTTCTCTGAGATGTGTATGGTTATAAATGGTAAGTTCGAAACATTATAAAATGAAAACCAGACGATGTTGCCACGAAGATGATACTTTGAATTACTCGCAGGAGTGTGTTCTTTAAGGAGCACTAGTCCTGTATAACGTACGTAGTGTTTTTTTCATTTTTTTAACACTTCGTTCACTGAGATGTGTATGGTTATAAATGGTAAGTTCGAAACATTATAAAATGAAAACCAGACGATGTTGCCACGAAGCTGATACTTTGTATTACTCGCAGGAGTGTGTTCTTTAAGGAGCACTAGTCCTGTATAACGTACGTAGTGTTTTTGACATTTTTTTTTACACTTCCTTCTCTGAGATGTGTATTGTTATAAATGGTAAGTTCGAAACATTATAAAATGAAAACCAGACGATGTTGCCACGAAGCTGATACTTTGTATTACTCGCAGGAGTGTGTTCTTTAAGGAGCACTAGTCCTGTATAACGTACGCAGTGTTTTTGACATTTTTTTAACACTTCGAACAATGAGTAGTGTATGGTTATAAATCGTCATGTTAGAAACACTATAAAATGGAAACCAGACGATGTTGCCACGAAGCTGATACTTTGAATTACATCGCAGGAGTGTGTTCTTTAAGGAGCACTAGTCCTGTATAACGTACGCAGTGTTTTTGACATTTTTTTAACACTTCGTTCTCTGAAATGTGTATTGTTATAAATGGTAAGTTCGAAACATTATAAAATGAAAACCAGACGATGTTGCCACGAAGCTGATACTTTGTATTACTCGCAGGACTGTGTTCTTTAAGGAGCACTAGTCCTGTATAATGTACGTAGTGGTTTTGACATTTTTTCAACACTTCGAACAATGAGTAGTGTATGGTTATAAATCGTCATGTTAGAAACACTATAAAATGGAAACCAGACGATGTTGCCACGAAGCTGATACTTTGAATTACTCGCAGGAGTGTGTTCTTTAAGGAGCACTAGTCCTGTATAACGTACGTAGTGTTTTTGACAATTTTTTTTACACTTCCTTCTCTGAGACGTGTGAGGTAATGAATCGTCATGTTCTAATCACTATAAAATGGAAACCAGACGATTTTGCCACGAAGCTGATACTTTGTATTACTCGCAGGAGTGTGTTCTTTAAGGAGCACTAGTCCTGTATAACGTACGCAGTGTTTTTGACATTTTTTTAACACTTCGTTCTCTCAGATGTGTATGGTTATAAATGGTAAGTTCGAAACATTATAAAATGAAAACCAGACGATGTTGCCACGAAGCTGATACTTTGAATTACTCGCAGGAGTGTGTTTTTTAAGGATCACTAGTCCTGTATAACGTACGTAGTGTTTTTGACATTTTTTTTTACACTTCCTTCTCTGAGACGTGTGAGGTAATGAATCGTCATGTTCTAATCACTATAAAATGGAAACCAGACGATGTTGCCACGAAGCTGATACTTTGTATTACTCGCAGGAGTGTGTTCTTTAAGGAGCACTAGTCCTGTATAACGTACGCAGTGTTTTTGACATTTTTTTAACACTTCATTCTCTGAGATGTGTATGGTTATAAATGGTAAGTTCGAAACATTATAAAATGAAAACCAGACGATGTTGCCACGAAGCTGATACTTTGAATTACACGCAGGAGTGTGTTCTTTAAGGAGCACTAGTCCTGTATAACGTACGTAGTGTTTTTGACATTTTATTTTACACTTCCTTCTCTGAGACGTGTGAGGTAATGAATCGTCATGTTCTAATCACTATAAAATGGAAACCAGACGATGTTGCCACGAAGCTGATACTTTGTATTACTCGCAGGAGTGTGTTCTTTAAGGAGCACTAGTCCTGTATAACGTACGTAGTGTTTTTGACATTTTTTCAACACTTCGAACAATGAGTAGTGTATGGTTATAAATCGTCATGTTAGAAACACTATAAAATGGAAACCAGACGATGTTGCCACGAAGCCGATACTTTGAATTACTCGCAGGAGTGTGTTCTTTAAGGAGCACTAGTCCTGTATAACGTACGTAGTGTTTTTGACAATTTTTTTTACACTTTCTTCTCTGAGATGTGTGAGGTAATGAATCGTCATGTTCTAATCACTATAAACTGGAAACCAGACGATGTTGCCACGAAGCTGATACTTTGTATTACTCGCAGGAGTGTGTTCTTTAAGGAGCACTAGTCCTGTATAACGTACGCAGTGTTTTTGACATTTTTTTAACACTTCGTTCTCTCAGATGTGTATGGTTATAAATGGTAAGTTCGAAACATTATAAAATGAAAACCAGACGATGTTGCCACGAAGCTGATACTTTGAATTACTCGCATGAGTGTGTTCTTTAAGGAGCACTAGTCCTGTATAACGTACGTAGTGTTTTTGACATTTTATTTTACACTTCCTTCTCTGAGACGTGTGAGGTAATGAATCGTCATGTTCTAATCACTATAAAATGGAAAACAGACGATGTTGCCACGAAGCTGATACTTTGTATTACTCGCAGGAGTGTGTTCTTTAAGGAGCACTAGTCCTGTATAACGTACGCAGTGTTTTTGACATTTTTTCAACACTTTGAACAATGAGTAGTGTATGGTTATAAATCGTCATGTTAGAAACACTATAAAATGGAAACCAGACGATGTTGCCACGAAGCTGATACTTTGAATTACTCGCAGGAGTGTGTTCTTTAAGGAGCACTAGTCCTGTATAACGTACGTAGTGTTTTTGACATTTTTTTTTACACTTCCTTCTCTGAGACGTGTGAGGTAATGAATCGTCATGTTCGAAACACTATAAAATTGAAACCAGATGATGTTGCCACGAAGCTGATACTTTGCATTACTCGCAGGAGTGTGTTCCTTAAGGAGCACTAGTCCTGTATAACGTACGCAGTGTTTTTGACATTTTTTTAACACTTCGTTCTCTGAGATGTGTATTGTTATAAATGGTAAGTTCGAAACATTATAAAATGAAAACCAGACGATGTTGCCACGAAGCTGATACTTTGTATTACTCGCAGGAGTGTGTTCTTTAAGGAGCACTAGTCCTGTATAACGTACGTAGTGTTTTTGACATTTTTTCAACACTTCGAACAATGAGTAGTGTATGGTTATAAATGGTAAGTTCGAAACACTATAAAATGGAAACCTGACGATGTTGCCACGAATCTGATACTTTGAATTACTCACAGGAGTGTGTTCTTTAATGAGCACTAGTCCTGCATAACGTACGTTTTGTTTTTGAGAATTTTTTAACACTTCGAACAATGAGTAAAGTATGTTAATAAATTGTCAAGTTCTAATCACTATAAAATGGATACCAGATGATGTTGCCACGAAGCTGATACTTTGCATTACTCGCAGGAGTGTGTTCTTTAAGTAGCACTAGTCCTGCATAACGTACGTAGTTTTTGTTTAAATATTTATAGCACTACGAACTTTGAGATGTTGAGGTTATGAATGGTCAGGTTAGAAACACTTAATAATTTAAACCATATGATGTTGCTAAGAAGGCGCTACTTTGCTTTAATCGACGCATTGTGTTGTTAAAAAAGCACTAGTTTTTGTATTACATACATAGGTCTTAATAAAAAAAAATTTTTTGCACTTCGAACTTTGGGATAAATTATTTTCACTTAGTCCCTTGTTGCATTAACTTTCTGCAGATTATTTTCGCCATGTACGATAATTACGGTACGATTTCCGATTCGAAGCCCAGCTTCGAAGCTAACTTATCCTCAGTGACGGAAATGGGTTCTGAATTCCACTTCATCATAGCTTTCAAAATAATTACTCCTTTCACGAATTGTACGAGGTCGACGCAAGGGAATAAAATCATCTCCATCCGAATCTTCTTCAAATATAACATTGTAAGCGGCTCGAGCCATTTGTTTACATACGATAAGCGAGATTAGCTGCGCAAACTGGATGAAATTGGCCAGTTAATATAAAATCTCGATTTACTCTGGAAAATCGAGATTACGCATGTGGTGAAACGCACAATTGACTAAACGAGTTTATATTGAAACTAATCGAGATTAATTTGCTTTAAACTACGTTGGTGAAACCGGCCCTTAGTGCCTAAGCTACATTTGCACGAGCACAGGTCTACTTTCAGAATGACACTGGCTTGTCAGTCAGTTCCTGTTCTAACCTACTCATACCAAATGTAAAAACATGCTCATTATGAGAGTACCAAAGCTATCAAGGAATGTCTTTAAGAAGTATAGCTAAATTATATGTTGACGTCGACCGGGGCTATGCCCTCCCTAAGCCCAACATGCATTATGTCTCCCCTTGCATGCTCCCTTCTCCCACCACTACCCTCTATGACCCTGGCATTTCAAACCACCCATTGTATTGTATATTTGTATGCGTGTCGGGCTGCGCCCACCGGTGTGTCATCAGTGCTATTTTTTTTTTTTTTTTTTTCCTAACCTAACTAAAACTAAGTGTATTTTGGAGGGGTCCGGGTTAGGGAGGGACCTAGGTGCGTCTCAGGCCGAAGCCTATACGCCTAGTCATGCTGGGATTAGCCATGCAGGGAGAGGGTCGCATGCATCATGTGCTAGGAGGGGATTGGCCAGCCATGGCAGCGATTGGCGCCATGACTAACTCCCCTCACTCTTAAATCTAGACTATAACTAGAGATAGGTTGGGCCCAGGTAAAACCTGCATAGACACAGGGAAAACCCTGGGCACATTCATGCGGGATGCAAATTGGCATGCATTACGTGTAGGAATTTACAGGAGACAGAGGATGGTCTGGATGAAGTGTTGGACAGAGTAGAAAAGAGTCTACCATGCGGGGGTTGGGCACTTGGACTCGTGGTCCGCTTTTCCAGTTTTCCAGTACTGGATTTAGTGACCAGGGACGCAAGCGCCCCTGGTGGTGAGTGGTTGCACTGACCACTCACTCCGCCGCCAGTCAGCACCTAAAAAACTAAGAAACTAAAACAGAAAAAAGATAAATGACTTACAAACTAGGCATTTCGTTACGAAATATGCAAACAGCCAACTCAGGGATGGACGTGCAGTGCTTAAGATAAAACTAAAATAAGAACTAAAAATATTTATTAATTTTTTTTTTTTATTTAATTTTTTTTTAGTTTTTTTATTATTATTTTAGAAATATATATTTTTGATGTCTATTACTAAGTATCTAGGACTTATTACTAATTTACAAATCTCTAATATCTACTACTATACTACTAGTTAAATATAGAGGAACTGTCGGTGTATAAAGTTACAGGTGAATTAAGTCAAGACCTATTCGCATTCTGGCATGGTTGCACGCTTGTAATTCAAAATCCCATTTTTTCAGAAACACAACCGGCACTGGAGGTGAAGCCTGCCAGGCGGGCCATGCCCATCGTACATAGGGAGTCAGCCCTAACACAACAGGCAGTGAGCTCCCGGGAGCCAAACCTACACCTGCGTGCTTCGGACCATTTTGAATTAGCTAATTATTCATTAATGTCTATAATTTAAGTTTCAACTCGCGGGAGACTGATTGGCCGATCGCTCAGCCAGCCACAGCACACTACGGAGGTCTGTGAGCCAAGATTGAATTTGGCATTTTATATTTTCCATGCAACTCAGGATCTTGTTCGCCCAGTGATGAAATATATGGGTTTCTGCTTATGGCACATTTATCATAGAATTTTTGCGCAGTTCGGAAATAATAATGTTTTAAAAGTTCGAGTTTGAGCTCTCTGTGCATAGCCCTTACGGGGCAATACACAGGCGCATCTGTCGCAATACGAATACTCTTATTCTGAATTCTCTGTAGCTTGAATAAGTGAGATTCCGCTGCTGTTTCCCACACCGGCGCTGCATACGTGATTATTGGTTTTATTAGTGCGTTATAAATTATTGTTCCGTTTTTAACAGAGCTACCTAAACGTCTGCTCATGACGGGGTAGAGGGCCATGAGCTTAGTGAAAGCTGTTTTTCTTTTCGCCTCTATGTGATCGCGCCATAGTAGTTTCCTATCCATGTGCACGCCTAAATATTTAACAACATTTTTGTGAGGAATTTGCTCATTGAAAAGTGTTAGTCGTGGTCTATCTTCGAGTGGCGGGAGATGTTTACGCGTAAAAACTATAGCTTCTGATTTAGTAGGGTTTACCTTAATTCGCCATTTTGTGCACCACTGTTCTATTGAATTTAACGCGGTTTGCAATCTGTCTGCTGCGAGTTCTAGAATACTAGATCTGCTAAACAATACCGTATCGTCCGCGTAGCAGCCAAACTGAACTGATCGGTGTGCGGGCTTAGGCATATCATGGATATAAATATTAAATAAAACCGGCCCCAAAATGCTGCCTTGTGGGACTCCTGCTTTAATTATTTTTAAATCGGACTGTGCTCCTTCTGTCGTGACTCTAAACGATCGATTTTCTAAATACGAGGCCAGTAATTTAATATAACAATCGGGGAAGCCAGTTTTATATAATTTATAAATTAAGCCTTCATGAAGTACTCTATCAAAGGCTTTTTCTATGTCCAAAAACGCTGCGAGATTATAGCTATTCTGATTGAACGCAGTTATTATTTGTTCTGTCAAACGGACCAGTTGATGCGTTGTTGAATGCGCGCTACGGAAACCAAATTGTTCGTCCGGCAGTACGTTATTTTCTTTAATGTGAGCATTTAGTCGCTGCAGAATTATGCATTCGGCTACTTTTGACAATGTACTCAGCAGACTAATGGGCCTATAATTTTGGGGCAGTGTCTTATCTTTTCCGGATTTATGAAAAACTATCACATTCGCTTCTTTCCACTGCAATGGAAAATACTGTAGTTTAAGTATTCCATTTATTAATTGAGCTAGGTATTCCAAAATTTCGTCGGGCAGTTTCTTAAGGACTACTGCCTGAATGCCATCGTTTCCCGGTGCCTTACGTGGTTTCATACGCCTGATAGCCTGTTTAACTTCCTGAGATTGAGTTAAGTAAGGTTTTGAAGTTAAAGGCTGATTAAGTTTAATTGTAAGGTCTCTGTATATTCCGGCATTAAATTGCGGGTCACAGGGTTCGATATTAGGTTGAAAGGCTAATTCAAGGGTATTCGCGAAGGCTTGTGCCTTGTCTGTCGGTGTAAAAGCGAACCCAGTGCGAGTTTGTAGTGCTTCGCTCCAGAACGATGCCGAGCGAGGGCGAACATTCCCGAGGTAGACGTTATTTTAATATTAAATTAGTTATGTAATTTTATTGTTTTCAGCCAGTAGGCTAATTTAATTAAGGGTTTATGTATGTTTATTCCTTTTCCGATGGCACGCTTTATTTAGATACATGTTAACAGCCGTTGGCCGGATGTGAGTGATGGACCTGCCTCGAGGGCGCGCTGAAATGTAGTCGGTCGCAAGCGCTGCCTGTGGTAAGGAGCTTCACGTGCCCTGTCGTCTGAAACTCTCTACTATTACTGATCCGCAGCCTTCTGAGTATTTAATTTATATAAATATTTTTCTTTAATTTCAGGACTTATCTTGGGCAGTAGATTAATTTTTATTTAATTAAGTTAATTAAGTTTTATTTAATTAACATATCAGTGTCCTTTGTGCGTGTGGCCACGCGGGGAGAGGACTGAGGCATGTGGGCCGCCTTCGACAGCCTACCTTATTGTGTGTTTTAATAAATAGCATGGTCCCTGCTGAGAGGGGGTGTATTTAAGTGTTATTATTTATACTGGGGGAAACGAGCCTCGCTGCACACAGACGATGTCACGGCCCTGAGAATAGAGTCGCCGGATTCACATGACTGTAACACATGTGGTGGTGCCCTAAGTATAAAGCCAAGTACATATATCCGAAATATGAACCTCCTTTGCGACAGCAAATAGCACCTAAGAGCATGTGGCGAGGCACAACACGAAGCGACACAGGAATCCAGAGTGTGTGAGTTGTGCGGTTTTGAATCGGAGCGCAACGAAGTGGCCGACCGGGAACGGGAATTCCGCTGGACCACGTGTCCACAGAGTGCGCACGGACCACAACAGGTACAGACAGTATAACCAGTGGAGGGTGGAAGTGTTATTGACTCTTGTGACGAGAGGAATTTTTTTTCGGACTGTGTGGGCTAACATGAACCAAAATGGCTTCAATTAAAGTAGAAAACCTGTTTAGTCCGAATGACTTGTACTGTTGTATATATGCACACGCGAGGCACCTGGGTGGGGTGATGGGGCCGTGTTATCCGACGTCTGTATGCTTGGCGCCACAGGATCCACAGGCATAGGAGGGAGCATGCAAGATGGTCCCAACTGCGCCGGAACTTTTTAAGTGCACAGTCAAGGGATGTGACAGGGATGCATGTGAGGGCATCTGGTGCCGAAACTGCTGGGCATTTATACACCTCCAGTGCGTGGACGTAATAGAAGCGAGCTCATATGGAAATGGATGGTTCACATGCAGATTGTGTTACGAAGTGCAAACACCGACCTGCGGCAAAAAGTCGTACGTGCACAGCAACATGCCCACAAACATCACCTTCAGTGTGCCACGTGGGAGGGCGGCTCCCATCCGGCCTGTCGAGCAGCTGGAGTTTGCGGGGAAGAACTGTGACAACCGGGGAAAGTTCAAGCGAGTGTGCGAAGTCCGACTAGGGTGCTATGCAGTTCCGGATGTCGAGTGGGTGGTGTGGGACATGCCCTAAAAAGAGATGCGAAAAACTGGCAAGCGATCGTTGGCGAATTCGACGTGCCATGGGTCGAGTTCGTCCAGAGGTTCGGAACACGTTACACTGACACCCACGCCCACGCCGAGTTGAAAGTGCGCACTGAGTTGTATTGCTCGGAGGAGGGGCTGACAGAGTCAGCGGAAGCATTCATGACTCGCAAAGTAAGCCTACACTGGCACTTGTACCCAACGGGTGACCCCAGGGAGATCCTGGAGCACGTGGTCGAAGCAATGTGGCCTGAGCTGCTCACAGACATGCGACCCGACAGTCTGCGGAAGAGTTCATCCGGTACGCAAGCACCATGGAGCAGGACTTGAGGGTAGTTAAGGGTCCCTGGAAAAGCCCAGCAACGAAGCACCGCACCGAGAACGAGACCACAATCATAGAAGGGCCGCTGGTACCGTACACACAGCGGAACACCAGCGCCGGACGTGCCGACCTATCCCAGGGAGGGGGCAGAACAATGCCGACCTGGCATGACCGAACCATCGGAGAGGGAACCCCGCCCAGGTGCCAGATGTGCCCGAGGCCAGCGTACCACTGGTACAAGGACTGCCCAATACAGAACCAGTTCCAGCCCCGAGGAGCCAGCATTGATCTGGCAAGAAATAGGCCACAGGGGGCGGTGCAGTAGACCACCAACCCACCCCCACGCTGAATCCGATCCGCACCAGCTTGCCGATGCTGACTGGGCCTCTCTTGGGCCATGTGAACACCGCCGAGGGATGCCTCATCTGGGTGCCAGTGGTGGTAAACGGACGTGCTGTTAACGCACTGATAGACACAGCAGCAAGTCACAATTGTATCGCCTCCAGACTTGTCGAGGCAGACTACTGCATTCCTCAGGAGGGCCGGCTCCAGCTGGCCATCATAGGTGACACCTGCGATATGCAGGGCATCATGATGCTGCAAGTCCGAGTCTGCGGCCAGGACTCCACCACGACTGTCCTGGTGGTCAAGGGGCTGAGACATGACATCATCCTCGGGCTGCTGTGGCTGAGCGAGCAGGACGCTCACATCGAGGCGCGGACGGGGTTTCTGCACGTCGGAACCCAGGGCGGGTGGACGCTCCACTGCGTCGGGCAGCCGACACCATCACCACAAACTAAGGTCAGTCTCGACAAGTTCTGCCATGGTGTTCCCCCCGAACACCATGCCGCGATGCAGAGTGTGCTCGACGAGTAGAGTCGTTTCTTTACCTCATCCGATCCCTTGAAACATATGACGTTAGCAGAACACGCAATACCAACCCACCCCTACGAGTCCATATTCATAACTTCAGGCAGTTACAGACACACGGGAAGGGCAACAATTCTGACCCAAGTCCGGGACATGCTACGTGATGGGATCATAGATCCCTCAGTAAGTCCCTATAACTTCCAGATTGTTTTCGCGGAGAAGAAAAGGTAGTTTATGCACCTATAAACTAACTGTGAAAGCCGCGTCCCCTCTGTTGAACATTGCTGTCGCCGGTCTCAGAAACGCAAAAAATTTTACGTCTCTCGACCTTAAGTCAGGTTAATGGCAAGAACCCATCCTTCAGGACGGACCGAAAACTGCTTTCACCATACCCTACAGGCGTCGGTTTTAATTCTGTGAAATGCCATTCGGCTTGCAAGATGCCCCAGTCACATTTCAGAATATGATGACCCGGGTGTTGGGTGACTACTCAGAGGTTTCGCAGCGGCCTACCTAGACGATGTTATAATATGGTCACAAACCTGGGAGGACTACGCCCAGCATCTGGCGTTGGTGCTAGAGCGACTCGCGACTCACGACTCACAGACTAACTTGCAACAGTGAAAAGTGTCACATTGGCACCACTGAGTTGGATTTCCTGGGGCTGGTGGTGAATGCAGAGGGGAACTGGCCAATAAAACAGCTCGACACATTCCTGGACAAACCCCCACCCCGAACACGGAAGAAACTGCAACGTTTTTCGAGTTGGCTTATTGGCTCCGCACATTTATTTTGGAGTTTTCCACTGTCATCGCCCCTATGATGGACTTGCTATCCTCGAAGAATCCATTCAAGTGGATGGGGACCACACAGGATGCTTTTCTTGAACTGAAAAGCTGCTTCCAGCAATGCCACATACTAGCCTGACGCGACCGAAGCGACCACTAACTGTACAGACAGACCCGAGCCAGGAGGGGATCGGCGCCATCCTGTTGCATATCAGCGATGGAGGCAAGCCAAGGATAATCGAATATGCCATTAACAAATTCTGCTATGTCAGCGGTGCTACGGCATCAATGAACGCAAATGTTTAGGTGTAGTCTGGCCCCTAAGGAGGTACAGACCGCATCTGGAGAGGCAGTGCTTTGTACTAAGGACGGACAGTCAGTGCCCGAAATGGTTGGTGGTCATGCCAGTCCAAACTGATTTGTTGGGCCATGTTACTGCAGTCGCTCGTCTTTATCGTCGAACATGTTCCCTGTAAAAACGAGCTCGCCGACGAACTGTCCCGAATCCCGACATGTCAGTAGTAGACCAGGACAATGCCGACTCGGACGAGCTCCTACCTCCATCCAGCCGAACTTGGGACACGGACACTCGAGACGGGGGCCCACCCGCGGTACTACACAACATCAACGATGAGACACCCCCGACCCTGCCGCACGGCACCGAACTGGACGAGTTCGTGCGAAAGACGCAGTGGGTCGATGGAGGCACAAAAGAACTAATACAGAAGTGTGTGCGGTAGCTGATACTGAAGGCAATTGAGTTGTTGATGTTCACTTACAAGCCCGCCCCGCCGGGAGTCAACAAACATGGCGGACATTCACATCCACACAGACATGCAAACAGATTTTCCAGTTGCTACATGTAAACAAACTTGCCGGCCATCCCAGCATGGACGAGACCACACAGGTCATTAAGGAGTTGTTTAACTGGCCAGGCATACCACGTCAAAAGCTGATACCCGGAGCACAAGGGATCCAGTCCAAAGGAGCGAGCCAGGGGCCTGGAGGTTGCTCGCGACGCCGAACAGCGTAACCAGGCAAGCCACAAGGAAAACACCACGCCGACCACAACTCGACCAACTGAGTCTCACACCCGGACAAGTGGTTTACGCCCAGCTCCACCCTCTGTCTGGGCGACAATGCAACTTCTGCAAGGGACTGGCACCGAAGTGGGTTGGCCCGGTCCCGATCGTCGAAGTGCTAGGCACTACCGCCGTAGTGGTTCGGCTACCGACGAGACAGATGGCGAAATATCACCAGGATGCAGTTAGGCTGGCGGCCGAGGAAGGGGATTACCACCTGTCAAATTATGGACACGAACCCGCAACTCCAAGTAGCAGGAACCTGTCGGACGGGGAGTGCCCAGGTATATCAACTCCCAGGAAAGATGCTAACCTAGAGTTCCGGGGGTTTCCAGTAACGGAAATAGCTTCACCTATCCGAGCGACAGCGGACACATTTCAGCCGAAACAACTGGACGCAGAACAAGTGGATGATACGATGCCCTTCCAAGGTTTTCCGCAGGACGCAGGGACAGAGGGGACAAGGGCGGATCTCGAAACCGTCCCAATAATCTGGGAACCGGAGGATGTGCCATCATGCCCATAGACACCCAACAAGGATGAACCTAGGTAGCCCCTTCAACTATCACTGACAATCACAACTTATGGGTGACCTTTTTAACTACCGGAACCCGCCACAGATAAAGCAGAAGCCACGTGGGGGGTGGTGGAGGACGAGGCACCAACGCCCGCACCCCGTTACAACTTAAGGCCACGCCAGGCGGCGCCTGGCCCCGGTGTTGCGGGCTACAAGGGGCGAACCAGCACTGCATGTGACAACTGAGGGCGAAGCAGTCTCACATCGGGCTCCTTCAGGGGGGGGGGGGGGGAGATTGACATCGTCCGGGGCTACGCCCTCCCTAAGCCCGATGTGCCTCACATCTCGCTCTTGCAGGCCTCCTCCTCCCACCACTACCCTCTATGACCCTGGCATTTCAAACAAATTGCCGAAGTGTATGCTTGTGTGCGTGTCGGCCCGCGTTCACCGGTGTCTCGTCGGTGCTTCGCTCCCGAACGATGCCGAGCGAGGAGAAACGTTCCCGAAGCAGACTTTTTTTAAATATTATATAAGTTATGTAATTTTATTGTTTTCAGCCAGTAGGCTAATTTAATTAAGGGTTTATGTATGTACATTCCTTTTCCGATGGCACGCTTTATTTAAATACATGTTAAGAGCCGTTGGCCGGATGTAAGTGGAGGACCGGACTCGAGGGTGCGCCAGAAGGGAGTCGGTTTTGTCACTGCCTGAGGTAAGGAGCTTCAGGTGCCCGTCGTCTGCAATACTTTACTATGCCATCACCCCCGGTCTTGTGAGCGAGACCTGGAGCGGCCCTATTGGTTTTAAGTGACTCTTAAGGAAATCTCTGGCGGGCGCCAGGTTAATTCGAGGATTAACCGAGGTGGTCGTGGGTTTTTGCCCCTGCGTGTTCCACTAGGATCGGCGGCTGTTGATGGTGGAAGGGTCTCCCTGCTTTTAATACGCACTGGCCCTAAACAGTGTAGAGGACTATTTCCTAACTGTTCAGGGGGCATCTACGAAATAAAGAAATCGGTATTTAGGTGCTGGTTTTTAATCCCGCATCTCACAAAGTGAGGATGGGCATAAGTTACACAATTATTACACTTGACAAATACGTTGACACTACACACACTCGCACTGAATAATTAATTACGTGTTACGTTGCAGCACTTGCAAATAAGATCCCTACATGGGTTTGAGGGTCGTCGAAGAGTTTGAGTGGGTTAACGTCCCCTCCGTGATGAACTGGAACTAGCTTCGTGCCTGGGCTCATCTGTGTGGGTCGCGGGCACACAAAGGTAATATTAAGAGACAAGTCTTTAAGTTTGTAGTCGGCAGGCATATGCTCGACGAATTATTTTAAGTTCTTTTCGCGGGAGTCGGCCCGGACCGTAAAGTGACTGAGTCGCGAACCGTTGTTGCGCGACGAGCAAAAATTAACGCGGCCTGGTTAAGCCCTGCACCGGAAAAGGGCACGGGAGCACACGGGGAGAGGAAAAAGAGGTTTTAA
This sequence comes from Bacillus rossius redtenbacheri, assembly GCF_032445375.1. Classification (NCBI taxonomy): domain Eukaryota; kingdom Metazoa; phylum Arthropoda; class Insecta; order Phasmatodea; family Bacillidae; genus Bacillus; species Bacillus rossius. The sequence continues at coordinate 255,388,282 of NC_086330.1, read as the reverse complement.
TGAATTATGATATTTACTATTATGAAGAAACAGGAGCACAAAAGTTGAAGTCTCCCCGCGGGATCACACGTCCGCCCCGGCCCGTGAGTAAAACTCTACTGCCGCTTAGTGCCGGCTTGGGAGGGGGGAAGCGTTATGACGCGCCGAACTTTCTAATGTGCCGTTATTCCAAATTTATAACTATAATTAGACATTATTATTTCTAGAACCACCGTAACTTAATGGCATCTGTCTGAATTAGTTGGCGGAAGGCCTATAATAATATTAATACATAATAAAATTGAGATTAATAATATTTGAAAATAGAAAGTCAAGCTGGAGACTGTCTGTCACTTGTTGACTACTCCAGTGGCTATTTGCAGGTGAAAACAGGGAGGTGAATTAGATAGATTTATACTGTGGTTAATTATTGGGGGAAGGCCGCAAGGGATGTTCCGAACATTTATTAATTGCGGTTTCCCACGGGGAAAACCACAGCACCCCTACGACACACTTTCACTCTTAAGGGTTGTTTTGTTAATTAAAAATCACTTGATTACTCACAGTAATTAATGAGGCATAAGAACTTGTTTGGCGGAGTTGTCATATGGGCGTAATATCTGAAAACACTCACTGACGTCGACGGCTCGCTTGACTCACGTGACCTGGACTAGGGTTGCGTTCCGTTAGCGGGGTTTAATACTGGCGGGTGGAGGCCGGTCTTTATGGCCTTCGGACGGACGACTATAAACACCCCCCCTGGAGAAGCCCGGCCTAGCCCGCAATAGACCCCGCCACGGTTTGGCAACCCTAGCTCCGGCGGCCGTGGTGTGCAGGTGTCGCCTCGTTACTGTGACGGCAGTATGGTCGAGGGGCGGCGTCGTGCGCCTGTGGAAATCTGGAGTGCGCGCCACCTCGGCGGCTACCTTGGCAGGCTGGCCGAGGGGCGGCGTCGTGGCGCCTGTGGTGGCTGGAGTGCGCGCCACCTCAACGGCTGCTGTGGCAGCCTGGCCGAGGGGCGGCGGCGTGGCGCCTGTGGAGACTGGAGTGTGCGCCACATCGGCGGCTACTATGGCAGGCTGGCCGAGGGGCGGCGTCGTGGCGCCTGTGGAGGCTGGAGTGCACGCCACCTATTCCTGGCAACCGGTCAACTCGGGTGGTGTTCACGTTTGGTAGACCTGGCCCCTCGCTCTTGGCTCGTCCCACGTCGAGCACCCGGGGGTCGGGTTGTCCACCTGTCCTCTCAAGAAGTCTCCCAGGTCATAATCGGCCAGGTACTTCGGGAGTTGTGGGGCTCGTCGGGGGCGCTCATTGGGGCACTCCACCTGGTTGTAGGGCTTCTCGTAGCTTGGAGCTTGGTGGCCTCCCCTTATGTGGTTGGTTGGTGGGCTATCGCTCGGTACGGCCTCCTCTCCTATTCCGGGATGCCAGGTTTGTCGTGCGTCTCCGTCTCTTCGTCATCCCGTGGGCTCCCCATGTATGGGTCCTTGGATCAGTGAGACCGGTTCAGTTGTCGCCATGATATTTTCCGCGACTTCTCCCCAGGCAGATCGATGCGCACGCGGAAGGTGGCGTCAGCGAGTGAGGCGAAGTGTCCCCATGCTCCCCGTGTTGGGGACTCGGGTGTCATCACATCCCCCTCTTCCGGTTCTGCGATAAGTGGGGTTGAACCTGAGCCCTCTTCCACTTCGGGCCCATCCAAGTTGTGTGAGACGTCTGTTATTGTCAGTGTCTGTGACCATCTTCGGTGAGGGCGCCATCAGGTTGGTGTAGGTTCCAGGGCATATTCCCCTAAGTGCTGTGGCCAGCGTCAGATACGACGTGGGCGTGGCCTGGGCCCCTCCTCCGGGTCCTCCCTTTGGCTCTGGTCGGTGGTGCTGGCCGGCCGGTTGTGGTGGCCTTCGAGTTCGTTCACCAGGTCCCCGGGTGCCTCCCCAACCGCCTCTCGGGGCTCGACTTCTGCTGTTGTAGCTCCATCGGTATCAGGCTCCACTGCGGTTACAGTTAGACCTCGGAGGGTCAGCGGGCGTGGCTGTCCTTGTCCGTGTTGGCATCGGTGGGGTGTCTGGTAGGGGTCTGCACCCTCTTCTTCGCGTGCTGCGTCAGCCTCGGGGGTGGGCGGTGTCCCTGTAGCCGGGAGCCTTTCTCCTGGCAAACTGGCGAGGCGCAGGTCATCCCGGTGTACCTTCTTCACATTCCGCCCCCCGAGGTGTACCAGGTACGTGGTCCTCCCCAGTCGGCGCTGCACGGTGTAGGGGCCTCCCCATCATGGTGCTAGACCGGCACAGTAGTTGCGGGGTGCAGCTGACAGCGGGTGTACCCGTGCGAACACCTGGTCCCCGGCCTACACGGTCGGCGGTGGGTGCTGCATCACAGGGGTTATCTCTTCGGCATAGGCCCTTTCGCGATGCCGGGCATACTCCTGGACTGTTGTGCGGCGCTGGTCGCGCTCCTCTGCGGTTTCTGTGGGGTGTGGGAACCCGTGAGTCGCCCACTCACATGGTAGTGGCAGGTTGTGTCCTTGTACCATCTCAGCCGGCATCATGCCAGTTTCGGCGTTCGTTTGGTGTCGGATACAAAACAGTGCGTCAGCCAAATGCAGGTCCCATTGCGTGTGATCCCCACCGAGACGTATGCGCAACTGAGCCTTCAGCTCCTGGTTACATCGTTCGGTGGGGTTCGCCCTCGGATCGTAGGCGAGCGTGGTGTGGTGTTCGATGTGCTGTTCATTTAACCAGGCTTTCCACTGTCGCCCCAGGAATTGGCTGCCATTGTCCGTGAGGATGGACTGTGGGTAGCCCCAGCGCTGCAGGAACTCGCTAGATGGGATCTCGGGATGGTGGGAGTTATTATTTTTCTACACGGGTATGCCTCTGACCACCTCGTGAAGAGGTCCGTGACCACCAGTAGGAAACGTTTGCCACGGGTTGTGCAGGGGTACGGGCCCATTACATCCAATGCTATGGTCCGGAACGCGGTAGTTGGTACCCGTGGCCGCTGCTGCTCTTCGCCGTCTCGTCTTCGTGCCTTCTTCACTTGACAGGTCTCGCAATCCCGAACGTACTCTCGCACGTCGTGGGTGACGCCTGGTCAGTGGTAGTGCTGGCCGATGGCCCGTCGTGTCTGGTCCGTCCCTGGATGGCCCGCGAGGTTGTGGTCATGGAAGAACCTTAAGGTCGCCTCCCGTGCCTCAGGCGGTACGTAGACTCTCCAGTCGCGACAACTTCCGGGTGTCCGGGTCATCACTGTCCCGTCTCGCATTCTCCACGCTTCGTGGTCTCCGGCTGTTGCTTGCCGGCGGCATCGGTCGGCGTCCTGTGACGTCTTATGAGCTCTGAGGACGCGATTGTGGACGTCGGCCGCTGTTCTCAGTGGGCCCTCATCGCCGTGCACGTCGGCGGTGATGCGTGCGCACGTCGAGTCCAGGTATGTCTGTTCGTCGTGCGGGCTAGGGGGCAGTATCCCTTCCCAGTCCTCGCCGTCCGTTAGCTGGATCTGGGTGTCAGGTTCTCGTGATAGTAGATCGGGTAATTGATTCTCGGTACCAGGGACGTGTTCTACTTCGAAATCGAAGGACTGAAGGAACAGCGCCCACCTTATCAATTTCGCATTCCTCCCTTGCATTGTATGCAGCCATGTGAGAAACCTGTTGTCCGTCCGCAGCGTGAAGTTTCTCCCCTCTAAGTGGGGGCGGTACTTTTTCATCGCCCACACTACCGCTAGGCACTATTGTACGTTGATATGGGACCATTGTTCGGCCGGACCGAACTTGGCACTAGCGTAGTCCACTACCTCCTTGTCACCGTTCGGGTTCACGTGGAACAGTACCGCCCCCGCCCCAAGGGCACTTGCGTCCATTTGCGGGTACAGGCGGCGGTCGGGGTTCACTCGCGCCAGTGTGTGGCATGGTGTGAACGAGGTTTTTATTTCGTCAAATGCGTGTTGGGCACGTGGTTCCAGTGGTACCGAGATTGTGGTGACAGGATGTCAGTTAGCGGCACTATGGATCGAGAGAACTCAGGAATGTAGCACCTGAGCCAATTCACGAGTCCGACGAAACGTTATTGCTTTCGGGTCCGCGGCACCTCTGCCTCCGCGATCTTGCGCAGGTGGCTGGGTTGGGGGCCGTTACCCTCGGCACTCACGTGTCCCAGGAACTCTACCTCCTGCGTCCCGATGTTGCACTTGTGGTGGGCGGCTGTCAGGTGGTGTGTCGCTAAGCGCTCCAGCACTAATGCCAGGTGTCGGACGTGGTCCTCCCACGTTTCCGAGAAGACTATTACATCATCCAGGTAGGCGATCGCAAATTGGCCCACGTAACCTTCCAGTACCCTCATCATCATCTCCTGAAACGTGGCGGGGGCGCATTTCAGGCCGAATGGCATGGCCCTAAACTGAAACCTGCGCCCATCTGGGATTGTGAAGGTGGTCTTTTCCCTGTCCTCAGGATGTATCGGCACTTGCCAGTAGCCGGCTTTCAAGTCGAGGGTGCTGAATACCCTGGCTCGGCCTAGCCCCGCTACGGCAGCTTCGACACTGATCTTGCGGCGGGCGGGGGTACTGACCGTGATGGCATTCAGTTGGCGAAAATCTACGCAGAAGCGGTAGGGAGCCATCTTTTTAGGAGCCAGCACGACACATGCATTGTAGTGGCTGTTCGATGGTTCTACTACTCCGTTCCTCAGCATCTCTGACACTTGCTCCCTAATGGCGCGCTGTTCCCGGAAGCCGTAGCCTCTAGGCGTCTCGCGCACGGGGTTGTTATGAAGTGTGAGTATGCGGTGTTCCGCTACGGTGGTGGGTTTGAGGGGGTCGGTTGTTGCGAACACGTCCTGCCTCTTTGCTAGCACACGGTTCACCCTATCCTGATACATGAGGGGGACATCATGTCGCAATTGTTCTAATGTTAACAGTTCTGCGGAGGCCTCGGGTGTGGTACTGGTCGTGTACACAGTGAAACTTTCTTGGGTGCCTATGTGAACTCGCGCAGGCCTCGTCTCTACCACTGCATCATGCTCAGCTAACCAGGGCTGACCCAATACAATTTCTTCGTGTAAGTATTCGACGACAAGGGCTGTCACTGTTGTTGATAGGCCCCGGAGGCTTACCTTAAGCTCCACCTGTCCCACCGTCAAGCCTGGTTGGGTGCTGGTTGCCAACCGCAACTCGGCCTGGTGTGGTCGCAGCACGCCGGGTGGCACCAGGATCGAGGTCACGAACATGTGACTCGCGCCCGTGTCCACCAGGGCGGCTGCAGGCCGTCCTTTCACCTCCACCGGGAGGCGTATCAGACCATCCCGGAAGCGGGACAGTTGGTTCAGGACGGGCGTGGTTCCATGCCAGTCCCGCACGTCTCGAGCTGCAGTTGTCGGGGGCAGGGCACTTAGTTCTGTGCCCCCGGGGGTCCGTTTCATTGCGGGTTGGTTGGTGACGGTCGCTGTGGTGGCAGTCCATGTGCCAGTGGCGCGTTCCAGGCGGGCAACCTTGTTGACATCGGGGTAGTGATGTGTCGGTCTGCCTTGATGGGCTGTCGTGACCTTCCTGTGCGTTTCTTCCGTTGTGCCTAGGTGCCTCCTCAATGGCACGTCGCTGTGTGGACGGTTGTTGTTGTCCATCGGCCCTCTCCGGTAGGTTCGCTAGGGGCGGGCCTCGCCTCGCTGGGAAATTAATTTGTCCCCTGTTGGTGCTCGGCGTGCTCCGGCGCCATAGCCCCTGCAGGTTGCGCTCGGTGTCTACGGCCTGTTGGACGTAGTCTTCGATGGATTCGTGCTGCTGGCATCTCAAGAAGGGCTGTAGCTCATTACATAATAGGGCTGTCACAGTAGTCAGTGCGTGTGTCGGCTCCCTACCAGGCGACACTCGCCTAAAGAGTTGTATTTTCAGTGCGATGAATTGCTCGATTGGCTCGCCGTCCCGTTGTCGTTCGCCGTAGAACTGGGACGTACACTGTACGATGGCTTGGTCGGTATCGAAGCGTCGTGTGAACGTGGCTGTGAAGGCCTCCCAGGTCATGCTGAATTGCCCCGAGTTCCACCATTGGCGGGCGGTGCCTTTCAGCTACTCGCTGGTGCGTTCCGCCCATTCGTCCGTGGGTATCCCGGTCCTAGCCAGTCGCGTTTCACAATGCTGCAGGAATGTGGTAGGGTCTTCGTGTGTAAACACACTGAACTCGGGCAGCACTAATTTGCTCTGGTTCCACGATAGTCGCGTGGGTGACCAGGAGCTTGGTCCGGTTAGTGAAGCTAACACTCTAGCTCGCGTTGGGTATGTTGCGGCATGCACATAAGTCGGGTATGATGTGGTCTTCGTGTCGATCAGCATGGTGCTAATCTCTGTTTTTACTGTAGCGGGTGATATGGGCGTCTTGGTGGGTTGCAACGGCCATGGCAGTTCGTTAGCCCCTGCCTCTTGCTTGCACTCGCCCCATGGGCAGCTGGTCACTTTCCCTGTCGGTGTGCATTGGCACGTGCTCAGTGGCGTCTCGTCAGGGCAAGCAAGGCAAGCAGTGCTTGCCCAGGCAGTTTGCAGACAGTGTATTTTTTAAATAAATATTTTATTCAGAATAGTATTTTACTTTGGCTCGTGCAGTTAGGTGTACGTATTTTTTACATTATCTTCTTGGGACCCAATACTGTGCGCTGTGCACTATAAGAAAAGAACTCTTCGACACACAAAACATGCTGTTTTAGAAGCGTTGCTAGGTTTAGAAGCGCTGGTAGGACCGCTTTCAGCAGGAAGGCTGCCGCAGTAGTTTCCTTTCTTGCCGAACTCAAGCGAACATGGCCGAAGCAGACAGTGGAATTCTTTCGCCGACTGCTTCGGCTATGTCCGCTTAAGTTCGGCAGGGCAGGTGGCGAGGTCGCATTTCAGTCGGCGGTCGTCTCTCGGGGAGCGCGCATCTCTCTCGCGGGCTGTTGGCTGGGAGTTCCCTTCGCCCTATTGGGTAACCAAAGGCTGGTAGTGCGTGGGGGATTTGTGGGCGTATGGGAGGCGGCCTAGCAGTGCCAACTGCTACCGACGGCGTCCCGCGGGTGGCGGATACGGGATCCTAGCTCGAGAGTTGCAATCTCGATGGAGTGACTGTGAATAACCACGTACCAGTTAACAGAGTTTATGATCACGTATGAAGATAGTTTATTTTGTGTTGGTACAAAAAATACCAACATTTAATTTTTACTATTCTAGTACATTTTTATGAGCTTCTTCTCTTTATTTTAAGTACCTACTTACTTTGCCATGTGTTGTCTGTTTATATATTTTGTACCAGATATCGATGATACTACACTCCCACTTAGTATATAAATAATGTAGAGTAGGTATTTTATTATCAGAATAATGTATGCCAAACATTATTATTTTTCAAAAATAGTTTATAATTTTAAAAAAATGTCAATTTTTCTACCTGTGGAATAGTCAAAGTTCAGTTAAGAAAACTACTTAAATAGCACCCTTTTGTACCTTGAAATCCATATTTTCCCGGGGGAGAGCCCCCAAGCCCCCCCCCCCCCCTCGGCCGTGTGTTGGGGTGAACGGAGTTGTTGCTTTCCCTCATGTAAACCTCACGCCTCGCCACTGCACGTGCTGTACCATGGTAGTGTCCCTGTCAACAGGTCTACTTCCCTAGGCAGGAAACAGTACGCGCACACGGTAGTCGCCGACGGTGACTGCATGTTGTTAATTAGCTGCTGGGGGTGGTGCGCGGTGTTCCGTGCTTAATTCAGTGAACGGGCATGGCAGTGAAGAGTCCGCTGGCCGGTCACACGCGCCGGGTCGGGCCGCTGGCTGAGAGGCGCCCGGACAGCCGCACAAAGAGGAATCGTGAAGGATGAGGGAGGGGAGAGCCGCCTGGATGACCGCGCGAAGCGGGTGGCGTCGAGAGGTGTGGAGAGGTGTGGGGGAAGAGTGCCCGGAAAGCCGCACAAAAGGGAGAGCGGGAGGATGCAAAAGAGGAGCGGGGTTGGGGGTGGGCGCTGTGCTGTGACGTCAAGTGTCCGCGCGTCACTTGTTCCGCCGGCTTGCCTTTGTCCAAGAGGCGGAATGGGACCCTTTGTCCGCTACTCTGGCCGCGTCTGCCTGTCTGACCCCAATCACTTGTTGCTCGCAAAATGGCCACTTCTTGCCCACGCTGTGGTCCGTTTGAAGAAAATGGCTGGAATCTGTTGAAAAAGTCCGGTTTTCGCCACACGCAAAGGGCGCCAAATGCCGTCACACGCGGTCTCGTGATCGAGACCCGGGGTGGTCCTAGTGGTTTTCAGTGCTCTTAAGGAAATCTCCGGCGGGCGCCAGGTTAATTCGAGGATTAACCGAGGTGGTCATGAGTTTTTGCCCCTGTGTGTTCCACTTGGATCGGCGGCTGTTGATGGTGGAAGGGTCTCCCTGCTTTTAATACGCACTGGCCCTAAACAGTGTAGAGGACTGTTTCCTAACTGTTCAGGGGGCGTCTACGAAATAAAGAAATCGGTATTTAGGTGCTGGTTTTTAATCCCGCATCTCACAAAGTGTGGATGGGCATAAGTTACACTTGACAAATACGGTGACACTACACACACTCGCACTGAATAATTAATTACGTGTTACGTTGCGGCACTTGCAAATAAGATCCCTACATGGGTTTGAGGGTCGTCGAAGAGTGAGTGGGTTAACAGCCACTCCCATGATGAACTGGAACTAGCTTCGTGCCCGGGCTCACCTGTGTGAGTCGCGGGACCACGAAGGTAATATTAAGAGACAAGTCTTTAAGTTTGTAGTCGGCAGGCATATGCTCGACGAATTATATTAAGTTCTGTTCGCGGGAGTCGGCCCGGACCGTAAAGTGACTGCGTCGCGAACCGTTGTTGCGCGACGAGCAAAAATTAGCGCGGCCGGGTTAAGCCCTGCACTAGAAAAGGGCACGGGGGCACGCCTTGGAGAGGAAAAAGAGGTTTTAATGAATTATATTTACCAGTATGAAGAATCAGGAGCACAAAAGTTGAAGTCTCCCCGCGGGATCACACGTCCGCCCCGGCCCGTGAGTAAAACTCTACTGCCGCTTTGTGCCGGCTTGGGAGGGGGGAAGCGTCATGACGCGCCGAACTTTCTAATGTGCCGTTATTCCAAATTTATAATTATAATTAGACATTATTATTTCTAGAACCCTCGTAACTTAATGGCATCTGTCTGAATTAGTTGGCGGAAGGCCTTTAATAATAATACATAATAAAATTGAGATTAATTATATTTGAAAATAGAAATTCAAGCTGGATACTGTCTGTCACTTGTTGACTACTCCAGTGGCTATTTGCAGGTGAAAACAGGGAGGTGAATTAGATAGATTTATGCTGTGGTTAATTATTGGCGGAAGGCCGCAAGGGATGTTCCGAACATTTATTAATTGCGGTTTCCCACGGGGAAAACCGCTGCATCCCTACGACGCACTTTCACTCTTAAGGGTTGTATTGTTAATTAAAAATCACTTGATTACTCACAGTAATTAATGAAGCATAAGAACTTGTTTGGCAGAGTTGTCTTAATGGGCGTAATATCTGAAAACACTCACTGACGTCGACGGCTCGCTTGACTCACGTGACCTGGACTAGGGTTGCGTTCTGTTAGCGGGGTTTAATACTGGCGGGTGGAGGCCGGGCTTTATGGCCTTCGGACGGACGACAACTATTACTGATCGGCGTCCATCTGGCTATTTCATTTATATAAATAATTTTCTTTAATTTCATGACTTACCTTGGGCAGTAGATCGTTTTATTTAATTAACACATCAGTGTCTCTTGTGCGTGTGACCACACAGGGAGAAGACAGGCATGTGAGCTGTCTGCGAGAGCCTACCTTATTGTGTGTTTTAATAAATAGCATGGTCCCTGCTGAGAGGGGATGTAATTACATGTTTTTATTTATACTGGGGGAAAGGGCCTCACTGCACATGGGCGACATCACAGCCTGAGAATTTAGTCGCCGGGTCCACATGCCCGTAACACATGTGGTGGCGCCCTAGGTATAAAGCCAAGTACATATATCCAATTTCTGAACCCCCCTTTGCGACAGCAATGAGTTGACAGAGGCACATTTATGCCAAATATATGACAAATAAAGTACTAGGTAGTGTAATAACAGTTTTTACAACAATTAATTGAACTTGAATACAATACAACTTTTATGCCTTTTTAATCTTCTAAAGAGAATAAAACCAATTAAAAAAAAACACCAAGTTATTTTAGTGGCTTGTTAAGGGTTATCATGTGCAAAGTTTTGCCAAATTTTCAGAATATTTGCACTTGCACCATTTTTTACAGCTTCTCAAAAATGGATTTTTTTTTTCAAAAACACCTAATTTAGGAATTTTTCACTAAGAAGGGATTGAGTACATTCTTTTGACAATATATCATTGCCAAGTACTCCATTTAGACTTACTTGCTTCAAGGTTTCATGTTTTTTTTTAAATTTTGAAAGAAAGTCAGTTTAAAGGTCAACTTTCAGGTCTACAAATGAAGACATGTAAACAATATTCTGTTCATTTTTAGTGGCATTATTAAGAGCCCCAAGTCTCCTCTTTGCAATGACATTGAACACGATTCTGTATCTTTAATAGATATTAAGATATTAAACAAAACATAAAGGCTTGAAAATGTAACTTTTGGTACATGGCAGCAGCCATTTTTGTCTGTAAAATCAAAATGGTGGCAGATAAAAATCAGTACGTACCTTCAGGTTTGGACTGTTGGAATATGTACCTACTTTTTATGTGACAAAATGTTAAATTTCTTTAAAATGAGTCAGCAAACAAATTAATTTAAATTGGGTAATTTTTCCACGGAATGAACCAAAATGAATACAAATACTGTATCGTATTCAAGTTTGAAACAAATTATGTGCCGTGCATTAAATCATTTAGGCAATTTTTTATTACTGTTTAACACCGTAGATGGAGAAAAAAAAAACCACTTTAAATACTTGCCACGTGTTTAGAAACATCACTTATTGTTCATGTTTTTGATTAAAAAGTCCCATTAAAACATCAAAAGGGTATTTATTGAAAGTCAGTGCAATATCTAGCAATGACCAACTTCCATCCTTATTCCTGGGTTTAGAATGTGTGTGCTGTTTCATTACTATTTAACTTCAAAACTTTCTGAAAACACAGCCTGACCACTTACTGTGGTGCCAACCGCAAAAGGGTATGGGGCCAAAGCAAACATACAAGCAAATTACTGGTAAATTAATTATGTCAAAAGAATAACATTAAGAATACGTGATAGTGGCAAAAAAAAATTAAACTTACTAAAATTGTTGCTTAGCATTTAATTTAAAAAAAAAAATCCAAAGGAAACAAGTTAAAAATACTTTACACTGTATTTAACAAAATAATAACCAACTAACATTTAATTTGTGCATTTGAGATACAAATAATTACTAAAATTATAAAATTATTTGTTTACATTTCCACAAATAGGTGAACTAGAATATTCTAGCAGTTATATTAAAAATTACCGTAACATCAATAGGTACAAATTATTTTTAAAAAATTCATAAAACGTTTGTAGATACAATGCAATTTTGGGATAGCTAAAAAAATTATTAAACTTTTGTTACAAGAAAAAGGTCTTGCAAAATGTTTATTTAGAAGTTGTGCCAGCATAATCAACTTAAAAGTCCATTGTGACTAATGACATATTTTGTGTACAAAAAAAGGTCATAAAAGTCAGTTATTAGCACTTCCGAAACATTTGACACCTTGTATTGCTGTTTGAAGCACACAAATTGTAACGTTGCAAGACCCCTGCCCTCCTAGCTAAATAATACTATTTTCATGAATGTCAATATTTCTAAAAAAAGGTATTTTCAAGGATATTTTACCATCTTTATGTATGTTAGAGTTGATATTTTTCACTTTCTATGTGTTTTAAGAAGATACCTTGTATTTTAAGATATGTTTTTAATCATTACTATTTTTTATGTAATTTTTCACAAAGAAGTCGCTGTACTAGAATTTTACCTGTTTAGGCCTACTTTTTCAGGTTTTTCTCAATAAGTTTAATTTTGTAAAGTAATTTGTATTATGATTATTGTTCTTAATTTTAATTAACGTGTTGCAATATAATTATAGATCACGGGACTGTCTGGGCTGGGGTGATGGTTAGAGAGAGAGGCATAAGAGGCCTGTGAGTGTGAGTGAGAAAGAAACAGTGCTTCCCCGCCAACCGAGATAAAGACGGGAATTCCCCCACTGCGTGGGAACTGAGTGATAACTGCTGTCTCACGGTGTGGGAGAGAGAACAAGAATGGGAGTCCCCGATTTTGATGTAAAATTGAAAAGAGACAGATCAAGGGAAGCCCCGAGTTCTGTGTGTACAGGGTTTTTCATGTATTGTAATTTGTTCTCTGATTGGCTTGTATCTGTAAGTGTGAATGAAGAGTGCGTGTGATTGGTCGGTGAGGTCATGTGACGTCTACTCCCTGCGTGGAGGAGACGTGTCATGAGTTCATCAGTAGTCGTCGGGCGATCGCTGCCAGGCGAGGCCGCGTTTCGGCGGCTCGCGGTTTTTCACCAGGTGCGGCCGTATTTGAGGCCCTACTGATTTTTGTATGATTACAGCTTACAGTAAGATTTTACTGAAGAACTTAATTGACGTTGTTATTTTTTATTATTAATTCTCATCACGCGAACTACGAGCATTTCTCGACGGGCGAATGTATGTGGAATGAGTGAGCAGCCTCTTTTGGAAGTGTTTGGATTTGTCTGTGCATTCTAAATTGAAAAATAAAACAACAAAATTTGCAATCGGCGTTGAACATCTGTTTATTTTTGTATGTAACGAACCGTTATAAAATGTGAAGTGGTCGGTGCGCGTCACTTGAACTTCGCGCCGCGCGGCGGACTTCGGCGCTCCTTCCCTTCCTACTTTCCCCCCCCCCCCCCCCCTCTCAGCGTCCTGAGCTGTGTCTGACTTCCCCTCATGAGGTGTCCGCGCATGCGCGTGGCGCCCTCTTGCTTAATTAAAACTAGGTGTAATGCCTTGAAGGCTCTTCTTGTTGGTTAGCACACAGTCGGTGCTGGTCGTAATTTAAGCATGTAGTCAGATACTTGCTTTAGAGAGAGAGTGTGACAGCGGGGAGAATGCACGTAAGTGTTGTAAGGTGGTGACCCTTACAGTAATGTAATCGGTACTTGGTAATTGCTGTACTATAAATTCTTATTTCGGCCGTCACCGACTAAATTTTGTTTGGCATTTATTGTTTTCCTTGATCGTTTTTGTATTAATACCATGCATAGTTTGTTTGACGTTTCTCCCCGTCTGGTCTACAGTCTTCGTTAGGACTTGTTTTTGCGTAATGTATTTAATGTATTAATTTGTGAGTTTTCTTTTTTATATCATGCTTTACAGTAAGCTTATACCGCCTAGTGTAGGTCAGGCCACGGTCGCCTGCATGTTCATTTGACGTTTTTTGTATTCTCTAATGAGGCATGTCTGTGTTCACGACATTCATTATCCCAGTGTGTAAGCGTTAATACTTAATTGTAACATTTCTATCCATCAAGTATCTATCAAGTTTATATTATGTATTAAGTATTTAATCCTAAAGAAAACATGGATATGTGTTCACGTATTTTGCCGTGGCATTTGTACCGCTAATTTTTCTTGCTATCAGTATTACTCTTGTATGTGAAAGAATGATAAATTTGTATAAGGTTAACGTGAGGCTTTTGCCCAGGATTAAACGATATGTATTTAAATTCACCTTTTGATACTTTAACCTTTGAATCCATCCTTGGCTATAATTGTTAGATTACCCTTTTGAACACTATTTACTCAGCATAATTTATTCAGTATTTTTAAGGATTGTGTTACACGCAGTTGAAGGTTCACGTGAATGTACTTCACCTGTTTACACTTTCCCATGAAGCTCATGGAAGCCTTCAAATGGTCTTGCTTAGGTTCGAAAGGCTTGCAGCTCAGCAAACAGAAAAACGAGGGGCACTCACTTACTTGTGATGCAAAGTTCAGTTTGGAACAGCATTCGTGTGAGCTAGGTAACTCACTGCTCAAGTTTCAGAAGGTGAATGGTCTTAAGGACGCCCTTAAATGCTTTCCAGCAGGTTTCACAGCCAGGTTCCCAGTAGCAGCCGAACATGGTGTTTGCACGATTCCACTGCCGAATATGCACTTCACATTTCCACATGCAAACCTTGCTCACACGACTCGTAAAATACAGCAACGTCACTTGGTTAAACATTCTATTATACCATTCACTACCGTCGTAATACACATCCTTGTAGACACTGTCACCATTTCTTTAACAGTTGCGTTCACTGCTTCGGGCCGCATATAATTTCAAACAGATAAAACATGCCTTATGCAACATTTTAGCTTCTCTATTCTCGCTATGGGGCATTTTTTGTGCTTGAAGACACTTTGCTCTTATGTTGTTTTTCACAGAAAATGCAGCCAATTGCTATTTTTCTCCTGCAAAAAAAATTGTTTGCAGTAGATACTAGTTGTGCTCTTGAGGTAGTCTTGTTTTGACCTTGTTCTCTTGATTTTCCAACACCCTGAAACCAGCTTTAGCAAAAGAAATCCTTTCTTCACTCTGAAATGTTAGCAACTGTTGAAGCTTATCACTATAGGTGTTAGAAGCACCATTTACTGCATCACGAGTCTGTTGGCTTGAAAGACATCTCAGACACACTCTTAAAATTTCCTCTCGTACACACGAGACTTCACGAGGTAACATCTTCTTTGCATACTTATTTTGAGTCATTCTATGGATTCCAGTGTCCTCAGATGTGATTCCAATCTGTTGTACAACTGCGACATGTCCAATTTGGCTTTAGCACTTGTCACATTTTTAATGACAAGTCCAAACAACTCCCAGGCGTAAAACTCTACAAGTAACTCTTCTCTTCCGAACCTCACATGCAGACTATCAATCTTGGTAGTTCTCTACTGTCGCAGGAAAACTGTTGACAATCTCACAGGCTCTGGAGCTGGCAAAAAGTAGCCCGGATTAAATATTAAAACTTATCTTCAGATTCTATTTTGTTATCATGTATCTTTTTGAATCTACTCCAAAAACTCAGTCAACCTTTTATATCTCCACTGAATTTCTTTAACTTCATTTTTGATAACTTCAATTTCTTTCTGTAAGAGTTTGGTGATGAACATGATGCAACATCATTTTCATTGTAGAATGCTTTTACTTGAAACCTGGCCAAGGCTATCTTGTCCTTATATTCTTCAATTGTAGTGTATTCAGCTTCATATTCATTTTCCTGCAATATTACATCAAGCACTCGTTCGTCTAATGCACTCATCTCTTGTGATTATCTTTCTAACTTTCTAAACAAAAACTGATTTTTTCTTCATTGTGTTCATGTTCACCTAACTGTTAACATAACATATTAAATGTCTCTATGAAAGATATTCTAACTGGCTTACGCTGTTTCACGGGACCTTCTATCTTTGTTTTCATTTAGATGTACGCACTAAACTTTCAGTAACAAAATACAGATCATGTCACGTCGGGGTCATCACTTTATTGGGTTCACACATTAACTACCTGTCAATGTGTCCTCCCTCTATATAAATAAACTGCAAACCACATATTTAACAAAGGAATCAAATAAAACATTACGAAACCCAATCGCTACATTGCATTTACTTGAGATAAAATTTTTTTTACACAACTTCTCGGTTGATACAATGATCACACGTCTTTTTAGCAAACATAAACCATCTTGAGTGGCTGATATACGAGGGTTATTTTTTTTTCAACCTCCGATCGGCTGTAATAAAAAAACGGGAATGAATTGGGAAATTATTTTAATGTCAAAAGAAACGTACATCTTTACTATATTTTTCCACATAATCACTGTGCAGATTGAGGCATTTGTTGTACCGATGCACCAGCTTTCCAATACCCTCTGCATAAAATGATGCCTCCTGCCTATTCAGCCATGTTTTAACAGTGCTCTGCAGTTCATCATTGGTGTTGAAGTATCGTCCTCCAAGCCACTTTTTCAACGTGGGGAAAAGGTGATAGTCACTCGGTGCCAAATCCGGACTGTAAGGAGGGTGATCAAACACAACTGATGTGTGAGTTGGCCGTTCCACATGGTTGGTGGAAGGGGGTAAACACTACGAGACGTGTTGATTCGTGTACGAGCAATTAGGGTATCGATTAATGGGCATGCCATGGAGAAATGAAACTGTAATCACACTGCAGGTCAGCCTCCATGCAGTTTGATGCTATTTCATTCACAGAATATGTCTCTGTGAATAATGAAATATAAACAACACCAGTGTTGACTGACAGCAACATCATTAGTAAAGTCATTCAATCAGTCATCAAAGGCTGAATCAGATGATTATTCTGACTGTGAGGAGCCACCTGCAACAGCTACGGAAGCTATTCTGAGCTTAGAAAAACTAAACAAATTCATTTCTAAACATGAAAAGGCTTCAGAAGAGATCAAGAAATATTTCTATGACATAGAACATTTTGTTCAACAGAGCTTCATTCAAGTTCAAAAACAAACTGAAATAAGAGGTTTTTTAAAAATAAATAAACTAAGTTATGCAGAAACACCAATATTTATACTGTCAGATGTTCGCCAAATGATAATGTATCTTATAATAATGCTCTTTTTGATTTATGATTTTTCCTTTGTAATGATATGTATTTTTCAGTACTAAGTACTTTCATTACTAAATACAAAAAGTTGAGGTCCCTGTAAGTACTTAGTATTGAGATTCTACTATAATAGAAACTGAAGTGCTAAAAGAAAACAACTAATAAGGCTACAATATAAAATATTTTATTCATACTGTTAGTCATATTAGTATTTCAGTCCAGTTTCAATTCCAAACAAAAATGTGAAAATTATTACAAATATCACTCAAAGCTAAACATTATAGAAACTCAAATTCACTACATTTCTACTCTGACCTCAAAGTCATACTTCCTTGAATGAATTGTGTAACATTGAAATAAAGCCATCAGATCATTGTCTCAATGTATATTTTATTCTTTATGAATTGATGATTATATTTATTTAAGACAAAGAAACTTTGCAACATAATAGTATTTAAAAATACTTTATTTCATATGCTTACATAAACACAAAAAATTCCTTAATTCTCAAAACAAATGCTTTCTACTCTGAAATAGTAGAACTTGGAGGATGTGGTGTGCATACAATACAGGAACAATGTTTGTGACGGGTCTGTCACAGTTGGAAGAAGACCTGCTTCAGGAAGGTTATGATGACTCTTTGAAGAACTTCAGGCTGCCTTCAGGGTCAGGCTTGATCGTCTTGGAGCCTGGCTTCCAGCCGGCCGGACACACTGCACACCATCAAACAACACACTGCTTATTTACAACTAGCAACAAGCCCATCTTGCTTGCCAGTAACAGCTCCAACAAATCTCTCCTGCGAATAAATGTTCAATAATGGTGGCAACAGAATCTAAATAAATAAATAAATAAATAAATAAATATATATATATACACACACAATGTGTATATATACACACACACACACACAATGTGTATATATACACACACACACATGTGTATATACACACACACAAACATACAGCCTAATGTGTAACTCAATGACTTATATATACAAATTCTAACCCACTTCCAGACGAGCTGGAAACTTGAAGTTTTGACAGTAGGTAAATCTCATCCCTTAACAAACTGGAAAATTAAAAAAAAAGTTGAAATTTTGATTTTAAACTCCCAAAAAAGATAAAAACTATCAAAAATTCCAAGCCAGGGAGACCATTGTATTGTTATAGAAGAACCATCATGGCAATACCATTGTTATACAGATGATGGAAAAAAGTCTTAATGATATAGCCACGAATAATTGCTGTAGTAACATTTCTTGGCAACAAAATGCTACAATATCTTAATGACAAAAGTTTGTTTACACCAATTCCTCACTTAGCACATCTTAAAATTGCACGAATTTATTTAGCACAATGTTAATTTTACTGCCCCAGTCTTGAATAATACATCTGTAAATTTCACTTAACACAAAATCACCAGTCAAAAAAAGTTGTGGTATGAAGCCACGAAGACGGCTTCAACTAGGTAAACAACAGATGTACCTTGGCATACAGTTAGCTATATGAGGGAGGAACATATGCGCCCCCAGGTCTTACTATACTATCTATCAGCTGTTGTATAAACATCATCTATCGCATATTAAATTGCGGCTTCAGGGTCTCTAAGGACTAAATGTTTTTACGTTTGCACGTATACCGCCGGGCCATACCTACCATTGTCGCCCGGCCACAGACTGGGCCGTAATGAACTTCAGTCTAGGCAGTGGCAGGGGAAAGGAACTCGCATGCACAAACACAATGCAACGTCTACCCATTCATCTTCCTGTAACTGTATGTGTGCAAGAACCTGCAGTTAGAATCATATTGGAATCAAGGCATCCAAGTGAGAGCGTAATGAAAAGTGTTCAATTATCTGAGACAAAACTAGAAGTATTACGGCATGGAGAATGTCATGAAGGCCACACTTATGTTGGTCGCACTTTAGTTTTAAGGCAAGTCAACAATCTTATACAGTAAGGACTATCAAATGTTTATAAAGTCTGATGCTGTTAGTTGTACTTGCGGTGATATATCTGGCAGATACCAGAACAGAAACGAACAGGTAATTATAATTGAAAAGGTTTTTAAATGAATGGCGCAATGAAAAAAAAAATCACTTGCCTGACAGGATTGGTGTGAACCACAGTAACACGTGAATAAGCACTTCAATTTTTGAAAAATTAAAATATAAATATCTGGACAGTGGTAACAGTTTCACTGCCAGTAAAGGATGGATTGGAAAGTTCATGAAAAGGTACGCGACGCAAATTGAATGTCATGCTCGGGCGGGCAAGTCAAGCAGCCGACAGACGATAAGTACATAACCACATATCTTCTGTTACTCTGTGTCGTATTTGTCATATAAAGTATTTGATGGTACGCTTATAAAGATAAATGGTGCGACATATTCATTGTTGAGTGTTATTCTACACATTCATATTATGTAAAGAATATTTCCCAAAACATATTGGAACATTTTATATTTATGGAGACTAATGCTTCAGAATACGCAATTTCGAATAACATGGTTATTTTTAGGACATTTTTTTGTTAAGTGTGGTATTAGTATATTTGTAAGCCATGACCATAGACTACAACACGTGAACACAAAAAAAAACTTAGCTTTCTTCTGCGAAGATATTGTTACGAACGTTAGCAAGGCCACGTCACGCGCAGGTGCAGGTGCAGAGCTAGCTGGGCTGCATCACAAGCCACCGTAACATGAGATATTCTGTGCGCACCTCGGTCGCCGCTTTATCTCCCTCCAGCCCTCCGCTCCCCCCGCGCGGCACTGTTAGTTTGACATCTGAAACCTGCCAGCTGCGGAGTTACGCGAGCCGCCGACACGTGTTTTCAAGAGATTTCTGCCGTCGGGACGGCTCGCGATGACGCGACTGGCCCCAGCCGCTCTCGTGAGTTCTGGAATTGCGCCGGGGCCTATATATATGCCCGAGGACGTCGGGGCAGGGAGTCAGTTCGGAGTGTTCAGTCGGGAGTTCAGGCCTCAAAGTGGTTCAACTCTCCTAAAACAGTGAAAAAAGTGACTTTTCTGTCAAAAAAAGTAACCTTTAAATGCAAAAAAAGTGACCAAAATTCAACCAAGCCAACAAAATTAGGTTACTATTTTTCAAAAATTGTCACACAAATTACACAACCTAAATATAAAATAAATAACAAACTATAATAATGAAAAAAAAAAAAAAAAAAAAAAAAAGATTACACCTTACCTTAATAAAGCTGGTAGTGAATTTTAAAAATTGTGTAACCAGGTCAGTACTGATGGTTTATGTTAGAAAGCTTTTGTCAAATTAAAATAAAAAACTCTATATAAGTGTTATATACATTAAACATAGTTACACAAGTTCCATGATCACGAATTCAACAAAGTAAACGACGCATTAATAATCTACAGTTTTGGTTTTTTTTTAAAAAATAATCCGATATAATTTTTGTTTTTCTTTTTTCAATTGACTTTTGTACTGCTTCAGCATCCTGTTTTTTCTCACATTCTTCTTTCCTGACACTTATTACACCTTCCAGCATAGCTTGTGCTAACACTATTTCTGTCAAGTTTTTCTGCGCAACAGCCTTTTATAACCTAACATTTGCTTCTTCAAACAATTTATCTGCAACCAGTCATGTTTGTTCTTCTTCTTTTTTCAAATTTTTTCAGTCTCTCTTTTGCAGCTGAAATGGTCTCTCTTTCTTTAAGTTGGTTTTTTGCCTTTATCCTCTGCAATTCTTTTTTCTTCAGACTCTACTTTTTGTTTTGCTTCCTCTTCTGAGGCCTTCCTTTTCCTTTACAAATATGACTGATAACTGGCATGAGCACTGCGAGCCATTGACAGGAGCTCTTTCGTAATATGTATAAACTGTGGTTTCATGTGAAACATCTTTAAACCACTTTTAACAGTTAAAGCCGCATTTAATGTCCTTTCAGACATAGATCCCTTATCTTCAGTCAAAAATTTACAGGAAACAGAGAAACCACGCTCTACATCTGCATTACCGTGGGAAAGAGTTAATATTGCCTTGACTACTGCACACACATTCGGATACTTCAGAACCCCTAAGCTACTTTTGATATCAAAAAATTGCCCCCAATAACTATCAATGCGATCTTCGCTGTTGGCTACTGTCTCATGCTGAAGCAACTTCCACTCATCTAAAAGCACATCTGTGTCAACATCCATGGGCAGACACTTTGCAACAGCAACAATGTCCAAGCAACTTTGCTGAAAAGTTATTTCCTGTGGTTGCAGGAAGTGCAAGTGTCTCAGCAAAGGTTTTGTCCGTAAAGAGGATTTAGTAATTATGTACGAACAGGCTTGTACAATGTGTTTCTGACCCATTCTGAGGAATTCTAGACAATCTCTTTCATCCAACTGCAAAAAACAAATTAATGTTCTATTAGTTCCAAAGTATGGGTATGAAGAAAATAAATATTGGTCTTAATACATTTTAACTTAAGTTGAATGACAAACATAATATAATAGGTGAAAGGACAGTATAAGATACATAACTGCACACAAAAAAAAATGAAACTAAGTAAGAGGAACTTAAGCTTATGCATAAATGCATCACCTTAGTTATTTCCAGCGAAACATCATCGGACACCTGAATTTTAATGGCAGGAAGAAGATTTTCTAATTTAAGAACTTCTTCATTAACACCAAATTCTTTAATAGCAGCAGGTTTACACACTTTTTCCATTAAAGTATCAGTGTCTAAAGTTGATCATACATTACATGATTATTGGTTCTTTTTTTTTTTGAAAAACACCAGTGAAACGCGTGAAAACACCAGTGAAACTCGTGAACACACGTGAACTTGAGCAAACAAACAAAACTTTGGCCTTCATAGTTTTCTTCTTGAGAAGCTCAGTTATTTTTCTGTACTTCATGCTTTTGATAAGGTCATTCCTTTTCTTTGGGACAAACGACAAAGTATTTCATCACAGCATCCCACTGTTCTACCAATCGCATTGCTGCACTTTCAAGTGTAAGCCACCTCAAAGAAACATGTTTCATGAAGTTGTGGTGGGGAATATTCAGCTCACTTTGCACAGTGCTGTAGCCTTAACAACCTAGCTGGCCAGGCGCTGAAGAAATCATGGACAGCAATCACCAAATCTGATGCATCCTCACCAAATTTCCCAATGCCTCTCAAAAATGCATTATGTAATATGTGAATATTACATGTCCCTAAGTTTACCACACCTTTATTCCTAACAGCAATCAACTGCTCATTGGTTAGCCGCTACACCTTTTTATTAACATTAAGGCCATCACTGCCAAGCATGACTATTTTGTGACGTGACAAAGAAGCATCATCCAATGCAGCATTTAGCTTTTCAGCAATAACTTCACCAGTGGCTGAACCAATGAAATAGGTATGTAGATGTTGACATTCAATTTTCTTTTTTCTTTCAGACTAATACCTAACAGCAACCTGTAATTCCTTCCTGTTAGCATTATTAGTAGTTTCGTCATAGCAAGTACTAAAATATGCTGCAGTCAAATCATACAAAAGAATATTTTTGAAATAAGGTGCTAAAGCATCTGTGAGCAAGTACCTTGCTTTTGTACTTGATAAACTGAAATTCTCTGATATTTTCACACCACTATGCGATTCAAACATGCAATCAAATAATTCTGCAATATTGTCACAAGATGAAAATGAGTAATTGGATGAAACACACTTCAAAACCCAATAAAGTTCTGCTGCTTTATAACTTTCGCGCACACTGTACAGTTAAACCGAGTTTGCTGTGGCTGTTGCTTTATCTGAATCTGCTGTGATAATGGGTGATCCTGAACAGCTAGGCCTCCCAGCAATGAGCCTCAGCTGATTTGGATGCAAGTTAGTTTGTGACAATTTTTTATGATGCACTGCACTGGCATGCTGAGAAATGGCCTGAAAACCTTTGTCTACAGTAAAAGTCGTACAACACAATGCACAGAAAACTTCACTGTCACTGTGTTTTCTTGCCCATTCCTTAATTAAAAAGCTATTTCCATCTTTTCTGTCAAACCACTCGAGATGCAACTTGCACTATCCCTAATTTCAATCGCTGCACATCCACATCTGCAAACCAAGGTCAAACAAATAAATTAAGTACAAACCAATCATCATAATATATTACAATTACAGTAGAATACCGGTACAACGTACCTCATTATAAAGTATACTTCACTTTAACGTATTTTTTTTAAGTCCCCGCCAAAAATCGTATCTTCACCATGCAAAATGGTTTCAGTTTAAAGTATCATATTTTCACTATAACGTATAAATTCTACTCGTAGCGTGGCATTACTACACCAAAATTTACTTAAACTGGTAAATAAATTTCCAGCTAAATGATTAATGTTGTAGAACAAACATACACAAATACCACCACAACGTATTATCTAACCTCTAAACCCTGAAAACAAAGTTACAAACAGTTGCGCGCACTACCATAGATTATACCATACGTAGTATGCGACGTGAGCAACACAACACCATTCGATACATCGAAACATGGAATTTTGAGAGTAGTATTAATTATTTAGACAATAGTGTTATGCTACGCTAATATACTGTTTGACGTCTGTGCCGGGATATTTTATTGTTATTGTTGAGTTTATTTTCAGGTTACGTTATTTAGACACCGCATTGTATTTGTGCTGCAAAATGAGATAAATGGAGATAAAAAGAAACGAAAGCAATTCACGCTTAAGGAAAAAGTGGAAATACTCAGAGAACTAGACAAAGGAAAAAAGCAAGTCGCAGTTGCGAAGACATAATATGAGATAGAACATTTAGTTCAACAGAGCATCATTCAAGCTCAAAAACAAACTGAAATAACACATTTTTAAAAGTAACTAAACTTAAATTATACATACACACCAATGTTTAAACTGAAGTCAGATGTTGGCTAAAAAATAATGTATCTTACAATATCGCTATTTTTGTATTTTTTAATTTTTTTTTTCTCTTTGTAAAGATGATATGTATGTATGTTTCAGTACTAAGTACTTTCAGTACTAAGTACAAAAACTTGAGGTCCCTGTAAGTACTTAGTACTGAGATTCCACTGTATATCTCTTCTTTACCATTTGATTAATAGGCATGAGAGGCATATTATTTCAAATTCATAAGACTACTGTTCAAAAATTCTGAACATTAAAAAAAATTTAATTAGAGTGCTAAATATATGTGTACTGCTTTAAATAATGGTAAAAGTGCTGTGAAATACAATTTCCAAGAAACCAAATTGTAAACTAAATGCACAGTACAGGATTAGACTAAATTTTTCCTGTATAATCACTTTTAACTGTGGCTTGCCTGCTGCTATCAAAGCAGTACCCTGGGATGATATTCAATTACCTACACCATTTAGAAGTAGGTCCAGTTCAGAATGAGTAGTCAGCAGTAGGCTATGCAGACTGTATTGGCAATTACCTGCTGGTGGAAACTGTTGTAAATAATTTGTTAAAGCGAAATGATCTATACCACAATTTTGTTTATTGAAAAAATAATTTGAATAAGAAATCATACCATTCTTCTTCATTTAAAAAAGTTAAGATCAAAACATTAATAGAAAGAACTGAATTTTGTGGCTTATTTTATTTTGTTTCAATTCTCTTACTCTAAATAAATTAGTTATTTTGTTAACTTAGATTTCATAAAATGCTTGGGTACTACATAGTTTACTCACTCTATACCTTAGTTTATTTTTAAGCCGAGTATAAAAATAGCCATATGAAAAGAGCAATGTTCACAAGTGTTATCTAATATTTGTTTACAAATAAGCAAAATATGGTGTAATACCGAATGCCGATTCATTAAGTTAGTGCTTGCAGCAATCGGTATAACCCAACCAAACCGCAAACATCAAGTGAATACCGATAGCATTCGAATTGAATGATACTAAATTCAATACTGAAATACAAATTTTTGAAGTAGTAAAATCTAACAATGCCTAACACGTTTTAATTACGAATGCGGCATCACGGTAAAATCAAAATAAATACGCTGCCATTTTTGCCACTAAACACAATTTCAAACACTATCGTGCTTCTCATGCAAAAATAAGTAGATTTCCAATATGGTAGATACTGGAAGTGTTATACTTACATGGGAAATGACGTGAAAATGTTTTTCATTCCACACTTTTCCCCACGAGTGGTTATATACACATGTTAGAAAAACAGTGCCGCCATTATGCGAAGATTGTAAATTGACACCATTAGCCAACACGACGCAAACGCACTTGTTTTGAGCGTATAAATTTTCCGCATGAGTGTTTTATAATTAGAGACTTGAAACTGGCGGTGTTATTTTTGGCCAAAAGCGGTATTATTTTTGCCAAAAAGCGGTGTAAAAAAAAGCGGTGTTATTTTTTTATCTGGATAATTAAATTAAATAGTAGTAACTGTATAGGCTTACTATTTGTTACGTAATGAATTTTCTTTGGCATAGCTTATAATTATCCTAATTTAAACACACTCTTTACATTTGCTTAAACCAAAAGTACATAACAATGAAAACATGAAATTTCCAGTTGTACATAAAAATTGCTCAGCACTGTGAAACTTCCATACAGAAATTTTTTAGTCACTTGTTAGCTTAATGCATTGTTCAGTACATAACATAAGAAATTAAAGTACTGTTCATCATATGAAGAACCACAGAAAAAATTTCATTTCACTAATGGACACTATGTGTTAAAAATTCCCTTGTAAAAATGTTACACACACATTACCTTAACATAACTGTTGCATAAAATTCTTTTTAAAAAAAATCAATCGTCAAAGGAGAGCATTGTAAACACTTCAATATTCTCTTCTTTTAAGTTCTGCCGCCTATCTGAAACAACAATATTGTAGTGACTCAACAACCTCTCACTCTCAACATTTGTAGGCATCCATATTGATTTAAACACAGCTGAAGCAAACTGTTGACAGTCAGTTGTCAGTGCAGTGAGAATTTTCACTACATCAACAACTTCACCAGCTCTGCACAGTGACTCCGCTGCATCTTTTAGAGACCGGTACCCTTTAAAAAGGTCAACACTGTCAATCATCTTCAGGTCAGCAATGGATTTTAGTTGTGTAACTATGTTTTCAGTATTGTTAAGCAGAATGTTCTTAGGGTTGAAAAGCTGGTTCAATGACCTGTAAACATGTGCACAAGGATCACTGTTCACGAGTGTCTGCAGTTTGTTCATGCACAGTGTTGTGGCTTCACATGTGCAATGTCAGTGTGTTCAAATTTTTGAGGACACTACTGTTTTCGAAAGTATTGGAAAATATACCCTTTGCTGTACAGTCCAAACCTTTTTGTATATTTTCCAGATCCCCATACAGAGTATGTGATGTAGGGTACTTAGACCCTTCAAGTTTCGTTAGCAGATCCATTATTTCAGAAGCATGCTGCTTGTACAAAAATACACTGTGCTAAAATTACGGATACTTCTTTGTCTGAAAGCATGATCAGATACTTAATTCCTGCAGTGTTAGTTTCCTGAAAGTCACTATTTCTGAAAAAGTTAATAATTTCCAAAAAATATTCAGCCAGGTAGAACACTGCACGAAACCATGAATTCAGAGTATTGACTGGCATTGGAAACAGTTTATCTGGTTTCACAGTTTCTTCTTGCAAATATTGGTATTTCCTTTTGCAGTGTTTAAAAAGGCAGACTTTACCTTCACTACATCGTTTACCTCAAAAAGTTCACATGACAACACATTTCCTACTAGGGCAACTCTGTGGGCCCAGCACTGAATATGGAGTATGTGATCTCCGTACAGAACTTGCAAGCTGTTGACACACTTTGTCATGTAGCGAGCGGAGTCTGTAACCAAGCCTCTGATGTTCTTGTATGAAATTTCATACTTATTTACACATTCTGAAATAACTTGTGCACATGTGGTCGCATCCGCTTTTGCAAGAAAATTAACTGAAGCTACTACTACCTGAGGTTCGCCTACTGGTTCTTGGAGCACTAGAAAGAGTACCACAAAAACACATATTCCCTGACTGTCTGTAGTCTCATCCGAATAGATAAAAATTAGTTTATCTTCAACAATTTCCATCACGTTTTCTAAGTGGTATTCAGCAAGTTTAGGAACATACTTTTCCCTCAGTGTTTTGACACAAGGCATGTCTCCAGAACCTGCCACAAATTCATTTAGCCATGCCCTTATGTTAGGATCATCCAATTTTTGAAGAGGTATGTTAGCTTTAGCGAAGGCCTATGTTGTCCTCAGTGCCAAATCTTCGACGTCTGCTTTTTAACGTTTTGCACTACCAAAGCACTCTGCGACAGAGCTCTGAATTTTTTTATCATCACACCCAACTTCGTATTTTTTTCTTTTAGTTATGTGTTTTTCGCTCTTAGTGTGCTTTATCACGGTGTATTTTCTCTCAAATGCGACTTTACAATTACAAAATTTTCACATTAACATTGCCGTATCAGGTGCATATAGCCCGTCGCTTTTGAAATAGTCCGCACGTTGCCGTGCACTTGCAGCATTTTTCGGCATATTTTTACACAAGCTCAAGTTACTTTATTTTAATGTTCCCATGCAGCAGTAAAATACGATACATTAAACGAAAGAAGTGGTAACACTGCGATGTGAATGCTCCATCTCTCTCTGTTCCGCTCAGCGTTGCCAACCGTACGGTGTTTATCTTATACTTCAGCTGGAATTGCGTTACAAACACATAGCATTGATCCTTATGGCAGACGTGCGCACGACTGCCGGTTGTTTGTGAAAAATAAGCTGAATATTCCCAGCATGCAATCTTTTGTGGCGTCACAAATTGTTTATTCCCAAGGTTTATTCCATAACTGCATTGTGTAAGAACAAGATTTTATTTAGTTTATTTCGTAATTCTATTACATGGCAAAATTTTATCACGAAGTCATTATTGTACAATAGTTTTATTAATATAATCGTAAAAAAAATTCATGTGGATTCACCTGGATCGGGAAATACGGTCCAGATGACATTTTGGTACGGACTTTTCTTGCTGAAGGGTTGGCAACGCTGGTTCCGCTTGCTCTCAACTTGCCGCCTCCTTCCAGCCATTACATCAACAGTATCGCTCACGTATGACGTGGAGTTGTGGTTGCGTACATTATGTTTATTTTGTGTTGTGGTCACATCTTAGCAGCAATATATTTCGTTCTTCCATACATACATGTATGTGATTTTCGAAACGTAAACAGTGGCAGGCTACCGCTAAGGTTGGTTAGTTTTAGTTCTGACAATGGCGATGCCGGCGAACTCAAGATGAAACCAAGTTTGTTACTGTACATTTCTTAAAATTTCACGTATACACAGAAAACTAAACGAAATCGTATTATTTCGCGATTATCGATGAAATTCACGTTATTTTTCGCCAGGAATTTTTTTTATCGTTTTCTGACTAAAAAAGTGTACCGCAGCACACGAAACTTTAAAATCTTGACTAAGTGCAGCACGCATCGCATGTGTTAAGAAAAAAGAATGTTAATATTTTGTGTACTGGCATGATTGCATCAAACAAAATTATTTTTGTAAACATAAAAAAACAATGCATTTTACAGCATCCGTGACATATTTACAGTGCTGCAACATAAATTGAGTTATATTTTCATTACATTTTAAAACTTTTTATGATCGTTTGGTTTCTGTGGATTTTTTTTTCTGCGTTGCTGTCTTAGGAAATAGTTAGCAACATTGTGTAACAAACCAAAAAATTCCTAAAAATAAACCAACAGTGGCTGCACGTGCAGCAGGATTTTCAAAAGAAGGGTTTTATGTGAGTGCTAGTAAAATATTGATGTGTAAATTTTGTGACTGTCGTTTAGAGTTTGAAAAAAATATATTCCAGAACAGAAAGTCGTAATTATGGCAGATGAAACCACAGATAAAGCAAATATCTGTGTGTTCAATATTCTTTTTCAGATATTGCAACCAGGGGCAGAACACAGCATTTTACTTGGAGCATCATGTTTACTTGAAGCTGCTAATGCTGTCAATTGCTCGAAAGCTGTGATTGACATATGCACAAAGTATGAAATCAAAGAAGAAAACATAGTTGATATGTAACTGACGGTGCTAGATATATGACCAGATCTGCAAGCACTTTGAAAGGTATATTTGGTGAACATGTGTACCACGTGCAGTGCTGGGCACATAAAATCAATCTGGTAGAGCAGATCTGGCAGAACAGTTTGGAGGATTTAAACCTCTTTGTGATCAAGATAAAACATGCTTTTTTGAACACACGAAAGAGACGGCATGCCTACCTCAAATTTTTGAGGGACAAGAATGGAAAAGATAATGTGAAGATGTTTCCAATGCCCATTGTGACACGATGGAACACGTGGTTTCATGCTGTTTTCTACCTGGCTGATCACCTGCATAACATTGTTAGCTTCTTCGAACAATTGAGTGAAGAAAATAATTCTGGTGTGAAATTCATAAAGGGACTGCAAGAAACTGAGATACAAGCCCTTGAAGCTCAGTGTGTGTGTCACTGAAAATTGTGCCTGCTTTGTTGACACAATAAACTTTTTGAAGGGATCCTCCAACCCAACTGCCTACCTCCTCTATTCAAAGCTTCAGAAGCTTCAAATTTCATTGGAAGTTCTAACAAAAGGAATTTTTCCAGAGGCTGTTGAAAAGTCACTGAGAAAAATGAAAAGTGTTCAAGTCTGCAGCCTTGAAAGAGCAGTTCAAACAGACATCACAGCTTAGCTTACTAAAGCTACATGATTTTGTCTCAAGTGATCCTGCTCTTGCACTTTTTCGTGATACTGATGAACCCCAAAAAATTGGGAATGTCAACATAGAAGACAAAAAGTTCTTAAAAACTCAAATTAATGTGGATACCAACATCAAATGTTGACAATGAAAGGTCATTTTCAAAGTATTCTGTCATTGTCAGTGACCGGAGAAGATCTCTTTTGTCTGAGAATGCTGAACTTCTAACTATGGTTGCTTTCTCATGAATCATGAATAATGTTCACCAAAATAAAATACTGGCACCTGTATATAAATGCACCTTCACCAAATATGGCAAGAATAATGCCAAAATTATGAGGTCCTAAGTTATGTTCATAATGTTTTTATAATTTCCTCTAATACACAATCCACGCCGTTAATATGTATTTACTTTGAACAATGTTTTAATTTACTTTGAGCAAAAATTGTAAATATTAATAAAAGGGGTTACAATTACATTTACTATTATTGACCTTAAATCTCCTAAATAAATCATAAAGGCGATACCAATAAAATCTGAATTTTTATGACGATAAAGACGAAATCTCAAAATCTTTAGCCCAAAATTTCCCAAAAAAATAATACCGTAAAATCTTGGCTCTATCTATAGCTTATAATGTATTTCCCCAATTTTTCCCAATTTCCCTAGTGAAATCTGAATTTCCCTCCCGAATTTTTCCCGAAGCTCAATTTCCTTTCCCACACACCCCTCGTTATATTGAAATGAAATTATACAGTAAAACACCGTTTTAACGAACTTCATTAGAGCGAACAATTCATTACTACGAACTATGCCTTTGGTCCCGTCAGACGTCCATATAACATAACGTAAAAAAATTTCACTAGTACGAATTTTCTCGTTCAAATTTTTTAAATATTCTATAAATATTCATTTGAACGAACACTTTTCTGCCCGGCACGGTAAACGACAAACGGATAAAATCGTCGCCATTCACCCACAAACTGCCATCTTATTTATTTTGATACGCGCCATAGATGACTGCAATGGACTAGTGTTGAAATTAATGCACAAAACTAGTGTAGCGACTAAAGCGCTGCATTGTGGTGTTCGCTGACATTACTCTTTGTTCTATGCTCGCACGACGTGTTTAACCGATGCGAAGTGCTACATCATAAAGTATTGCTACACACACATCTCTGGTCGTTTTCTTGTTTATTGTTTGAGAAACGTGCGGTAGCCCACAACTCACATAAGGTTTGTTTGACTCGAGGTATCTCGTGCTCCTTGGGAGTTGAAAGAGTTGGGAGCAAGTTGACCTGAGGGCAAAAAGAGTCGGTAACTTTTAATACACGAAGAAAACGCTATTTGTTGTTAAACAATGATGGCGGTAAATATAGCAGACATCGTGAGAAATTTGTTTGGAAATGAAGATTCATATGAAGATGAAGTTGTTATTGATTTACCATATATTGGACTACAAATTATGAGAGAGCTTGATGAAGGTAAAAATATATAAATATTGCTTTTTGACTTTAAACCGCTTGTGGTATGCATAAATTAACCTGTACTAGGAAACGATTGCAAATCTTGTGATTTTTAAATAAAGGACGCCAAATAAGTTATATTGAAATGTTTTTCCGCTTCAATGTCGTCATCTAATTAAAATATTACCGTCATCACCAAATGTAGCTTGATAACATATTGACTCCATCGTCAAAGTCGCGCCAAAACAACCAGCAGACGACTTGCCCTCGCAACTCTTCCTCGAGAGGAGGAGCATCGAGAGCATGACCTGAGTGACCTGAGAGCAACTTGCCCCCGCGAGTAAAACGACCATCCGCCATTCTGCTTCCGGAAAAGGGCGCCCCGAGAGTTGACAGGTCAAAAAGAGACCTCGAGTCAAACTAACCTATAGTTTCGGTTCCCTAGCACGTTCGTGCAACTTCGGATTTCTCTCAAAAATTGAAATTATAAAAATCGAAGGGTTGTGTTAGGTTAGTCACAACATGCTTGATCTTCTGATTTAGTGGCTGAAGTGGCGTTAATACCAAAACGCAAAACTTCGGAAATCTTCGCAAATTCTTGCAGGGAACCGAAACTACGTGAGTTGTAGGCTTCCCAGAAACGTGGCTATACTACATGTATAACTTATTTTTACATGTGTAGGGTGCATTTGTTTTTATAGTTTAAAAAACCGTACTACTGAACATGTCTTCTAGGAAACGACTTGAAATGTTAAAAGCAGTAGATAAAGAAAATAAAAAGACTGATGTGGCTAAAAAGTTAGGTATCTCCAAATCAACATTATCCACAATTCTCACCCAGCGATCCAGACAATAAAATGTAAAAAAATTTTATATTTTTGATTTATTACAGCATTTTTGCAAACAGCTTGTCTTGATTCCAAAGGTAGGCTTACTGCTTTGGCAAACAACTTACCTACGTATTTCTGTATTGTACATATACATACTAGTATGTATGTATGTAGTATGTATCTTGATCCCAAAGTATAGCTGTTAAAGTAATTGATGCTTGTACCACTCATATTGGTATTAGATTTTCTACTTTGTTTTTTAACAAGATCGAGTAATGTTCAAAACCCCAAAACAGGCA
The DNA here is from genome assembly GCF_032445375.1 of Bacillus rossius redtenbacheri. NCBI lineage: Eukaryota > Metazoa > Arthropoda > Insecta > Phasmatodea > Bacillidae > Bacillus > Bacillus rossius. The sequence continues at coordinate 255,356,360 of NC_086330.1, read as the reverse complement.
ATCATTGTGATTTCGGTATAAAGAACTTCATTATAACAAACTGCCATAATTTTGGTCCCTTCGTGTTCTTTATAATGAAGCTCTACTGTAATATCAAAGTCTGGGTTTGACATAACCTGTAAAACTAGCAGACATTCTCTGCGTGAGTGATGTAATTCCAGGTGACAACATGTAATTCAAGCATAATTCCATGTTGTTTCCCGACGACATAAATTCATGCATATTTCTCACTTTTCGGAAAATTCAATGCTTTTGGCCACCCAATATTAACTTTCCACTTAGAGTTCACAACTAGAAGAAGTCACTACTTAAGCAATCGTCAAAATAAGTGTGTGTGAAGAGCAAGCACAATTACACCACATGATGCGCTTTAACGTACAATAAATTTTTTTTTTCATGTTTCCTACTGAAGAGACGGTAGCATAAGTTCAAGCATCCGAGATCAGCCGCAAAATAGTGGAGGCATTCAGCAGGGTGTGTGCAGGGTGGCTACCAAACTGTAAAGAATAAATTCCCCGACTTTTCCAGGACAATCATTTTTATTCCCTGACCATGCCTAACAATCTCATCAATTTTTTTAAGCGTAAAACCTTATTTTTGCATATTAACTAACTTATCAGATAACATACACAAATATATGTCAAACTAAAATCAGACAAACAATAATAGCTTTTAGAAATAATTTTTTTTGATTATAGTGTATGTTAAGTGATGATGAACTTGCTAATATTTAGTGAATTATATATAGGTCCTAATGAACATACACATTCTTAAGCAATATTAGCAAACAATCTTACTTAAAGAGTTTTTATTAGTTCTTCAATGTCTAATTGTACGGTAACAAATTAGAAGAGTAATGGGTCATTTTTATTAATAATGTATGAATTTTGTTGCCTGTAAATAATAACACATTTTTTGTTGATTATTTCTAAAACTTAAAAAAATTAAGATTTGTATATTTATAAAACAGCATTTTATTCACTAAAATAAACACATTTCATAAATAATATTTCTTTAACTAACTATAAAATAAATCCTTTTATAAATTAAATTTTTTCGATTATAGTGTATTTTAAGTGAAGATTAAAAACAGAACTGTTATATACGCCATTTTACCCAATTATGTTTTATTTACTCATTTGATGTATAATAACCCAAAAAAGGATAATAATCTAGGCGTTCACAACACTGATCATTATAAAAAATAACTACTATAACATACAAAGAAGATCGCCTGCAGTAGCGGTAGCAAAGTGAACGAACTATCTGTGACCTGTCTTCTTTGAATTCGAGATGGGAGCGGATAAACTAAAAGAGCAACCTATTTCCCCAAGGAGCTGCGAAAAAGGAGCGCTCCCTGTCACGAACTATTATGCGCAAGTCTAATGATTAGCTACTCTTAATATTTACCTTTCACTTTTCTTATCCTGTATTGTAATTCATTAAAAAAATGGTTTACTCCATAAAAGTAATGGGCTAAAAATTTAAACATAACCGAATAAACACTAACTCATTACTCACCTTTACTCTTAGCTTTCAGCAACGGCAATATTCTTCCCAAGCCCACGCATTCATATCTGATCCCGCATACATTTTTTTTTCCATCTTTGTCTTCTACTTCTATTCTCTCCTTTTTATCTTCAGAACAAAGCCCGACTAGCTTACTAAATACTAATACTGAAAACCTGTACACGCCACTATTCAAAACGTTTACACAAAGAGGACAGCAAAATAAAATTTATAGTACATCTGAAAAGTAAAACGTAGAGAAGCACTACACGACAGGGGGAACACGTTTTCATCCCAAAACGTTCGTGTAGTTGTACCACAGTTGCCAATAATACAAGAAACAAAAATAAAACTATCTCGGTTATCTCGGTGTACTATGAGTAGAGCCAAGATTTTATGGTGTTATGAAAAAGGACTTTTCGTCATTAAGAATTGTGGATTTCGTCTTTATCGTCATAAAAAATTAAAACACATGTAATAACATGTACACACCTAGCAGAGCTGCCTTGATCAAATGCTTCAATAATTCGTGGTTAGAGACTTAAAATATGCACATTAAACAATACTATGTTGAGAGTACATAAAAAATTAACAACTAAAATATTCAGTATTCTTATGCAGGTAAGTACTGTTCCCGAGTTCAGGAGAGAGTCTATATTAATTAAAATAGAAACTACAGTTAAACTTTTGTTCTATAAATGCAATATAACTAAGCTCAGGAAAAAGCCACCATTGTCAGCAGTTCAGCATTCTCTGGTTTTAGAGATCTTCTTCTGTCACTTACAACTACAGAATACTTAGAAAAAGATCTTTCTGAGTCCACATTCGTTGCAGGTATCCATATTAACTTTAAAGCAGCAGCTGCAAATTCAGGATAATCTGCTTTCATTTTACATAGTATGTCCACCATGTCTATGTAGTTCACATGCGGTTTCTTCTGCTCTTGGGAAACCAGGTTTTGGAGTGTTATGTAGCCTGTCGCTACAGAGGTCTTCTGCACCTTGCAAAGGAAAGGTAGGTTCCCAATATGTTTCTGGAATTCTTTTTCCTCCACACGAATGTTTCCTACATTTTGAGGATTCATTAGAGCACTGATTCCCAGAAATAGTTGACGAGATGGATCAGTGTTCACCAGATCAATCAGTTTTATAAGACTGAGTTTAGCTGTGTTCTTGAACTGCTCTTTAAGGGCTGCAGAGTTGACAGTTTTCATTTCAGCCAAAATGTCTTCAACATTTTCAGGAAATATTCCCTTAGCCAAGACATCAAGAGTAGTTTGCAGTTTACTCAATTTTGTGCACAACTTATGAGCAGTAGGATACTTTGTTCCTTCAAGAAAATTAATTAGCTCTACAAAGGTGTTACAGTTTTGAGCCACAAATGTAAGAGTGGCCTCAAGACATTGTAACTCTTCCTTCTGGAGTCCCTTGATATATTTTACACCAGAGTTATCTTCGCTAAGCTGCTCAAAGAATTCCACAATGTCGTGCAGATGGAGTGCGAGGTATGATACAGATTCAAACCATGTGTTCCAACGTGTAACAACTGGCATGGGGAATAACTTGACCAGAGCCTTGTTTTCTCCATGTTTCTGGAGAAGAAATTGAAGGTATGCATGCCTCCTCTTTCTGGTGTTAAGAAAGGCCATCTTTACCTTACAAACGAAGAGGTTCAGTTCTTCCAAGTTGTTTTGCCAGATCTGCCCAACAATGTTTACTTTATGGGCCCAACATTGTATGTGGTACATGTGGTCACCAAATACACCTTCAAGGGTGCCAGCAGATTTTGTCATGTACCTGGCACTATCTGTAACATACGCAATTATGGTTTCTTCCTTGACTTCATATTTGGAGCATACATCAATCACTGCCCGAGAACAACAAACAGCATTTGCTGCATCAAGGACACAAGAAGCCCCTAAGATAACATCTTGTTCAGCACCTGGTTTCAGAATTTTAAACAAAATGTTGAAAACACAATTATTACTCTTGTCAGTGGTTTCATCTGCGAGTATGACCACATCTTGCCCTAAGAGCTGCTGCTTGATTTCCACTTCTTTTTTCTCTCTAAGTAGGTGAATGTACTTTTTCCTCATCCAATCCGCTGTTGGAAGATCACCAGCACCACTTACATGCTTCTGCATCCATGCAGTCAGCTTGTTGTTGTCAAGTTACTCAAGAGGAATACCTGCAGCTACAAAGGCTTCAACAGTTTCGAGAACAAAATCTTCCTTTTGTTTTTTTGCGCATATTTGCGCCACTCCTGCTTCTGGGATAGAAAGCTGTCGTTTCAAAGTGCATGGGGATCGTTTAGCTTTTACATGTTTGTCGCTAATTATGTGCTTGTTTACCGTGTCCTTACGTTCATGCTCCAAACGGCAATTACAATATTTACAGAAAAGTATTTTTCAGTCACTGACATATAATCCCTCATTCTTAAACTCGTCAGCACGTGATGCCGCAGTAGCTTTATTTTTCGGCATGATTAAGAAATTTAGCTTTCATTTATGCACGTCATTTGTAAACAAAGCCCGGAGGTACCAAAAACTAGTATTTACTGAAGTTGTAGCGAAAAAATAAACCGCGCGAAGCCTACTTTTTACAGGCGAGAGAGCCATATACTCAACCCGAAGTAAAAGGTTAGGTTATGTCAGGTCAGTGAAATAAATGTTTTTGTTTATTTTCCGGGAGGGTTGGGTAGGTAAGCGTTATTTAAAATATTTAATGACCGTAAAATAAATAAATCCTTGCAATATGGTGCTTTTACATTAGCGATCAGAAAACTTCGATTACGTTACGATTTTGGCTCTCTCGCCTGTGAAGTGTGAAATGAAAATGAAGGCTTCACGGTAAACTGCTTATTCAACAAGCACACAAAATTGCATTACAGTGAAATTTCATTAAACATCAAGTGATCATTAAATATCAATGTTCGCTTTTATTTTATTTTCATACGTATATATTTAATGAATGCAGTTTTTGTTCACGTGTATTTTTCAAAGGATACAGCAAACAAGGCGCTGAGATTTTTCACGTTGTTGTGTTTGTTAACTTGTTAATTTTAGTTTACGATCGTCAGTTGTTAATATTGCGTGATCTCTAGTGGCTAGATGCGTTTAAAAACCCTAACCTAACTCCGATAACAATCTTTTTTTTGTTCCTGAAATTGTCAATTTTTGTGATATCTTGTAATTTTTTAAGATGAATAATTAACGCATTAAATAACCACCACACTGCAGTTGGATGACGACCATTTCTTCTACAAACAGATACGGAATTTTTGTCAATCAACCAATAGTCGGTAGTTAACGATTTAAATCAATATTGAGGGGTTTATTTGTGGTTAGAAAACATTTCGCATTTTTCGCGGTTTAGGATGAATTTTGCGTGAAAATTCGTGATTTCGCATAAAACCATATAATCTTGGCTCTAACTATGAGCTATAAAGCTAGTAAGCATACAATAATTTGGTACACGTATCATGACTATGGTGGCAATACAGTGCTTGCGCCCGCGCGCCAGCCAGTTATCAGCAACGCAAACACAGCAAAGAGTTTTTCATGGACCCACGACATCAAAAATGGCTTCATTAAAATGCCAAACTTCGTATAAATTATAGTATTCAGAATTTCAGTTAATAATTCGCTACATACAATTAACAAAGACTATGAATAATATTAAGCTGTAAAATGCTGCAGCAGGAACTTTAGGCAAGATTTAATTTTTTCCCTGACTATTTGAAAAATTCCCTGACTTTTCCCGGTTTTCCCGGTTGGTCGCCACCCTGGTGTGGGCAAGCAAGCTGCCAAATGGCCCGTGCGGTAGTGGTCTAGCAATGAAGGCAAGTATACGTTCTATGTTCACACGTTATGGCCAGAGGTTATTTTATTTGTTGCATTAAAAGTACGAAATATTTAATGGTATTTTATTTATTAAGAACAAATACACACAAATAATACTAGATATATATACCGTATTTACTCGCATATAGGTCGCGGCAATTTTACCAGATTTGATGGGGGAAAAATAAAGTGTGACCTATGTGTGAAGAAAAATGTTTTTTAAATTTTTGAGGAATTTTTTTTTGCAATATTTTGCTTTAAAATGCGAAAAAGAAGTTTATATAGGTATAGGCAAATTTATTTACAATGTACACATACAGCGAAACCCCTTATTTACGTTACCGTTATTTACGTTTTCCCGTTATTTGCACTATATTCTTCAGGTACCGTTTAGTTCCCATTTCGTCCAATACAATACTTTCACGCAAATTACGACTCAAAAATCGAATCCATCCCGCTATTTATGTCACGTAACAACCATAAACAACCAGAAAATACAGTGGGTTCTTTAAGAGTAGATAAGATTAGATAGTGGGCCTAAAAACATCGTGAAAAACGTAACGTTTATAGTCGGCAATGAACATTTTAAATCGCAAAATATACATATTTTATAACATGAAAAGTTGCTTTTATTTCTAAACATGTAATAATTTAAGCCTAGGCGTGTAAAAGTCTGAGTAATTATAGCAGGAGACAATCTAAAATGCACGAGGGAAAAACGTAAACTCACGAATGTATGAACGTGGCTGATTGTTAATTTCTGATACTGTATTTATGTCACAACTTAGCCGAAATACTGGTACGAGACAAACTTCACAAGATAAAATGAGCGGAGCCTTGGTAACAGTTTTATACGTATTTTATAATTTCGGAAGTATTGTACAGTTGACGCATATTTTTTAAACTAACAATTTATTTCTGGGGATCGTAATTACCGTATTTTCTCGAATAATCGTCGCCATCGCTTAATTGTCGCACATATTGTTTGAGGTAATGAATTTGGTATTTAAGATTCTCCTCATAATCGTCGCACCCCAATTTATTGACGGCGACTGAGGCGCGAATGGAACAGCCGTTAACACAATGGAACAGCCTGCTTTCATGTGGCGTGTGGTGCGATCGGAATAGCCGTACACACAATGGAACAGCCTGCTTTCACGTGACGTGTGGTGCGATCGGAACAGCCGTAAACACAATGGAACAGCCTGCTTTCACGTGGCGTGTGGCGCTTCTCATTGGTCCAACCTTGAGCGGCATGTCCTATTGGCCGTGTGGGAGGAAGGAATGTGTGTGGAAGATAAGATGCTGTGATGCCATTGTTTATCTCGTTTGCATTGGAGTGGAAAGTACCGGTAATTGCAGAGTTTGAGAAAGTTCATTTTGTGAAAATATGGGTAAATACAATTCGTATACTGCCGCTTTCAAGTTGCGCGTAATCACATTTGCAGAAGAGCACGGAAATTGGGCCGCGGAAAGAGAATTTTCAGTAAGTGAAAAACATATTCGTGACTGGCGAAAACAAAAAGACAATTTGAATAACACGTGACGATAGCGGCGACTAAGATGACGTTGACGTCCCGGCAAATGAATCTGATACATCAGAATTTAGTTCAGACAATGAATAAACTTGGTTAGTGTTTAGACTGAATGTGTTTTATAAATGTATTTTGTTTATTGATTTTTTCGCAATGTCGTGTTTATACTATATTTTTATTTTGCCAAACGTCTTGTAACCAAAAGTTGTTTTGTTTATTTTGCGCGTATTGTAAATAAATATTACGTATAGGTAGGGACCCTTTTATTTCGCGAATGGTTTATTCACGAAATTTTTATACAAGCATATAGGGTCAACATACCAACAATTTATGTTATTTATATTGTCTTACAAACCGTTTATGCGTCGCGAAATTCCGCGAAATTTCACGAAATTTGCCATTTTTCTCGCTTTGCGCGAAATAGGGCTAAATTCCTCTATTTCACGAAATTTCGCACAAAATAGTCCATTTAAAATCACTATTTTTAAGATTTGCGCAAGAATATGTTTACAAGTCAAAGATAAAACTCCACACTACACGAAAATATTTTACAGAACGACGCCTAGGCAAATCATTTTTTCACTTTATAATTTGATAATATAAGTAACTTCACATTTTAACGCCCTCGGGTTCAAGAAACGGGTTTATTACGTTTATTAACCTAACAATAACACAACTGTTTTGTTTTCTTTCGTTGGCCAACGGGTTTCCTAATGGCCATAACAAGCCATAGAAAAGAAAGTACATAAACACTTTATCATTGCGACGCCATGTTGAATTTAATTTTTCGCTGTGAATCTTTACTTTTTTCTTTCAAACCCCATTTATACGGAAAAAAAGTCTTAATTTTCTAGAACATTCACAATATATCTGAAGTCAATACCGAATTACGGTAATTTACAAAAAAAAAACAAACAAAAAACAATAATTTTACCAACATGGCGTCCTTCCATACAAAATGACGTCCTTGATGTATTGTGAAGAAAACTTACACACTTTATCTCGTCTTCTCTGAGACGTTCGGAGAAACATTTATCTTTGGCTCAGAAACTCCGGGCTTGTTTGTTGAATATTGTTGAATACACACTTTTTATATATTTTTTTAGATTGAAAAGTGGATTTAAGTGTTACTCTTGAATTTATATATTCATACATTTATCTGAAACAGTAATTTAGCTAGTACTTTGCCCTCGAATAAAGCATGTAATTTAAACAACAGTTATACAATTGCAATTCGCCATATCTAAACGTGTTACAAGCGTTTAAATCATGCCGAAAATTGTATCAATTTGCAACTGACGGATTTTATGTATTTGATGCAAAGAATCAAATATTGATGTGCAAATTTTGCAACTTCCCAACAAGGGTTTATATTAATATTACAATTTTAAATGTGTAAATGTTCAAGTGTTTAAAATAGCAAGATGTTTTCAATATTATCTCATAATGAAAGTTAAAATTTAACAGTTAAGTTATTTTCACTTTTCCTGTATTCTCTCCTCCCCCCCCCTTACATAAATGTACTACGTGTTAAGTGAAACAAATTTTATTTACCGCTTTATTAAAATTTTTGACTTTTTACACCGCTTCTACTGGTTTTTTTATACCGCTCTTACCAGGGGTTTTTACACCGCTTTCACTAGTTTTTTTGCACCGCTATTGGTAGTTTTTATTTACCATTTTTCAGGGTCCCTACGTATAGGTACCATGTACCTAGATATTAACTTCTTTAATTTAGCATTTTCACGCGATTTACAAAAAAATTTTACTTAAAAATTTTTTTTTTCAATTTTTTCTCACTTAATGGTCGCACCTCAATTTTTCTCCTTAAAATTTGGTAAAATTGCTGCGACGATTATGCGAGTAAATACGGTAATTAATTATTGGTATCAAGTCATCAAGACGGACGTAAACTTGAACATGTCACGGCAGCGAGAAAACTGGTGCGTATACCAATAAACTGGTATTAGAACTGGACAAAATTGGTACACGGGAGGTGGGGCTTATATTTTTTTCCGCTAAGCTCGCATCTATTGGCTGGCTGCTGATGCAAGGTCACGAGTCTGGGCGGAGCATTGAGTGAGTTATACTGCGCATGCGCAGCTCAGTGAACAAAGAGAGCCAGCAGGCGCACCGTAACAGCAGCTGATCGAGTACAATGACCTTTCTCCGCGCACGGCGCGGTAATGAATTACCGGTGCGACCTATATGTGGGGAATCTTAAATACCAAATTCAAGACCTCAAATTATGGGTGCGACCTATCTGCGATGGCGACATATATGCGAGTAAATACGGTAGTTAAAAAGTAAAACCATATTTTTCCTACGGGAGGGAGGAGGGGGGTTAAAATGGGCAACCCCTGATTATACAAAGGTAGTGATTTTACTAATTCCAATCCGTGGAACCGTGAGTAGACGTAAAATCAGGGTTCTAGTGTACTTATGGAACGTCTATGATTTAATTGGCATCATTTCCATTTGAGAAGCAAAATAGGATTTTTAATAAGAGTACAAATCCCTTACTTAGCACGACTAATACATTCCTAAAATTTTTCTTGTTATTTGAAATTGCGTATTCTGAAGCATTAGTCTCCATAAAAAGAAAACTGATATACTTAAAGTGTTCTAAAATGTGTAGGGAAATATTCTTTACATAAAATATCTTTACACATTCTTTACATAATATACCCTTTTTTATCGCATAATCGTCGCACGCGATTGTTGGTACCACCTATATTTTAAGGCATCAAAATTTGGATACAAAAACTCTTGCGTATACATTGCATTATGTTTTAGGTCCCGCTATTAGATTTAGAGCGCATTGTGCGGGTACTTTTTCCGTATGAATGACGTAATTTAAAGTAGAAATCTAATATTTATTTGGAAATTACCACTTACTTATTTAATTAACAGAAATACGAAATTGTCTGATATGTAATGTAAATTTTTTTTAAAGACTTTTTTTAACGTTATAACCTTTATATGTTCGTTTACGTCGCCGTGGTGTACCGGTTATAAAAATGTAGCCAGCGCTAGTTGGCATCATTCATGTTTGGTTATGTTGCTTCCAGTATAGAGCGCACATACGTAGTCAAATATCGATACCTCACCGATTCCATGCCACGCGCGCTCTCTCTGCCGAGTGCAGGGTTGATGGTCCGCACTCTTTCGTGGCGTGTACTACAGCGATAGTTATGCATTCGTTCAGGTTCACATTTGGATTGAAGTGGACCCTGCTAACCCTTTCCCCTTCCCCTGCCTCCTTTTTCAATCCGTCTGCTGTGACGTATTTTACCCCTCTCTCGCGATTGCTTAGTGATGGTGGCGCCGCCACGTAGTTTGTGCCGTGCTCAGCTTTTGGTGCTCTCGCGGGGGTCGTTCGTCAGCTACCTTCCTCGGATGCGGTCGCAACTGCTGCTTCTTGTGATGTCTCTTCGTTACCGGTAGTGTACTTGACTTGATTGTGCTGTCCGTGTGGTGGCCACAGATTATAAGTTAAAGATATGGTGCCTTCTCATGTAAATCTTTTCATTAGTATGGCTTATTTGGCTGCCACCATCTAAATTTAAGCTGTATTTTGTTCTTGGCTTGAGAAGCACCATGCACTCTGGATTGCCCCTATTAGATTGGGCCTTGGGGCCGTCATGGCAAGTTGACCATGCTTCTAATTTTTGCTGTCTCTGTCCGCCCTTCCGCCATGTTCCCCGCCTGCCACAGAGAATCCGCTCACGGTCGTGGACGGTTTTGTTAGACCTGAGTCGCTTGTTTTTATTTTAATTTAGTTTGGGATCTCAGTGGGCTGAGTGGCATTGTTTGAACGTGCAGCCGCGGTCCGAGGGGGTAGCACGACCCGCGCGTGGATTGTTTCATTGAATTGTTTTAATTATATGTTTTTGGGTATCACATCCACCTATTGTATTTTGTGGCGATTGTATTATATGAGGACGATAATTTTCCTTGTCCCCGTTGTTAATCGATTGAAAAGATTATTGTTAACTTATATGTATGCTATCGAGGAAAGGGAACGTTATGTGGGTTCCCCGACTGTTACTCTTGCTATGTGGTTGCATCAGCCTTATTGACAGAAAAATATAAAGTAATTTTCGCTGTTTCTGGTGTTTATTGCCTTTGGGGCACCTGCCCGCACACACCCATCCTCTTGCATCTTCCCCTACCAAAAAAGGACCCATTCGTCCGCAGGTTGTGTTGTGGGGCGGCTCATAGATTTTGTTTTTCGGCAATACACACTCAAAAGTAAAATCTTTACACATAGGCCTAAGCCAAGAAAAGAACGAACGAAAATACTCAAAGCAACAGTTTTATGAGCAAATGCAGATATTATTTTTAATGCACCACACATGTACAAACTTTCTATTAATGGTTCTTCGACATCGGCGTATTTTCCTTTTTTTTCAGGCGTTTAATACTCTGTGACGTATTCGCAGCTTGAGAAAGAAGATTGTTCAGCTTGTTTAGTATTGTACTTAATGTGGATGTTGCAATTCCCAGTTCCTTTGCTATTAATACGTGCGGGACAGTGGGGTTGGAGTCTACCTTTTCAATAATGTCCAGTTTATCTCACACAGATAATGCCTTACGTTTTTTACCGCGTTTTACACCCTTTTTTTATGTACGTATTTCTTATTGAAGCACATTTGCAGCTTAATAACACAAAATTCTTTTTACCGTCAAAACTAAATAAACGAAAAATAACGAGTCTGGCGCATAAAAGATCACTACGTATCATGTATCACAGTTGCTAAAGCTGGAATGAAATTTTCTCACTTTCTATGGAAAAATTTAGTCCACAGAGTTCTATCTAGTGGTAGTCTTACGAACCTTACTCGATCAAAATGTCCGAAACATGAACGATAAAAATGAGACGTAAAAATATTGAATTTGCTGCTATAATGTACATATGTATTTGTGTGGTGGTAATTTATGTTTAATTTTGATAACATATTAAAAGTACACGCGCTCGCCCATTCTTTAACTATGCAGGGAAAACTATTTTTTATTTTCACCAAACTGATCACCATTTCTGGCTACACGTAGCCTACCGAGACCACTTGAATACAACTTGTTTATAATATGAACAGTGGACAATCGAGTAGTGTATTGTGGAGAAAAACTTCAATGTGATCCAGAATAGATATTTTGTGAAAATACTTGTAATTATATGAAAATATTTGAGATAAATATGCATTATGTCACCAAAATTTCTTCGCGGTACACGGGAAAACGTATCAACATTGACAAACGTTGTGCGCTATATCCAATAAATTAATACATAACCTCACATTTTGCCGGGACTGAGATGGAAATTCACAATAAACGGGAATTCATTATAGGCGGGTTCACTATAAACGGGTTCTACTGTAAATAGTTTGGCATGCTCTTTTATACTCCACTTTTTAAATAAACGTACTTTCCATGAATGGGTTTTGTTTTTATGAATAACTTTATCTAAATTTTTTTTTTTCCCCCCACATAAAGGTCGCACCCCTACTTATCAAACTTGATTTTAGCATTAAATGTGTGACGATTATGCGATAAAACACGGTAAGTAGAATAACGCTCAACAATAAATATGTCACATCATTTATCTCTAAGCCTACCATCAAATATTTTATATGACAAATACAACACTGCATAACGGAAGACAGTTTTAGTCAGTCGGCTGGTTGATTTGACCGCCCGGGTGTGACCAACTCACGTCCCGTATATTTCCACAAACTTTCCAAACCATCCTTTACTGGCAGTGAAACCGATATTACAGTCTAGATATTTATTTCATTAATGTTTATTTACGTAACACCGCTTGGTTCACACCTTTCCTGTAAGACCGGTGATTTTTTTCTTCTTTGTACCATTCAATTAGCAACCTTTTCCATGTGAATCATCTGTTAATTTCCGTTCTGGTATCTAATGTCAAATGTATTCCCACTAGTACAACTAACAACATCGGACTTATATAAATGTTTGATAGAGTCTTTTATCGTACAATTGTGCATACAAATGTCTTGCATAAAACTAAAGTGTGACCAACATAAGTGTGGCCTTTATGGCATTCTGCATACCATAATACTTCTAGTTTTGTCTCAAATACTTGAAAATTATGCATTACGCTCCCACTTGGATGCCATGATTCCAACTGCAGGTGCTTGCACAAGTACCGTTACCGGCAGACGAATGGGCAGACGCATTGTGTTTGTGCATGCAAGTTCCCTTCCACTGGCTAGACTGAATTTCATCACTGTTCCGTCTGTAGCCGGGAAAAAACTGTATTATCCAGCAGCATACATGCCAACGTATAAACATTTGGTCCTTTACACACTATAGCCGCAATTGAACTTGCCATAGCTAATGTTTATACAATAGCCCATAGCATAGTCAGACCTGCACGCACATGTCTTCCCCCTCATATAGCTAACTATACACCACGGTACATCTGTTGTTTACAGAGCTGAAGCAGACTTTGTGGCATCATGCCCGACTTTTTTTCGCCTGTAGCGATTTCATGCTAACTGAAAATTACAGACGTTCAGTAAAATTAACATCGCGCTAAATGAATTCACAAAATTTAAAGACGTACTCCCTTATTGTGGGTTTAGCAGATTTGTATATTTCATAAGATCTTATGCAAAAATAAATCTAAGTTAATCCACACATGAGCAGCCATTTATAAAGACATGTATTGTAGATTTACAAATATGTGTTCAAGATCCTGAGTGTTTTCTTTTTCTTGTCTATAATATTAATTCCTCATAATTTGGATGGTCTAGTTAAGGTGATGATTTAGATTGGTATTTTAAGCTTTAGCCCACTACACAATTTAGCACCTCACCCGTGCTCATCCATATATCGGAGGTACTCACCTTCACCGTGCTTATCCGTGTACTGGAAGGCTTGCACAAGGCGCAGAGTCTCATCTACGGATCTCCCCACCGGCAGGTCATTCATGGTGATCTGGCGAAGCACCTGCTTGTCGTCGATGATGTACAGGCCGCGGAATGGCACGCCCGTCTCCTCATGGTAGACGCCGTAGTCGCGGGCTATGCGGCCCGACTTGTCAGCCAGCAGGGGGATGTTCATCTTGCCCAGCCCACCCTGCATGCGTGGTGTGTTGATCCACGCCAGGTGGCTGAAGTGGCTGTCACAAGACGCCGCCACTAGCTCACATCCGATCTTGCGGAACTCTTCGGCGCGGTCAGAGAACGCCACTATCTCCGTGGGACATACGAACGTGCTGTGTGCACACACACACACACCACCATTACTACACCAACACATGTTATCGCTTATCAACATCCGCTAGCAAGCAACAACCCTTCAAAACTAAGCACATAATTTGTATACTTTATGTACTTAGTAGGGAATAAATTAAAATTTGAGCTGGTTTCATTTTAATATTTACCAGAACCATTTAGTATCTTTACTTTACTGCAATAACTATTGTTTAGAATGCAAACACTGCAATCATTATTAATAATGTTATAAGTAAAAAATATGTTGTGGTTATCGTGTATAATTTAATGCATTCTAAGCAACATGCTAATGTAATAAATTCAATGGTTAAAAATTATAAAAACCACTGTTATACAATACGTACATATTTCAAAGTAACCATATACCTTTTATTGCATTAAAATCTGTATTCACATTTACAATATAATAATGGTTATTTTCACAGCTGTTCAATTGACAGCAGACCACACCCTCATTGGTTTGTTGCTGTAACTCAATATGGCCAGTTCAACTGAAAAACCAATCTTAGGCTGGGGTGTATAAATCAGAATATGATTGTAATGTGCAAATTAAAGCCATGTTAAGTTAATAAAAATATAATTCTGATCTAATATTATAAATAGTTAAAGATAAATTACATGGTTTCTAGTAAAATTATCCCAAAACATTCCTGTACAATTCCCATAAATTAAGTCCTCCAACACACGATCAGTTGGAACTGAACAGTTAGAACTACCATGTGAATATGCAAGGAAGGTGGACTGATCAGTCGGAACTGATGGCTTTCCACTAAATCCGACTGAGGGCTTGAGAAATTTCAGTCAGTAATGCTGTCGAAATAGCGTCTCACCAGTCCAAACTGTCAGTTCAAACAATCAGTCCCATCAACTGAATGTCATAGCAGACATCTTTTGTTATACTCATTGGTTTGCTTTGCTTTTTTTTAATGCCTTTTTCTAACTAAAAGTGCAACTGCAATTGCAACCTCCAAAGTTTCTTCCATATTCTATGAAAAAACAATACAGCCTACAGCAACAGCACCCAGAAGACTGATCATGTGAGGGACAATCTTTAGTTCATTCCAAATTGACAGTTAAGAATGTTTGAACTGAACACCTGGACTGATTGTGTGTGCAGAGGGCCCCAATCCAGTTCAAACTCTCAGTTGAAAGTTGAACTGATCATGTGCCTTTACACTATAGTTCACTCAAAATTCTAGCTCACCTGTACTAGACTTGCCAACTTTCCAAGCTTTACAGAAAAATTTCATTTCAATTTTGCATAGATCAACTGGTCACAAAAAATACTTTACAAATATGTAGCTTGTAGTTACATGCATGAACATAAACCTAGTTGTACTGAACCTTACATAAAACTTGGAAGGAGTGGGTCAACGATATTCTGGCAAATAAAAAGGAATTTTTTTTCCAACAAAAACTGGGACAAAAACAGTGGAAAGATACTTTAATGTACTTTTATTGACAGTAAATTAGTTGCTAATTACAATTTTTTTTCTTGATATTTCACATACTTAACATGTGTGATGCATTTAAAATAGTTATATTACCTATTCAACTATGAGAAATATTTTCTTTTGTGCCGCTAATTAACATTTTATTTGGCACAATTTTAAATTTGAATTTTGAACCATAATTTTACCAATAATTTTAACTAAAATTAAATTTTTTTGCACTCTACACACTCCCACTTAATCTTTGTCAGGCTATTCTCCCCAATCCGTTCCCAGCACCAAATCTGATTTTTGCATAGTCTTTGCAAGCCCGCATGTGGGCTCGTCTTATCCCAGCTTCGATGCATGCCCGTCGCCTGTAATTCTCCCTGTAGCAGTGAAAAGAACTACTATGCCCTGCAAGCTATCAGAGCAGCTTGGTTTGAAGAGGCCGCCTTACGCGAGCAATTTCTGACATGTCTAACTCTCAGTTTCCCCAACGTCCCGCACGTCCCCAGGCTCTGTAGAGCTAGTTTCCCACCGTCGTTGCAACTTCCACCCCCCCCCCCCCCCCTTCAGCCTATCCTGGGAACACTACCCAGAGCACTGACCGGCCATTAACCCCGGCCTAAGTCAAGGCTAGCCATAGGTCTTCAAAAGTACTGCCTCTGACCTCTAGCAGCGGAGGTAGCAACTGCTGCAAGTCTCGGGCAAACTTAGCCTGCCCCCTGGCGACTCACGCCACAAGCAGGGCCCTGTAATTATTCTGGAAGCCAC
Organism: Bacillus rossius redtenbacheri; assembly: GCF_032445375.1. Taxonomy (NCBI): domain Eukaryota; kingdom Metazoa; phylum Arthropoda; class Insecta; order Phasmatodea; family Bacillidae; genus Bacillus; species Bacillus rossius. Next base: position 255,340,000 of record NC_086330.1, on the reverse strand, counting down.
CAGAGTGCCCCACTAGTCTCCTCCATAAGCCTCATGCTTTCGAAGTAACCTGGTGCGAGATATGCACAAGTCTATTTGTCTTCTATTTCGGCCACCACCCAAGAGATTGCGCTCTGCTCGGACAGCTAACGACAACGTCGAGATACCGAGACAGGTGTTTCTTTGCCACCCACTTGGAAATCATCGGAACCTTTCGGTCCGGAAGCCAAAGTCCCCCCCCCCCCCCTTTTCTTTCGAAAGCAAGCGCCTGTCTTAATTAAGAGTCGCTCCCCCAACGCAGACACTTCGCGCTATGCTATCAGACTGACCACTACACATCCTTGGCCAGCCCACAGCAAGACTTCACTTCTGCCGTCATACGAGAATGTAGTCGTCTTGTAAAGGGAGGTTTTCCCTAAGTTTATTTAGACCTTAATTTGTCAGTCTGTGTTCCATGTAAAAATAGTCATATTTTGCTAAATTCCAATTTCTATCAATGATGAGTGCGTCCGCGTCAACCGCACTTGTTCGGGACGGTCTTCACCACCTCCCGGTGGGCACACGTTCTGAGTGCTACGAGTTTGGTGAGTTTCTACAACCTTTCTCTTCCCAGACCATCACAGTTTTTGTGGGCATTTTTGCCCATTTAATGACTTTCTGTGAACCAGGTCTAATCATGTTGGATTCAGCTTGTTCACAGACAGGGTTCAAGAGCCGGAGAAAGCATGCCTACCGCATGCTTTTTTCCCGTCCTCGGACCCAGGACTGCTATGGTACTCTGGTAGTCCAACTACAGTGTGAAACATAATCTTCGGCCACCAAGTTACAAACATCATATTTCCAAATTTTCTGTTAGACCTCCAGCGTGCCAAAATGTGATAATTAGAGAACTTTAATTACACGACGTGCCAATCATTAGAAGCCTGGGATTGTTTATTATTATTGTTAACTATGGTGGAAGTCATCTTGTAAAAATTTTAAAAAGGGTTGACCCTACGAACCAATACTAACCCAATTTGTGTATTAGCCACCATTGTAAGGATTAACGAATAATGCATAAGTCAAATTATGTATGTCAAGGAACAAATTTGTTGGCTCAGTTTCCAGTAACTATAAAAGTAAAATAAACAGGTGCACAGATATAGATGAAATTGCATTTGTTATTTCTGTATTTGAAACTAAAAGATCCACCAGTCTCCCAAAGTTTTTCCAAGGAGAAATTTACATTACACAAGTGTAGAGAGAAGAGTGTCACAAGTGGTAGCAGAGCTGGTGGTTTCAATTACATTTAGTGTGGTTTCATCTATAAGCAATCCCAGTAATATAACAAAATAAAAAAATATATATATAAATACATAAATAAAATTTTAATGGGATATATATTTTTTGGTACAAATATTTCAGCTGGCACTATACCTATGTTATTGCAGCGCACTTATAAGTGGCATTTCCATTTTTAAATTTCAAGACGAACAATCAATTCTGCCTCTCGCGGGCCGTAGCCGGTCTTCGACACGTCAGCTGTGTGCACCTCCGGGCGAACCACGCTATCGTCACACTTTGCAACAAAAGGGGAAGCAAACTGAATTATTTTTCATCTGTATTGTCATGAGGGGGGGGGGGGGGGTGGTGTTTCCCGGGTCGGCGAAAAGAGATATCTTGGGCACTACCACGTGGATGGGCACATGGACCCAGCTATCGACTCTGTCCCTGGGCCATGACATTGCCCACGGGGTGCTAGGCTCGATTTTCCCCTGCTGCTGGAACTTACCGGCCCGCTCTCATCGGCGGACATGCTATGTCATTGCCAGTGGGGTCTTGAGGTGCCCCACACACCTCTGTCTCTCATATGGGAAGCTTGTGGTCGAGAGATGAATGCGAACGAGTCAGGGTGACTATTCGGTTTTATTGATGCTGTCACGTACATTGACAAGACTGAGTAATCACACAATGAGGAATTGTTACATATAAAATAGTTAATATTTCCAACAGCAAGTAGTCCAGCTTAAATGCTGACCAGGACAACAATTTTTCTGGCCCCGAAAGTACAAAGATTATTGTGCTATTTAAAATGCTCCGGAAAGCTTTAAACAATTAGGTAAAACAGTCTACCGCTAGGATAGGCCTTGAACATGAATAGAAAAGATTTAAAGATACTTGACAACGGCAGATGTTAACTGATCAGTAGAGACCCCGAAAAATGGTGAAGCGCGAAATTCACGAAATAACGCGAAAATTTGATACTTTAAACGAATTTTGCGGCTTTCCTTTGATTTTGACATAGTCGCGAAATTCACGAATTTTCGCGCGAAATTCACGCTTTTTCGCACAAAATAATGTCCTTATGTCGTAAGTTCTATTTATTTACGCCATCATAAACATAGGCGTGAAATAAACATAGACTGAAAGACTAGTGCCGTGATATTATCGTCGTTTTGACACGTTACTGAAATCCATGTATTTTTATTACTCTGTTTACAAGCAGTAAATATTGCCATCGCAAATGAAAACAAAATGTAAAAATTGTCAACAATCAATATGTGCGCACTACCAACATAACAAATTGACTCCACAGTTTTCGTGTTTTGAATAATGGTCGTTTCTGCCGCAAGGCGCACTGGTGTCGATTTTTCTAACCTAATTTAATCGCATCGAGCTAAGATGGCAGTCATTTTTGCGTGCACATTTCTATGTGTTTACAACTACCGTCCACATTTTGTAAGTTTTGTGATACAATTGAATTTGTGGCTAACATGCCGAAAAATTCGACAATGTTTGATCGCGAAAGAGAGATAATATCGGATGATTTTATATTTTTGATCAGCGGGACAAAATTATGATGTGCAAGTTCTGCAACGTGCGGGTTGATTGTTCACGCAAAGACACGTGCAAAAATCATGTGGCAAATTACACACACAAAACAAACAAAAAAGACAATTATTTTGTCAAGCATTCTACCGTGTCTAAACAAATCTCGATAGGCGACAGCGTGAATAAAGCAAACAAGCTTGAAAGTGCAGAAAACAAGAATTTTTTTTCTGATTTTGTTAATATGATGCTGTAAGTTAACATTCCTTTGGAAAAAGCTGATCATCCAGCTATGAGGGAATGGTGTAACACCCATGTTGAAGGTTAGCCTTATTTATTTAGAAATGTTTTCCCCCTCTAATAAAAGTTCATAAGCATATGTAGGCCTACAATATTATCGATTAACTTACCTTTACTTCAAATAAATATGCAAGTACCTTAGATTAACAAACACATAAATAGGATGGATTGCATTGTGAAATGGTGAGCACACCACAATATATTTTTGACTGATTGATTGATGGTTTGACTCTGTAACCCAGCAGTAATCTAGAAAAGGTTAGGTTAGGTTTGGCTAAGAATTGTTTTGAATAAATTAGCCCATTAATATTTTTCAGCGATAACCTTATAAATGCTACCTATTTATAAGTATATTGTAAGTTATGTATACATTTTAGGTGCAGGGGATTTGCCATCATCAGCCAACACTCTTAGAGAAACTTATGTCCCAAAATTGGTCAGGCAAATAAGGAAGCAGTAAGGCTATGAGGTTTTTTTTTACACCGCCAATGGCATAATTTTTTCACAATATTTTGGGGTCTCTACTGATTGCTTATTTTTACACCGATTTTTTGCACAGCTCGCTAATTTTTACACCGGTTTTTTGCACCGCTTTTGTCATTTTTTTGCACCGCTTTTGTCATTTTTTTACACCGAAATGAGCCAGTTTTATTTACCATTTTCTGGGGTCCCTACTGATCAGTAATGAGCAACAGGTTGAAGTCGACAAGGTGCGGAGATGCTTCCTAACCAGAATGGCAACTGAAGAGACTGACTATTGGCCAGGGTGTCATGGCCGCAGGAAGTGATAAATTTAATGTTAGTCGATTAATATAGCAAAGCAAATATACATAACACGTTTAATGCCTTAAAAATTAAACATTATTTTAGGATTAATTAATACATATTACAATTATTTATTTATTAAGTTCATAATATTTTAAAAGGGAAGTCTTCACTGCTCAACTGAGGGTGTACGCCGAAAGGGGTCGCGCATGGCGCTGCTCAGTTATCATAATTAGCTGAAAACCATTCTTGGGAAAAAAATAGAAATAGTAAAAGAAAACCATACGTATTAATTTAAATAAATTATAATGGTATGAGGGCGTAACACAGGCTCTAATAGAGCGCCTCTTGCCGGGTGGCCGAACACATGCGCGCGCAACAAACTCACCCCCTGTAGACATTTTTCAATAAAAGAAAAAAAAAATGCATACATAACTAACTCTAAATGCAAGTTATTTTCTTACTTATAGTTCTAATTGAATAGTAAATGTTTATTTTTTAATATAATTATTTAAAACATTATTTATTCCTTTTTTTTCCACCCCCATAAAAGTAAAATTTTTTAAATTATGTATAGCCTAGTTTTTCATTTTGCCTAAGAACTTTCTGACAAAAAATTTATTGAAATCTGTCACGTAGTTTTTGATTAATGCTGGAACAAAGTCAAAAAATTTTAAAAAGTATTATCTTTGAATTCTCAATAACGAAATACCTAGCCTTTTCCATTAGTTTTTTCCCCTTGGTTTCATTTAATGTAGACTTTTTACCATGAATAGTTTTATTGTTGGTATACATATTGTGAGTTTTTTGTTTTATAAATTTTTATGACAAAATTTTAGCTTTTTTGACATAGATGGGGTGGTTTTTGGGAATAGTTTGAATTGTCATGGTTCTGTGTGCTGGGTTCACCAAGTAGGTAGCGGCTGTATGTGGCTAGGCAAGTTTTCTGCAAGCCTTGATGTTAGGCAGGCTAGGAGCGTGTAATTGCTTGGCGTTGCTGTGAGGCACAGTTTATCAAGGAACCAATCTATACTTCTCTCCTCTTTTCTGGTTGAATGGCAGTTCTTGAATGTAGCAGTGGCAAAGCGCTTACAGGAAAGAGAATGTGAGGGGGAGTGGTCAAAACTGGGTATGAATGTCTTATGGAAGGCAGGAGAAAGCTAGTACAAGATTGGCTGGTTGGGAAGCATGTGGGAACAATCAGTGCAATCAGGGCAAGGGTTCGTGGAGTTTAGCGTGGCGTGAATATTTGTGGCTAGCTTGGGAGACTGCGGAGTCATGTTTTAGGTTGATCTGTTGTTTTTCTACAAGAAGAAATGTCTTTTAGCACCTAGTTGCTTAACTGTCCTGAAAATTAGTAAGCAAGTAGTAATTAATGGTTTATTTGTGGCTAGTGTCTCACATGTTTTATGTAGGCTACTTAAATGGCTTGGTAGATTAAATGTGTAATTTTTGATATGCAACAACCATTTTAATTTCAACAAATTTTTATTAGTTTTGCTTCAACCTTAAGAGAACTTACTTTTTGAATTCAGAAGTTGGATATAGATTTTTAAAGCTGTGTTGCATTATAGCTTTGAGCTCGGTGCAACTTAGTTCAGTTTCTATTGAGTATTTTTGATATTTCAGTGAGGCTAACAGTTCATTTAGTTTTGACTTTCTCTTGTTTCATAACTCGTGTTGAGTTATTTTGTTGTTTGAGAGTTGAGAGTTTATTAGTTTTACAAATTTTCAGTTAAGATTCTTTTTCTAATTTTTTTAAGTTGATTTTAAGGCAGGTTACCTTGAGAAGTTTTTGTAATAGTGCACTCCTAGATAATGTTTTACAGCCAATTATTGCTTCTCTTTTTGATGTCTTGTTCATTTCATTGTTGTTTTAAATGTTGACTTGGGAGTTTTTAATATGGCATGGCAAAATAAATGTTAATGTGTCTGGCTGAGGATATTTACTTTTCTCTTTCTAATTGTAGAGGCATGATGCCATGTTGAGACATTGCCACGATTATAATCACCTGTTAGCCTCGGCTATTGGTCATTAGAGCAGTTCTAAATACTGTCCAGCAAAAACAAACTGCTTCCCCTTTTTTTTTCATGGACCTTTGGTTTTGCATCAGTCTTGCATTTGCAAAAGTCTGGTAGTTGCCAATAAAACTACCTGGTGGAGTCTTTAAGTTGGTTTATTGATTCAATGTAACGATAATAAATATAAATAGGAAATTTTTAATTCACGTTAGCCACTATCTTAGCAAAAAAATTACATGTTTTTAAAAAGTAAATTTTAATATTTAATTTTTATAATCAAAAGATGAAAACATAAACAAAACGAATAATTTTAGCAAGCGTCCACCATAGCTGCAGGTTAAGAAATAAAAATTTTGTAACAAAACTTTTTTTCTCCTTAGTTTATTATTAAAAATTCTTAATTTACCTGTCTTAAGTTTCATTCATTAGGGAATGAGATTTCTCTTCAGACATTTAAGATAAGTTTGGAAAGCTGAGATGAATCGTGACACATGAGATGCACAGGAGGAGTTGCAGTTTGTTTAGTATTTCCTGTCTTTTGTCAGCATGTGCTAGCAGGAATGCTGCATTGGGAGGAGGGGGGTGCTTGGTTTGTTTTGTGTGTGGGTGTGTATGTGCAGGTGCATGTGCAAGTGCGAGTGTGTGTACGCGAGTGTGTGTACGCAAGTGTGTGCAGTGTGTGTGTGTGTGTGTGTGTGTGGTGTGACCTTGAGCATAGAAATTAGCCCCAGGGCAACATCTGGCAAGTGTGATGAGGGGTGCATGATGCTGACAGCAAAGCTAGCTAGAAAACCAACAGACTTGGCTGTGATTGGCTGGCAGGACCAGAATCATGTGCGCTGGCTGTTTGGAAAGATTCCCGAACAGCAGTATTCAGATGATCGCAGATACACAGCTATTCAAAAAGCTCACTAATTCAATAAACAAAGCTACATATAAAAACAACTTGACAGACAATCAGAGAAAACCTTAACACATGAGCCAACAACCAAATATTGAACAACTCCTATAGCTGGTCACACGCTTACCTAGAATCAGTTAGCACACTTGGCGACCTTACAGAAGCTTTGATTTCTGTAATATTCCAGAATCTTCAAACCTATTTGAGATTTCAACTAGATCTCTTCATTGTTGGCAAATTAGTTTTCTTGCCAAATTTGGTGCCAAAGTTGTATATGTATATGCATAAAATTTTGAAAATAAAATGTTATTTAGTGAAATTAATCCTTAGTATGGTATACATCAAAACAAGGTCACACCTTCAATATATACACTTATAGCCTATATTAATTCACAGCACTCCTGTTGCAGTCTATTTTTTTTGGATTCTATAAGTATGGAAATTATTTTGAAAGCAAAAGCCAAAAGAATAATAACTACTTATTACGAGGGTTATTTTTTTTTCAACCTCCGATCGGCTGTAATAAAAAAACGGGAATGAATTGGGAAATTATTTTAATGTCAAAAGAAACGTACATCTTTACTCTATTTTTCCACATAATCACCGTGCAGATTGAGGCATTTGTCGTACCGATGCACCAGCTTTCCAATACCCTCTGCATAAAATGATGCCTCTTGCCTATTCAGCCACGTTTTAACAGTGCCCTGCAGTGTGATTACAGTTTCATTTCTCCATGGCATGCCCATTATCAAATACCCTAATCGCTCGTACACGAATCGACACGTCTCGTAGTGTTTACCCCCTTCCACCAACCATGTGGAGCGGCCACCTCACACCTCAGTTGAAGCTTGGTTATGGGAATGTCAACATGGCTGCAACGATAAACTGTACGGCGAAATGCGAGCTGCGTGGAGTCATCCGTTTCTTACAGGCAGAAGGGCACACTGCAGCAGAAATCCATCGCCGAATGAGTGTTGTGTACGGTGAAAACTTTATGAGAGATGGCGTTGTGCGAAAGTGGTGTCGGAAATTCCGCGAAGGCCGTATTGATGTTCATGATGAAGGTGGCCAAGGAAGGAAGTCGGTAGCAACAGATGAAACAGTTCAGAGAGTTGATGCAGTTGTTCATGAGACGTCGATTCACGATTTCAGAACTGTCTGAACAATTTCCGCTCATTTCAAGGTCAGCCCTATACGCCATTGTTACAGACAATCTCGGATACAGGAAAATCTGTGCCCGATGGGTACCCAAGATGTTGACTGACATCAACAAGGAGCGGCGAATGGCACCAGCCTTGTCTTTTTGCTGCGTTACGCAGACGATGGTGAACACTTTTTGACTCAAATTGTGACAGGTGATGAAACATGGATTCATTTCGATAATGAAGAAACAAAACTTCAATCACAACAGTGGATGCACACCTATTCTCCAAACAAGCCGAAAAAGTTCAAACGGACATTCAGCACCAAGAAACAGATGGCTACAGTGTTCTGGGATCACCAAGGTGTGCTACTGGTTGATTTCATGGAGCCAGGGACAACAATCAATGCTGCTGCATACTGCGCGACACTACAACGGCTAAGACAGTTGATACGCAACACGCGGAGAGGAATGCTGACATCTGGTGTTGTCTTGCTTCATGACAACGCTCGACCGCATAGTGCCGCCGTAACACAACTCCTTGCAAGATTTCGATGGGAAGTGTTTGATCACCCTCCTTACAGTCCGGATTTGGCACACAGTGACTATCACCTTTTCCCCACGTTGAAAAAGTGGCTTGGAGGAGGATGCTTCAACACCAATGATGAACTGCAGAGCACTGTTAAAACGTGGCTGAATAGGCAGGAGGCATCATTTTATGCAGAGGGTATTGGAAAGCTGGTGCATCGGTACGACAAATGCCTCAATCTGCACGGTGATTATGTGGAAAAATAGAGTAAAGATGTACGTTTCTTTTGACATTAAAATAATTTCCCAATTCATTCCCATTTTTTTATTACAGCCGATCGGAGGTTGAAAAAAAAAAACCTGTACTTAATTCTAATTATAAAAACTCATAAACATGCACTCGATTCAAACCATTATAAAAGATAAGCTCTCAAGAGAAAATAGTTAAGCATGAACAATAGGTAAGTGCTAAAGTTCATCAATCAGCAATCTGCTGCAGTTCACTTACAAGTCCAGTGGATAAAAGAACAGCACCAAATATTTTCCTTTGTAATCAGACAGTTTGAGATCCTTGAACTGGCCGTTCACAACTGCTATTCCACTGAAGTCAGGGGCCGGCTTCTGGAGCTGGGGAACCATTTTCACTGCAAAAAAAAAGTGTGAATGGAGTCCACATGCAACAGAAGTGAAATTTCTTCCTTATTATATTACTAGCTGAAGTACTGAGCATAACCAGGGCCAAACACATCATAATATAAAGAACATCACTGCAGTGTTTCAAGTCTGTACACTTGAAAAACAGGATTATTATTTAAAATCCCATTGATTGCACAATTTCTGTGCATCAAGGCTATGCATCAGCAAAACCGGGATGCCAATCTTAGCTTCATTTTGTGGGAAGGCAGGTAACTCCTAGGCAAGATGTGATGGATGCACCAAACAATAGTGCATTACAATTTCAAGGCAACACCATGTATTGACAAAGTTCTAAACTAAACTGTTATTAGCACCTTTAGTTCGCTAGCAGCCGCGAGCTTCACTACGCAGGTGGGTTTCGTCAAGGAGGATAAGAAGTTGCCGTATCTTACTACCTACATGACCATGTGGCAGACATAAAGAAATGACTCAAACTCAATGACCTACCTACTATGACTTTCTATTATAAAACTGAATATGCCCCCTTTTCACTCCCTTGGAGATCGAATTTCATAATTATATTTAGTCTATGTCACTGTCTTGCCCATAAACTATCTATATGCAAAAACTCATTTGGATCGGTTGCTTCGTTGATGCGTGAAAGACGAAATAAAAAAGACAAACACACTAGAGCTGAATTATGTTATTATGCAAGTATGAAAGTGAGAAAATGTCACGGTATCAATTGTGCAAGTGTGCAAGCATTCAAGTACATAAGTACACTGCATAAATTCTACCTCTCCCCTGCTGTCTCCTCTATCGGTTCCCCCACCACTTACCTAACTATACCCCTCACGCAATCTGAATTTTCGTAATGCTCGAAAATTGGAGCACCCTCAGCAAAGAAGTTTCACTTCAAAAACCTATAGGAAATAAAACACAACCTATCATTGTTAATACTTTAACATTTCTTTCTATGAAGCTCAAGTCATTATCGTTTAAACCCTGTGCTTTAGTCCCTTATAGTCACTGGCTCCCAGACCCTATGTGCCTCGCGTCAACCTCACCGTCACACGCCCATGTTGGCGCTACTGCACCCTACACACCTTAATCCCTGCCCCTCCTATACCTAACCAAAGCAGCTTGCCTTGGGCTGGGACTACATATCTACATGGAAATGCAACATTGCTATGAGCTTCACTCCATCACAATGTGCTGTCACTGCTATACCCTTTATACTTGCCACCAGGCCACTAATAACTGTAACAATGGCCTCTTGGCAGGTACTACAAGTCTATGTGGAAGTGCTCGTACATTATGCCCATAAACTACAGCTCTTTATTGTGGCTTCCTCCTCTGCTGGCAAAGGATGCTCATATATTTAGTTCCTAAACCTTAGCTCTTTTATGGGGGCTAACTTCATTTCTCATAAATTAAGCCTTATATCTTTTCCCCTAAACCCCAGCATTTAAGGTATGCTCTCACATGCAATGGTAGTTTGTGTAATGACTATTTTTTGAGGGCTTTTGTTTGTAAATAAATCCACATAGTTTTGCACTGTATATTATGTCCAAAGTTTTTCCAGACATTTACTAATTATATAATCATGGTAAAAAGTCACATAAGAAATGCAAGAAAGCTATTGGAATAACTTAAATGAAAAATACCTTTAATCATAGCCACAAAACCAACAGGAAATAACCAGCACTGGTTGCTGGACCATTTTAAGAATATTTGATAATTTGTGCCTTGTTAAGATTATGTTTAAAACAGTTTAAACCTGGTAAAAATAAATTTTTATTCTCACTGGTTTGAATATGGCACCCATTTGGTTGCCATGCACATGACAATTTTTACATTTACAAGGGTTTACCTACATAGCCATATCTTAGCTTTTGTAGATCATGGCATGATGAAACAAAATCTGAGGTGTTAAGCACATTACGTATATACTACAATTCTGATCATAAGCCATCTTTCTAAAATCACTCAATCTTACTAACTTTGAAGGTTGAACTTCTGCTTCACAATTGCAAAATTTTGCATTTTTTTAATGTTTTTTCAGAATGAAGGCAGTATGTGTTGGGCTTCAAAATATTTTAGGAAGTACTTATGTAATAGTAGTGTAAACACAAATTATTTGCAGTGTGGGACTTTGCTACTTTTTTTTACAAGCTTATAAATATGAGTTTTTTTTGCATATTTTTGCTTACTTTACGACTTAATATCTCTGGTGGGCAGTTATCTAAAAATCATAATTAGCACACAATTAAGTACTCCATGGTACATAACACCTGTTAAAATTTTTACTATGAGATTCAACTGGTTCATAAGTTACATCCTTGCCAAACTCGTGTGAAATTGCATTTATTTTTGCAACAACGAAAATATTATAAACTAAAATATTTTTTTTAAAATTCAAATATCTTAAAATTGGCATTTATAATGTAATTGAAAAGAGTTCCTGAACTAAGAATATTTAAAAGTATGCCTGAGATGTTTTCCAAGTGTTTGAAGTGTGCAGGTCTCAACAGGCACGGACTTGCTCTGGTATGGTCTGCTTGTTAGTCTGCCAGCAGCTCTGGTATAGGAAAGATGGTTTGTGTTTCCATGCATTGTTATTGTTTTTCAGTATGGAGAAAGTGTTCAATAGGACATTAAACAAATGAACAATGCCACAAATGTGTTTATGGTTCAGTGCAACAGGAATTAAAGAAAATCAGCGAGTTTAGTTTAGAACAGCAACAGCTAATATTTTCCAGTTTTTCTAGCGATGGTAAGTCTTTATGTAAGTATCATGAGATTAAGTATCTTGTTAAATATCATCATATATTTGGCCGGTATTGCAGTGATCCTTTACAAATGCATAAAAAGGCAATCACAAAAGGACTGAGGGAAATACTTCCTGAATATATGCAACTACAATTTACTGCTTTTCCCTGGTAAGTCCTTGTGTCCTACATGCTACAAAATTGTTTTTCTACAATTAGCAAATGATGTAACAGGGGACAAATGTGAAGACTTTATTCCTACGAGTGAAAATTTGGAAAAAGTGGACAATGAATGTACTCAATTAGGGGTTTCGCCAGCATATAAAATAAGGAAATTGGGTGTACATAAAAGACTACAAGCAATAGCTGACAAGACTGGTAAAGTTTCAAATGTATTGAAAATAAATCTTGAGGAATCTTTTGGTGAAGTGTTGGAAAACAGAGTAGTAAGTGTAGAGCCTGTAGAAGAGTTTGAAGAATTAATCATGAAACTTAAGGAAAAATGTGCTGTTGCAGAAAAAGAAGTGCAAGTGAAAATAATTAGTTTACTTCCAAATTCATGGGGTTGACAAAGAACAGCTGAAGAGTTCAATGTATCAGAGCATTTGGTAAAACTGACAAGAGACCTAGTGAAAGATCAGGGAATTCTACCAGTGTTGGGAAAGAAAAACGGTTGTGGCATTCAATCAGAGGTGGTTACTACAGTCCGTGAATTCTATGAAAGTGATGAATACAGTAGTCTGTCTTGGAAAAAAAGACTGTATCTGTGAAAATAAATAACATGAAATGTCAAAAGCAGAAGAGGCTGGTGCTGTGCAATTTGAATGAATTGTTTGTGGAATTTAAAGATAAACATCCAAACTGTAAAATTGGAAGATTAAAATTCATAAACTCAGACTTAAGTGGTGTGTCACAGCTGGATGGTGCAAAGCTTATGAAAGACTACAAAGACCTTCTTGCCATACTCGTTTGTGATATGAATAGTTATAACTGTATGATGCGCAAATGTGTTAAATGTCCAGGAAATGAAGCCCTAGTATCTCTGTTTGATGAATTTGAAGAAAGTGATGCCATTCCAGACAACATAATTTTTCATCAATGGACCACAACAGATAGAGCTGAAATGATAACTTATTCAGCCAAAATAAGAATTCTTTCAGTCCCTTATTGAAAAACTTGATTCACTTACAACTCATCATTTTATAACAAAGATTCAAAGTCAATACCTGAGAGAGAAGGAGAAACTTATGGAAACTGAGTGCGCTGTTCTTGCAGACTTTGCAGAAAACTTTAAATTTGTTATCCAAGACGAGATTCATAGCTACCACTGGGTAAATCGCCAAGCAACTGTTCATCCCTTTGTATATTATTACAAAGAAAACGATAAGCTTCTAACACAATGTGTTTGTGTAATCAGTGATCATTTGGACCATAACCCAACAACAGTGCATACATTTCAATCTCATCTTATGAAACACTTAAAAGACACTGTTTCTTGGGTTCAACATTTAATTTACTTCTCAGATGGATCATCAAATCAGTATAAAAATAAAAGGAATTTTATTAATGACTGTCACCATAAGAATGATTTTGGCCTTTAGTGCAGAGTGGAATTTCTTCACATCACATGGGAAAAGAAATCCCTGTGAAGGTTTTGGAGGAACAATAAAAATGAAAGTAAGAAAGGAGAGTCTTCAAAGAACAGTCCAGGATCACATTTTTTCCCCTGAAGTTATGTTTATGTACTGTACAGTGGCGTAGCCAGGATTTGTGTATGGGGGGTGTTAAGAAGTATGCCCCCCCCCCCCCCGTATTAAAGCGGGGGGTCCGGGGGTCCTCCCCCGGGAAAATTTGGATTTTAAGGGGCCTCCCTAGTAAAAATGTTTAGCGCGGTGGGCCACTGGCCACGTGCTAATGCCAGTGGTTGGGCGTGGCGATATACCTGAGCCTGTCGCCTGCGCCGCGGTGGAGGGGGGAGAGGGCGTTTCAGCGAGGGGGGCGGAATAATGGGAGGGTTGTCATTGTGTGGACTTATACCTGCGTTATCTGCGAACAAGATCGTGGTAAGAAAGGTGACTGTTTTTCCCTTTCGCTACATTCAACCAAAAGATAATGTTCTCATATTGCCTTGCTTGCTTCCTGACAGTGTTTATTAACTTGAAACATTAAATTAGTGTTGCGATCCAGTCCATATCCATTAAATGCAAACAATCGTCAATTCTGTTTAAAACATTTATTTTTATTTTTTAATTATGTTCTACATGATTAATAGATTTACATACATTACAAAAAATTGTCACCAAAAATTGATGCGTTAGCTTGTGTTTTCAGAAAAAAAATTGTAAAAATTGTTATAATTAAAAAAAAATTTACAACGTTATACTTTAGAACTGACATTTGTGTGATGAATGGTTTTGCACGAACATTATGCTTTCATTCATAAAAGTCTTCCGCACCGCGACGAGAAATCACGTCCTACTAATAGATTGAGTAATAAAACTGGGAATAAAATGATGAAAATAATATTAAATATTTTTACTCTTAGACACAAATCAACTTTTGAAATCGCAATAACGACAAACAAATTTTTAACTTACTTCCTGAAGAAAAAGTGCATGTCAAACTCACTTTAAAATTCTGTAGAGAAAAAAATGTCAGGAACAAACAAGTGATCCCACCAACGACACATCATCAACTTTGTATTCTAGGGTTCACGTCGTATTTAGTTACACTAAATATTACAGCATATTATTATTTTCTGGCACTTATTACTTGTTTAGCATTTTATTTTTTTAATATTTTTTAATGACTTTAACGTTGCATAATATGATGAATAAATATACACGAATGAACTGGAATCCCGTTCCGAGTTACATACAGACTGTTTACGAGCAGTGTAAATTTCTTAGCTGTTGCAACAGCGGCCTACAGGTGGATTCAGACTGCAGGCTTAGTCAGTCATGCTGAATCCACCTGAGTTCAGATTTTATCGAAGACAAGTGCGGGTGGTATGTAAGAACTCAGTGTGCACTGACTGTTGTGCTCAAGGTGTCAGTGAAATGTATAGCTGGAATCACGGGCGAAAATCTGTAGGATTCCCTTGAGGCCCGCGCGATAACGTGAAGATTTTGCAAATCCAAGCGGGCCCCCTCCGATGGGCTTTTTTTTATTTCAGGGAGGTTCGGGCCACCCTGAGATTCTCCCCTCCTCTCGGAATGTACACATGCAGCTGGAATTAATTTTTAGCCAAGTACGTCATTTGGTGCTGTATTTAGGCTGTCAAAGAAGATACGAAACATGGCTGCTTTGATAATTGACGATAACTCCTTTTTATTGTGAAATAGTACCCATCTACAACGAAATCCCTACATATACCACCACTACTGTTGGGGATTTTCTATACAAACTATCAAAATAATTTTGGTTTCGTCACTGTCACTAGCTGTTATTGTATCATACGAAAACATGTTTGTTTTGTGTATTAATTTACGGTATTCATCTCTGTCAAAAAAAATCCTTTTCGATAATAAAGTGTAAGCAAGGTAGAATATAAGGCTAATTTTAAAATAAAAATTGAATAAAGTATTTTTTGCTTGCAGTAGTTCAAATTTTTGAATTAATTTTGTTGTTTGTTAAAAAAACCCTTCTAAAATCAAAGAAACTACCTACTTCCTAAATAGTTAAATAGCGCTTTAAGAGTTCACACGCTTTTATAAATATTTAAACGCCAACATTTCAAATGTAGGTTTCACATAATGATAAAATCTTATCTATTTTCATGGTTACGCCTAATGGAAATAATACACAACAATTCGTCATAAATGTTTTTTATGCTTTTAATAACTACTCTACACATGAGCAAATTTCGATATACATAAAACTAAGGAACTCTGCATTACATTTTAAATCTGTGTACGACACTAACAGAAATTGAAGCATAAAATAACATTTTTATTTTTTAATTAATAAGTATTTCATCAACGTGAGCTATGCTTTCATCTCAATGAAGCCACGCTACATAGAGGAAGTGCACATGTATTCAGTCATAACAACAGACCCTGCGGATCACCGAGTAAACTAATGAATAGAATTCATAGCATTACCAGGGTTTTAAGACATATTTTCGCTTCTACTCAATCGCAACATCTCACTTAGCATGTATAATGATATTGTTTCAGTAAACATAACATAAGACATATTCGCCCCATGTACAGTAGAGGAAACTAAAATGTTTGGAACACTGTAAACTAATTGTATTGTCATTTCTGTAGTCGCTCGAAGCGGCAAACTATGTATTATTGTTCAATAAAACGAAATATTGAAACAAACAAACAATAACATTACGTTCAGACAATTCGTTTCGTGAAGTGAATGTAATAAAATACACAAGACAGTTTCTTATAAATACACACACCATTACCAACACACAATCCCATAAAAATCATATAATATTCCATGTCGACTTAAAATTATTATCTATTATTCACCATGATAATTTCTTGCGGGTAGCCAGCAGCAAAGGGACACAATTTTTATTCATTTAATTAACTTTGACCAATCTTGTAAAACCTGGCATGAGCAAAGTAAGCTAATTCACAATTTTATTTTGCGTTACAATATTAAACATCAACTAGTAATGAATTAAGAGTTTGCTTCGCTTGGTAGAACATCGAATATAGTCATCTCCAGGTATTAAACTGAATTTTGAAAGAGGGACTCAAGTTTCTGAACAAGTTGTTGACTTTCCTGATGATCCATCGACAGTTCGTAAACGGTCTCATCGTCGGGATGTCGATCTTGGGACCTTTTTCCTCACCATAGACCCGTGGTCTGTTCTACCATTCGCACAGCTATCCCAACCTATACAAATAGCCGAGTGCTACTACTCCCGTTGCTTCTATCATGGAGCTCGCCCGCAGTCGTACTTCCCTATCCAGCCTGCGTAATACACGCGTCCTACCTGCTAGCCGCCAAGAACGCGTCCATTTGTGAAAAAGCCTCACCCGCTAACAAATACTAACTCATTAATTATAATATGCAAAACATAAAAACATTACATATGCGATAAAACAAAATTTGCTGCTGTCATAAGCCGAAGAAAAAGAATCAAGTTGAAATACCTATAACATAGACAGATAAATCTAAAATAGAGTTATCGATAGTAATGTATGTCATATTAAACTAAATACGTGTTCTTACTAACAACCGAATTTAAAAATAATATAAATTACTTTTTTTTCTTTTTCAACCATAACCGCATAGACGAAACAATAATTTTGATAAAACATTTTGTATAACTATACGACAGGACTAAAAGTACATTGTACGTAATAAGTATTTGCTTATAGGAATTAATGCTGCAGAATATACTAATAGATTCAAATGCATAGAATTTAATATATTTTGGAATTTATTTGGCAATATGCATGTACAAAAGATTGAATTTGAAATGAATTATCTATTTTTAACTACAAATATAATTTTATCATTTCTCACTTTCATTCAAACTTCAGAGTGTCATTTTCAACAACAAAATAGCCACAACTTCACTTAAAAATATTTTAACTTGATACTTATATTGTATAACTTTTGATGAAATTAAATGTTAAGAGTTTCATTTAAGTTCGAAAGGAAACATAAATATTACGTTCAAAATAAATAACAAACGTTTTGTCTAGTTAGGAGTTCCGCGTCATGCAAATAAAGGAAAGTTAAACTTTTCAGTATACGGCTGCAATAATTATAGAGGAAAATGCTATTTATTCATTACATTTAATTCCCGTTTGAAGAAGAATAAATCGAAAAGTGCTATACCGAAAGTATAAAGTTGAAGATCAATATTGCTTGTCAAGTAAGTTCAAGATCAAAATAAAAAAGAAGAAAATTTGTTTTCTTGAATATATTTTTTTCAGAAAAGTATACATACATACAATATTTTTTAAAACTAAAATAAACGTTTTTAGTCCTTGAGTATAAATTTACTGAAATATTTTTTTAGTTAATTAATTTTTTCATGCGAAGAAATATTTAATTGTTAAAATCACGAGAACATAATTTATTACGTTTATGTATTCTAAAGCTTATGTTAAAGATTGACTATATGCTATTCAATTTGCCCAAGAATTTTACTGCAATAGGAGAGCATTGCAAAAACACAATTTAACTAATAGGTAGGCCTATTATCACAATAAGTTATGTTCATAAACTATATTAAAGCGAAACAAATATTTATCATTTAATGATATGCAACTTTTTCCTTTGAGGTAAAAATTGAGGTATATTTAATGTAATAAGTAAATCCTCTCATAAAATTTACTGAAACTAATATTCTTCATTGTCCGTCATATTATGATTCCAAACAGTTCAAATCAACTGAAACATGAAATAAAATAGTAAGGTTAACCATGAGGTGTGGAAGAAATTAGAGAGTGCTTTGTAAAAAGTGTTAAAAATTTCTTATGAAATATTGTAATTATTATGTTCGTACATAATTTAATAAAAAATTCAATACATGAAATTCAACACATGGGTACTTTGTATTGCAAGTTATTAAACATACCTATATTTTAAAAACACATGTGCGTATCTAAGTCGAATTGTTATGTAATACATGATGAACAATAACATTACCAACACAACTTCCCTTCCAAATAACTTTCACACAAAGATAAGGCCGCGGACAAATTATACACACTGGTCGCACGAGGAGCTGAAATAAGTCTTATAAGAAAGCCGGCCGGAGTAATTCTTTTCAAGCCAAAGCTGAAAGTAATGGATGTTGTTTGTCTAAAGCAGGCAGTGAAATTACATACAAGTTTACAGAATAGCCATATAAGATCTTTGACGCTTCTTATCCCGTCAGTGGACTGTACGCGAAGAACCAACTGCATCATGGCCCGCCGCCAGTTATATACTTACGTATGAATACACTTGTAAACGATGGTTTGTATACTTATGTAGGTTGCCGACATCGATAGGTATTCTTTGGCAGCTCGATGTGGATTCATTCGAACACGTTTGCGCTAAACACGACATATTTTTACATAAGAGTGACATCGCGCACTGAAAAAAGTTGCAGGTCTGTAACGCAACAGTGATGCAAATATTACATAGTTCGAACATTTTCTGGAGCACGACATTCACTTTGGGTAAGGCTAAGCTACTTGATAGGTACACTTTACCCGCTTTAAAAGTGATAGCTTAAAAAAAAGTGTACATGGAAGCAGACTCAGCCATATGTTTATTGCTGTTGTGTTTGTCATAAACCTAATAAGTTCAATACGGCCTGTAAGTAGAACCCATGTTTTTTTACGACTTGTGTACAAGCTGTGGTTGTAAAGCGAATTTATATTCTTAGTTAACAAACGTCTATCATAACAAATTTGGAATAAGGCTACCTTAATTTTTTTTCTAGAACGAAAATATCTGGAAATAAAAATCAAGGAAAAAAGCATGAAAGATTACAGATTTTTTTTCCAACAACAAATAATTTATGGTTTAACTGCTTTGTGTACTATATAAAAACATAACAAGATTTCAAAATTTTACATTTTTTTTTTTTTACTATCCGTTATAGTTATGTTTTGTTTTAACTCATAAATATTTAAGTTGATTGCCAACGTCACGAGTGTACAATAATTTATGTCACACTGCTCCGGGTTGCAGGTAAAGTAACAGGCGTGAAATTTGATTAGAAACGCGTTCTATTAATTCAGGCCCTTTAATTGGGCGTGACGGACCATGTGCCAAATATGTAACAATTATAAGTAGGTGAAGTATTAAACAAAAAGAACTTGAATGCAAAATAATGCATCTAAAAAAAATAATTTGCAAGGTTCTTTCATGGATGTTGTAATGTATGGGCAATATTTACTTAATTTTTGTTTTTGGATAAATTAATTGTGGTTTGTAAAATTTTAATAATTTTGAATAATTGCTGTAAAAAATTTATTTCCTGTCATTAATTAATCAAGCTGTAGAAATAAGTTAATCTGAAAATTTACGTCATCTTCATTAAACATTGCCACTATTTATACTTTTTAACTTCCAAATGGTTTTTGAATTTTGTAATTAATAACGTACCATCCATTATTACATATGTGAGCGATCGGTCACTGACCTCATCTTCAATACTCCTCGTGACTCCTGCGCCAGGAGGAACATATATATACTCCTGACTAGCTTATTTAATATAGATCTTCCCTTGTTTTTATTTTTTATTTATCATTCCATGAACATTTTTAAAACAGAGAAGACCATCAGATATCTATCTAACCAAAAAGCATAGAAAAATAACATTTAGTTTTCAAAATATGATTTTTCTTTTAGTTTAAGATACATTTTATATAAACCTACATTTTTAAGTATGAAAACTTTTGTAAATAGTTAACCATTTGGTTAATACCAGTATAAATTTTTCTTCAGCGTTGTAAGATGTGTAAGATCATTTTGGAAAACTAAAATAATTAAAAAAAATATTGGGTAGTATAATAATTGTTTTTTGAATATTTATTAAAAATAGAAGGAAAACACTGAAGTGTATGTTCATGTTAAAAGTTAAATAAAATTTTTGTCGAATTAGCTAGCGAGACTGTAAAGCCACCAATAAATAGTTTGTAGGACAACTTTCAATGTGTTGATTGATTAGTTTCAATACTTTATTTCGTAATACATGATCTAGTATGGTAAGCTTTAGGATATTTGTAGTTTAAACAAAAGCAATGTTTTAGAGATACACGAATATAGTCACAGAGTAAGTCGAGCACATGGTACTGTGGCGAGGCACACTAAAAGCAATTCTGAGAATTTCTTTCGGTCATGGGATTATCTTTTACCGGTGCAGGTTGTGGGTTGTCTCCCTCTCACGCACGCACGCACACACAGGTAGCCTGCCTCCCCCCCGGGCCAGGGTCCACCACCACGCTACCTGTGCTGTGGCTGCGAGCTGGCTTCGCCGAGCGGCAGCACAAGACGGTGGAAAACTTTCAAGATTTGCAGAAATTGCGGAAAAGATATCTCGGAATTCAAAGCGATGACTATATGTTTTAAATACATGAATTTCTTCAGAAAAAAATTACATTTTTTTCTAGACTTGTACTTTTTTTCTGTCATTCTCCTAAGCAGTATAAAATGGCCCCAAAGTTGGACAAGTTGGTGATTTTTTATTTCATATTTTGATAGAAAAAAACATAAATGTAAAAGTATACAGACAGTTCGTGTAGTATCTTCTCGTGGGTGAAAAAATTTCAGATTCGTAGTGTCGATCAATAAAGTCCCATCATTATTTAAAAAACATAGTGTTCCGCTAACTTCTGAAGCTACTAGGGAGGCCCCTTAAGGTGTAAAATAGTGGTATTTTAGCTGTTTTCGGTACTTAAATTTAAATATTGTAATGGTAATTTTTTTATTAATTTTTAATATGAAATTTGTTTGAGTGATGAATAAGAAATTTAATTAAATATTTGGGGCTAAGGGGGGGGGGGGGGGGTTTGAACCCCTAACACCCCCCCCTGGCTACGTCCCTGGTACTGTACACAGACAATTAAAGATATAAAAAATATATATATATATGTTAAAGAAGAGGACATTACTGCTCAACAAGAAGAGCTCAAACCTAAGTTTAACAAATGCCAACGGCTCCCAGGAACACGAAAATTTCACCGCTTTATTCCACTAGCTCAGATTATTATGAGATGCTATGCAACATCCAAATCAGAATAGTATGAGGATCTTCCAGTTTAAACCAAGTCTGTCCCCCTGAATCTTCGGAACAATGACATTGTTGCCTGTTTGTATGATGAACAGTGGTGGCTAGGAGTCATTGAGGAAGTCAATTTTGTGAACAATAACATTCACGTAAAATTTTACAACCCAGCTGGACTTAGAAAGTCATTTAAGATGTCATGTGCCTCTTAAGAAAGCTCAGTCCATCAGAACTATCCACAGCAACTGGACGTTCACACAATAGTCCAGCATCATTATGTGATGAAATTTCAATGCTGTTTAACAAACATAGAAAATAAGATATGGTGAACAAATTAAAATCGTAAATCATTAGTAATATCAAACAAACATATTGTCTATTTAGAAATGTGCTTCATATTTTGTACAGTGTTTATTTGTTTTGACATCAAATTTTTTACGAGTTCGCAACAGGCTGTAACTTATGAACCAGTTGAATCTCAAAGTAAAAATTTTAACAGGAGTTATGTACCATGAAGTACTTAATTGTGTGCTAATTTAAGATTTTTAGATAACTGCCCACCAGAGATATTAAGTCGTAAAGTAAGCAAAAATATGAGAAGAAAAAAAAACTCATATTTATAAGCTTGTAAAAAAAAGTAGCAAAGTCCCACACTCCAAATAATTTGTGTTTACACTACTATTACATAAGTATTTCCTAAAATATTTTGAAGCCCAACACATACTGCCTTCATTCTGAAAAAAAAAAACATTAAAAAATGCAAATTTTTGCCATTGTGAAGCAGAAGTTCAACCTTCAAAGTTGGTAAGGTTGAGTGATTTTAGATTTGTAGTATATACGTAATGTGTTTAACACCTCAGATTTTGTTTCATCATGCTATGTCCTACCAAAGCTAAGATATGGCTATGTAGGTAAACCCTTGTAAATGTAAAAATTTTCATGCACCATGGCAACAAAATGGCTGCCATAATCAAACCTGTGAGAATAAAAATTTATTTTTACCTGTTTTAAACTATCAATACATAATGTTAACAAGGCACAAAAAAATCAATTTTTTTTTTAAATTGATGAAGTTACCAATAATTTTTTTTGGACCACTTCATATGGATTGACCCCATTCTGAGTACAACAGTTACACAAGTCTGGGGTTTAGTGAAGCATTAACAAGTACCCTCTCTTAGACAACAGTTACACAAGTTAAATGGCTGAGATTTAAAGGCAGACTGATCGAGCACCCTCTCCCAACACAAAAGTAAGACATGAACATGCATCCTGTCATAGCATGATAGTTACTAACATTGAAGGCCTGGGGCACACCAGACACAATAAAGAGTTTAGTGGCAGTATCAACAAGCATACTCTTTTTTCAAAACCGCTTTCAGACAGCATGAACAAGTACCCTCTTCTGGAACAACAGTTACAAAAATTGAGGGTTAGTGACATAATGAACAAATGCCACTCAGAACCACATGATATAGCTGCATAAACAAATTGCTTACTGAAAGAGTTTTCAAAGGCACATAGATCAAAGATATGCTTTAACACTGAACACTAAGTTTTCTCTTCTTTAGGGCCAGCAGCATTTCACTTCTACACTTCATAGGCTATCATAATGGCCTCCGACCTGACCTGGCATATCAATGTTGCTGGGCCAAAATAACAACTGACAAACTTTACGTAACTTATCTCAATTGTGTTGTATAACTTGACTGAATACTAAGCACACAGGGCTTACTTATTCTCATAAATCAGCCAGCTTCTTGCCTACAGTATGGTGTATCTAATTGTCATTCCCACAACCTGGTATAGCATGCTTAGTGATTAGGATAGTGTGTTAGATTATCTGCGGACCTGCTTTAAGTTTAGTAAAGACGTTGTGACCAGTGCCACTTATCAGGCGAATAAAACTGTTCAGATTAATTTTTAAGTTAGTTTTATAAAAACTTATTTATTGTATTTGCCATGATTTACTTTAAAGGGATTATTGTTCTTTGAGACTATCAGGTTGGCCACTTGATCGCCATACTAATGAGAACATTCTATAGACTCGAAGATTTTAATGTATATATTTTTTTTAGTAAAGTTTGAGTTATTTTTTAATGAAACTAGTTTTAAGTATTATTTTATATTCAAATTTCTGTAGGCAGCATACATATGCATACTTGGGCATGCTTAAAGAAGTGTGAGAAAGTGAAAGACTGGAACTATTTTTTTTGGCATGTGGCAGCAGCACGCTGCAGAGGCTACGCCGTGGACAGGTGGAAAATATGTCACTGTTCGCTTGGGCGGTCGCAAAGCAAGAGCTCGCGCAAAAAACACCATGCAAAATATTAACGACATGACATGTATAAGTCTGGGTGTACTGTACGTTTAACCGGGTGTTTAACATAAGGATGGTACTTATTGAAAAGTGTCGCTGCGAAACTTTTTAAAGACGTAAATTATATTTCTGCAAAATTCACCGCGCAGTAATTGTAAGTGGTGTGCAAATTTTCGTTGAATTTGCCAGCGGGCTGCAATTCGTAAATTATAGCACCAAGTTCTCATTACACAGCAAGCCAGGTGTTTATTCTGCTACGAGGAACGTCTATGTAGCAGCCAGGCAACTGGGTGCTTGGAAAACGCAGTAGTAAAATTGTGTGTTGCAATTTTACGCCCTCACACATCACCGGTACGCTGGCCAGAGACTTGCCATGTAAGTAACCAGGTAGTAAAACTTTAGTGACTGCAATTTCAAGAAATAATATGTGGTGCCCAGTACGCCGGCCAGCGACTTGCTATGTATGTAACCAGCTAGAAGAACTTTAGTGACCACAATTAATATTACGTGGTGCATGTGATTTAACTATGACCGGTCCGTCAGTGCCTTATTAAACGTGAAGTGCGCACAGCAAACTTCGTGGAACTAACTGTGGTTTTTATGTGCAAGTTAGAATTTTTTGAAATTGCGTTTAAATTTGGTTGTGTAGGTTGCCCCAACAAGACTAAGTTGGAACATTTTAAAGGAATAGAAGGAAAAAGATGTCATATATAATTATT
The DNA here is from genome assembly GCF_032445375.1 of Bacillus rossius redtenbacheri. Lineage (NCBI taxonomy): Eukaryota > Metazoa > Arthropoda > Insecta > Phasmatodea > Bacillidae > Bacillus > Bacillus rossius. The sequence continues at coordinate 255,315,407 of NC_086330.1, read as the reverse complement.
GTAAAAATATGTACATTTATAAAAACTTTAAATATAAAATTGATACATGTATTTGGATTTGTACATACATATTTTACCTTGTAGGAGTATCAGTGAGTTAAATTATTGAAAAAATCTGGCCAAATAATTTTTTGTAAATGAAAAAAAAAAAAAAAAGCTCTAATATTTTTTTTAAAATTATTTTGTTATTTCAAATGATATAAATATTAATGCATGAAGTTAACAACTTGAATACCCCTATTCTGCAATATTTTCTTTTGTATGCCGAAGGTATCAAAACGTAAAAGCACCAATAAATTATACTTTGACTTTATCATTTATGTTAATCCAGCTATTACTATTGCTAGGTCCTTCTTAAATTTGCTGCTACTGTTGTTTAAGGCTCACGATCTTAAAATATGGGTAACAGTTCAGATACTTGCGGAGTTTATTGAAAATATTTTTTTAATGAATTTCTTTTACAATGTTTGCGCCTCCGCAGATAAATAAGACTGCTCCTAGTAAGACGTGCGGACTGTCACTGTCTGTTGTCCCAACAGGGGATAGTGACAAAGTCAGCATGAAAAACATCTCCAATTAAGTCTACTTGTATTTTTGATAAGCTAACATCTTGTGTTTGTTTCCTGTGACTCAGAGACTACTGGTAAACTAATGTAGTTTGTTGTTTCGGTAAATATGTAGTGTACGGATTATCGTCAAAATTTTTTTTAAAAATCTGAAATAACTTTCATTATATGCTCTTTTACGTCCTCTTTTCATTACAGCCTGCGGAGATAAGAAATTCCAAATACTTTAGGAGATATTGTATTTTTTAATTTTCATATTTGGGCTATATTTGTTAAAAAAAAATTTTAAATTCCGAAAATACTTTGATTCTGTACTCTTTAACTTCCTCTTTTCATTAAACCCGGCGGAGATAAGAAATTCCAAATACTTTAGGAGATATCAAATTTTTTAATTTTCATCCGGTGCACTCATGAGACGTTCAACATTGTTGCTTGTTTACAAGAATGATTTTTTTTTCGCGACGTAGGTGAACGACTACATCATTTTCTACTAATGGAAAAGGAATTGTACCCGCCTCTAACTTAGGTGAGTTTTTAACGTTCCAAATTTTAATGTTTTATTTGTTGCGCAAGTAATAAGTAAAAAAAAAATTATGTGAGTTCCTACTGTTCATCCTTTGTCCCGGTTTGTTAGGTCAGGTCAGCGGGGACGCTGAATTGCGCCCCATTGGAAAGGGCGCCTTTCAGGTTTTTTCAAGCACACACACAATTATTTAAATCCTGATAGGCTGCCTTTCCAAAACTTGTTATAGATTTCATTTTAAGCCTAAAAGAATACCGAAATGTTCCCCATTGGAAAGGGTGCCTTTCAGGATTTTCTTCATATGCAAAAGAATTTGTAAAATCCTGATAGGCTGCCTTTCCAGAACATGTTACAGACTTCATTTTAAGACAAAAATTATTCTTCATATGCAAAACAATTTGCAAAACTATGAAAGGCTGCCTTTCCAGGCCTTGAATTTTGCTTTGTTGTTTACGAAAAAATATCCTGAATTGTGCCCCATTGGAAAGGGTCCCTTTCAGAAATTTTAGTTTTCCTTAGATCGTTGTGGGCACTGAATTTAGCCCCATCGGAAAGGCCGGCTTTCAGGTTTTTTTCCTTGTACGCATACAGTTCGTAAAATCCTGATGGGCTGCCTTTCCAGAGTTGGCTGTTCGCTCTGTTTTAAGGGAAAGAAAACCCTGAATTGTGCCCCATCGGAAAGGCCGCCTTTCAGGTTTCTTCCTTGTACGCATACAGTTCGTAAAATCCTGATGGGCTGCCTTTCCAGAGTTGGCTGTTCGCTTGGTTTTAAGCGAAAGAAAACCCTGAATTGTGCCCCATCGAAAAGGCCGCCTTTCAGGTTTTTTCCCTGTACGCATACAGTTCGTAAAATCCTGATGGGCTGCCTTCCCAGATATTTTGGTCATTTTGTGTTAAGCTAAATCAGTCCTGAACAAAATTATACAAATACAATTAAACATTAGATATTATCAGTGGGTGAAATTCAGTTTCGAAATAGCATAGACCTCCATTCCTTACAGAATTTTTATACGTCTGCGCGTAATATTGTTACTTTAAGAATTGAGTGCTTCTCTAGTATTGAAGACCAGTAACATATAACATACTCATTGTTCAGGAAACAACTACTGACGGCTCTAAAAGCAATGGCAAAGGTTTTCCAGGAATGTAAAATGATCTTGTGGGATGAATGCACGATGGCACATAAAAAGTCTTTGAAGGCATTAGACAGAACTATGAAAGATCTGCAAAACAATAAAAACATATTTGGTCGAGCGATGATTTTGTTAGCAGGAGATTTTTCGTCAAACATTAACAGTGATTCCACGGTCAACGCCAGCGGATGAACTCAGTGCATATTTAAAGTCCTCCATTTTGTGGAAATATGTTAAGATACTAAATTTAAGCAATAATGTGCGTGTGGAATTGCAAAATGATCGATCTGGAGAAATATTTTCTATACAACTCATTGACATTGGTAAAGGCAAAATCCCTGTAGATATTTCATTTCCTGTCAATATTTGTCAGTTTACTGAAACAAAAACCGAGCTCATACAAAAGATGTTCCCAAAAGTCGCTCAAAATTATAAAGATAATTTTTTGTTGAGCGAACGTGCTATATCAGCTGCCAAAAACTGCCTGTAAATTAAGGACATACTACAAATCAGTTGATTGTGCAACTAATCAAGATGATGTCAACTATCTGAAGTTCTTAAGGTAGAGATGAACGTCTTCCACTTTGGCATCTTGATCTTCAACTTTTTTACAGCAAGCAGATACATATTGTGGTTTTTGCCCTGTGGTACTCTAACATTTGGTGTATATTATTTTTCTATGTAAACACTATAATATAGATGTTTGGTTTTTTGTTATTAATAAAACAATTTTGCTTATTGTTGAGATAGTATAAAGTTAATCATTGCGCCTAATTCATTTGCTATATTTCAAATTTGTTTTTACAAACTAAGTTTTATTTTAGTGTAGATTTGAGGTTTAAAAACATACTCCTCAAAACAATCCTATCGAGCCCAAACTCGATGGATTTATCTTATTTAGTTCAGAAGTTACTTTGGCCATCATCCGGCTCCATCATCAGAACTTCATGGTACCATATTGTTGTATTGTCACCGAAGATACATATGTGCACCAAATTTGAGCTTAATCGGAAAAAGGGAAGTGGTTCTAATTCTGCTTCCAAGATTAGTGTCGAACATACAGACATACATACAAACTAACATCGCAAGTTAAATAAAAGCTTGTAAAAATTTTAACACTACCTGCGATGATCATATACGTACAATTATGTAACGGAAGGCAAACGAACTTTGCATAAATTATTTATGTAGGCCTATGTATGGTCACAATATCATATCACCTAACAAAAAAAATTGGTTGTCTGTAAAGTCGGTTTACGGACGATAGTTTAACGTGACGTCATAACAAAACATTGATGAAATGATTGCAAACATTTATGAATAAAATTAAATCATTTTTATTTTAATAATAAAAGAATAAATACTTGAAATTATACTAGTAATCAGATTTTTAAAATGCAAGAATAATTAATTGCGAAATTGTTGTAATAAGCAATGAAAACCACATTAACTTTTCACTTCACTTTAAAAACAGTCGAAAAAACAGTTCACGTGAAGATGACTTGTAATTAATTTTAAAAACTGGTGTTTAGCTATAAAGTTTAAATATAATTATGAACAAGTTTTCATATAAATTAACTATAATCAAATATTATAATCAATTATATGAATCACCATAATTTTTTAGTCAATTGTAACATAACCTATTATTACTGCACTCGCCCACAGATGCTACTTCTTTTAATAATAAAAGAATAAATACTTGAAATTATACTATTTATAATTTTAAAATGCAAGAATAATTAACCTTTATTGACAAAATTTTTGTTGTAATAAGCAATGAAAGCCACATTAACTTTTCATTTAAATATAATTATGAACAAGTTTTTATATAAATAAACTGTAATAAAATATCTAACATAACCTATTATTACTGCACTCGCCGACAGATGCTACTTTTTTTAATAATAAAATAATAAATACTTGAAATTATACTGGTAATCAGATTTTTAAAATGAAAGAATAATTAAACCTTTATTGCCGAAATTTTTGTAATAAGCAATGAAAACCACATTAATTTTTCACTTCACTTCATAACCAGTCGACGAAACAGTTCACGTGTAAATGTAAGTTGTGTGCTTCCGCTGTCTTTCTTCTCCTCGGACGCATATGCCAATCGAGTGGAAGAGAGATAGATGCGGCTCAAGCGTACAATGAGGGTAACGGGACACAGCGTAACGGAACAATGTGCGTAACGGGACACTTTTTTTGTGCGTGCACCCGGCGTTCATCGATTTATTAGACGTTGTCACGTCAAAAGCATAGTAGAGCCTTAACAAAGATCATGTCTGATTCGTTCCCTTAGAAACACATTTTTCGGGATAAAGATAGGCCTACGTTCTATTCCTGGACATAATCTTTCTCTATGCCAAATATTATACAAACCTGTTGAGGCGTGATTGAATAACAAAAATAAAAACTTTCGCCATTATTATAATGGTCCTGACGCTGTCGTGACACTACTTTACCAGCATTAAAATTGTTTAGTCTATGTTTTACTCTGAGTTTAATATACTAAGGGAAAAACAATATATGTCCAGTTGAGATATACCAAAGAGGATAAAGATATATGTCCAGTTTATTGCGAAAACAGGTTTAACCCAAATTCAGTCCCTACATATCAAAATTTCTAAAAAATAAATAAATAGTTTTTAGGTATTTAAGTAAGTAAGTAAGCAGTGATTTGAAACCCAATAGTATAAATATATATGTATATTTTCTCAGATTAGGGAGCTATTAAGTATATGGCGAAAACAGTTTTCACCATTTTTTTACACCTTAAATTTTTAATTTCGAAAAATCCTGAAAATACCTTTTTTTTAAGTATTTAAATCATCAATGTTTGAAAACAAAAAGCAAAGCGATATCTGCCCAGGTTATGGGGATTTAGAGGGAGATTTTAAGGAAATTGCAAAGACAGTTATTACGAACGCTGGGCTGCAGGTAAACACTCAAAGTGAATAATTAAATTAAGGCCTTGGAAGCGTCAGCCCAGAAAACTAAAACAATGACAACAATAATCACAGAGGTGCCCAGACGTCGTATAAAAGAATTTTATTTATAACCTCCTAGCAACTCTAGTAGGCTATGTGGATCGGGGATGAATACTAATGAAATAACAAGACTGGTGGTTTGATTTATATAAGTGCCCTTTTACTTAACTAATTTAGTTTTGATTTTATCTTTTAATTACATTGGTATTAAAACATCTTGATTACAAAATGGAGGGAGCCCCGGGGCAACAAAATACATATATAAGTAACACCATAATACACCATACTTTAATACTGGTTTTAAGTTAGCTCGCAGGCTCAAAAAAAAAACAAAAAAAAAAAACAATTACATTGACATTTAATTATGTCCTGTGTCCTGGCACCGGAGGTTTCGGCAGATTACCGTCCAGAAGAAATCATTTTTAGTAGAAACTCGGAGTTAAACTTGGAGTGGAGCTTGCAGCTAATTTTGGACCTCAAATTTGGAGGCTGATTTTGGAGGCTGAATTTGGACCTCAAATTTGGACCTCAACTTGGACCCCGCCTGCAACCAAAGTCCCAAATTACTTAGACTGGTTAACAGGCGGCTAAGCCTGGGCAAGACTATGCCCAGTGAAAGGAAAAAAAAAGGGGGGGGGGGGGGTAGGGATGACGACCACTTACCCAAAACAGCGGGGTGAAGTCATGTAGGCTGGCTGCAGGAGCAGAGAAGGCAGCTCGCGGCACGAATGGTCGCGGTAGACATGTTGAGAGAGAGATAAATAATTTAGATTAGCAAATAACTATTGCGGGCAGCAAAATTTAAAACTAAGAAAATTGAGGCCTCTATGCCTTGACGTTGGCGACTACATGACGTAGTGTTGAGTCTTGGTCGAACAACAGAGATTGACTCTCGCGGATCGCGACGCGTGGTCCGCACAGACCAGATGCTGCCCGCAGAATCTCCAAAAATGGCGTCGGGGCGCCTAATTAAAGTAAGCAACTGCCCCCAGACAAAGAAGGGGGGGGGGGGGGGGGGTGATTGCCCGAAGGTGTCCGGAGATGCCCGAAGGGGCGAAGCAGACTGCAACCTGTTCGCTGCGCTCTCACGCGAGTCGTAGGCGAACTAAAATCGCAATCGCACTGCGACTGCTGCCAAGGTCGATTGTGACAAGCTGTCTCTTATGGAAGGGATGAGTATTGCGCTCTGGTGGCCAAGACGAGAACCTGTCTGGAGGGTCACAGAAACGTCCGCTAGAGTGCAGTGGGCACGCTCGCGACCAGCGCTCAGAGCAAGGTTAGGGATTTTTCCCGCCGCTAGACTTCGCTGAGGGCTCTGTTTGACAAGTGGGAATGTCCTCGGGGGGGGGGGGGGGGGGGGGGGGGGGGCAATGTCTCCGCCCGGGGTTCACTGGGGGTCGTTGCTCCGGGTTTGAGTTCTCGTGAAGCCACAGGTGGGTGTTGTGGGGAGGGGGGTTTAAATTTGCTAAGTCGCCTGGGAAAGGCGTCATGTGGACCGTCCCGAGGCTTCGCCGCTGGCTGTAACTTGGTCCAGAGGCGTGCTTGCAAAACCCTTACCTATGATTGCCTCCGAGAAATGAAAGTTGCTAGCAGTGGGGTTGGGGTAGCGTTCGCTAACACGAACGTCATTTTGTTACATGGAGCAAACGTGACGCGAACCGCGGCCGAGATGCTGCGATCACAAATCGTCAGCAACCTGTATCTAATAGAAGCCTGCGAACAAGCGCAGGTGCACTGGGTTGCACAAGATTACGTCGGAGTGTACAGTAATGGAAACAAAATTTAATAAAATAAAAATTACAAATTTATTATTTGGTTTTCTTCTTTAAAAATTAAAAATTAAATTTAAATTCGTACATTTGTGCCTGAAAGTGGCCCTGAAACGGCACACAGTGTTCACCCCTATTCACTCCCTTAATTTTAGAATTTACAAAATCCTATACCATTTTTTAGGTATTTTAATTTAGCAATTTTTTGAACCAAATAGCAGTACCATATCTGCACAGGTTAGGGAGTTAAAAATAAAATGGTGTGAACATTTTTCAACCCTGTTCATCTCCTGGAGAAAATAAAGCATGCTATATTGTCAAACCCGCATTTCTATGATATAAGCTGTTATGAGAGCAGCTACACTAGTCCACGCAGCAGCTTTTACGAAAACCTGGTACCGTGGAGTGTGTGTGTACATATATATATTGTATACACATAAATAGAGAGCTTAGAGCTTAGTTTAACAGTGAGTACACTTCATTTTGTATGTTATAATTACTGGCCATAATCCGGCACTCAGAAGTTTTCACATATACTTTTTCATTTTTATTACTTTAAACTCTGTTCTATTACATTAACTTTACATGGCATCGCCCATTTTTACATTTTTGGGTGCAAACAACGTAAGTTACAACTATGGTGAGTAGGCCTTCTGCGTTACACAGTTTAAAACCCACTACAGCCAAGAAAAATGCAACACTACTTCCACAAAACCACAAGAACATAGACAAGTTGTCACGGCAATCTTTATAAAAGCTTGTCACGGTTATCTTTATAAGAGCTATCTACTATCCCTCACCGAATGTCAACAACAAAGCTGTCGTGTGCCTGTGTGCACATCTACGGCCGTATAAGTCGCTGTAATGCCCACTGGGTGTACTCACGCCCCGTGGTCTTATTCTGTAATAGTACCTAGCAATAAGTTGCATTATAAATTTATTTGCGTTGCATTTCCTTCACATATAGCTTTATGATCTCTTGGGCGATTGTATAAGCGTCGATTTTGTTACTGATGGTAGACATAAGTCAGCAGATAACTATAATGCTTAAATAAAATATAACAAGGAAACTGAGACTGTTCGTTTTGTCGTACACCATAAGTTAAATATTAATTTGTATAGACTTACATTGATTGCATTTTGAGTAGAATATTTTGTTTCCTCCGGCGCCAGACGCCAGGCGGTGGATTGTGATTGTCGGTCCGCCATCTTGGATTGTAACGTAACGGCGGCCATCTAGGATGAGTGTGACCTTGACCTTTGACATTGACCCCGGTGGCCATATTGGATCCGCCATCTTGGATCTGCCATTTTGGATGACGTCACTTTGTTTTCTCGAACATTACGGCAATTTGTTTTCCGCTATTTTGAATTATGATGTCACCGTTGCAATTTCAGTTACGTCCACCATCTTTAACTCTTGATGAAATTTTCGTCACCGACGCCATATCGATTTTTTTCTGTTCCATTGGAGACCACCATCTTGGATGCTGTCAAATTAGTTTCTGTTGTTTGGTCCTAGAGAGCGCCAGCGTCGCTCTTGATTTTTTTTCTGTTCCACTGGAGGCCATCATCTTGGATACCGTCGACTGTTTCTGCGGTTTGTTCCTAGAGAGCACCAGCGTCGCTTTGTCGTATCACATAAGGTCGATGTTCCATTACCTACCATAGCTATTATGGTCCTTATCGACATATTACATTTAATTTTTTATGCAAAATACATTGGAAGTACTGTGATTCAAACCATCGCAGCTCCGATCTCTAGGTTGGAAAACTACGCCTTTAACCACACGGCCATCGAAACATTTACCAGACTGAGAATTAAATAAGGTATATATAAAAATAACATGCATATTCAGACTTGTAATTTTTTTTAATTTGAAGTAATAATAATATCATCACCTGTTCGAGACAGAACCACCATCTTGTATTAAGACGTAACGGATTCAATTATCGTTACGGTCGCCATTTTGAAAATCCGTCATTTGTATGTTAGAATATCGAAATTTTTTTTAAAAATCTTTGAAAAAATAATCAATCAAATTGAATAATAAAAAATTCATAAAATATTACTAAAAAACCATTGTTAAACACATCGTTATGCTCGCCAGTTTGGATTATATAAATGTGGCACTTTTCGTTATGGCTGCCACCTTGGTTGAGTACGATGTCATCATTATACTTTATGTTACGACCGCCATATTGAATCCTATTTATGTTGCAATTTCCGTTACGCCCGCCATATTGAAAATCTTTATTTATTATCCGATTTTAATGAAAACGTTCAAAATTCATTAAATAATTAACTTATTAGAATACTGATTGATTAGATCGATTCCAGTCCTCGGTTCGATTCCCGGCAAGAGTAAACATTCGATCCTTCTTCCACAGAAGCTACCTAGACTGACCTCACACCCCCAATAAGGTATATATATATATCGTCAGCTGGTATGACGTCATGTCCGCCACCTTGCCTTCGTCCGCTGGAGGCCGCCATCTTGTTTTCGTCTGCTAGTGTATGCTGGCGACATGTAAGTTTAATTTTCTGTTCACCATACCTTTGTCCTCAACTGTTGGCATTGAACTTTGATCTTGACCTTGAAATTTTACCTTGAAATTTGACTTTGACCTTGACATTTAACCTAGTCCTTGACGATCATCATGGAAATGACATTTTGTGTTCAGTACATGCTACCAGGAGCTACCACCTGCTAGCGGTCATTGTCACCATCTTGTTTTCGTCTACTGGAGTACTCCATCTTGTGTGTACTCGTCTTATAAAGTACATTACCATAATACTTGTTTAAGTTTTACCGGCTAGAGTGCAGTAACCATTTATTATTACTGAAGTGCCCGCCATTTCGAAATTTGGGCGCCATATTGCAATCATGTAATTAGATAGTTAGAAATACGGGAAAAATTCCAGAATTCACTTCAAAAAATTTACAATTAATTTACAAATTGAATCGGTCAGTTCCTGTCTTTGGTTTGATACTTGAACAGTAACAAGTGTAACTAAATATTAAATAAATTTTAGAATCTGTTTTCCATTACCTTTCGCGGAGTTTATTAATCATTCTCTCTTCAAAAATAAAACTCAAGACAATGTCCGTCAATGTACGGCGAATTAAATACGTTGCCGATAAGCCCAAAATGAAAATTCTAGTTTTTCGATAATCTGAATAACCTCTAAACCGTTCTTGTACAAAGCCATACATACAGGCCAATTATCTCCGGACCACGAGACCGGGTAATAAACAATGTCAGACGTATAAACAAGTCATTTCCGAACCTCACGACCTTCTTCATCGACAGATAATAAGATTCAATTAAACCAACGTAACATTTTTTACGCTTACAAGAGGAACAATATTCCCATTAATAAAGGCAGCACATTTTGGAAGCACCACCAACAAAAGGAAACACCATCAACATAAAGACAGCATATTTGGAAAAACCATCAACAAAAAGGCAGCACATTTGGAAGCACCATCAACAAAAAGGCAGCACATTTTGGAAGCACAAACAAAAAGGCAGCACATTTTGGAAGCACAAACAAAAAGGCAGCACATTTTAGAAGCACAATCAAAAGGCAGCATATTTTGGAAGCACAATCAAAAAAGGAAGCACATTTTGGAAGCACCATCAACAAAAAGGCAGCACATTTGGAAGCACCATCAACCAAAAAGCAGCACATTTGGAAGCACAATCAAAAAAGGAAGCACATTTGGAAGCACCATCAACAAAAAGGAATTGCATTTGGAAGCACAATCAAAAAGGCAGCACATTTTAGAAGCACAAACAAAAAGGCAGCACATTTTGGAAGCACAATCAAATAGGAAGTACCATCAACAAAACTGCAGCACATTTGGAAGCACCATCAAAAAAAAGGCAACACATTTGTAGCACAATCAATAAAGGAAGCACATTTGGAAGCACAATCAAAAAAGGAAGCGCATTTGGAAGCACAAGTTACGAGATCTATGTCTTAGTTAGAAATCAGAATACAAGAAATAAAAACATTAAATTTTTACTTTCAATATTTATTTTATTTCTCCACATTATACAAATGCAAGTAAAACAAGCCATTATTGTATGTAGCCAGCTTTTCTTAATTCTTTAAAGATGATGGATATTTCTTTGATGCACGAATGGTTTCCTGCACAAAGCAAGCCATGTAGAAGTCTTACACATCAACCAATATGTTTGGATCTTTCCATGATGTGTAATCAATCCCTTCTACCACCATCTTACTTGCTTGTTTATTATAAATACTTTTAATATCACAATCGTCCCAGTGATCATAATAAGCTTTATCTGATTTATTTATTATAACACGTGGTTTCCATCGTTTCGGTCTCAGGACACCGCCACATTCTTCGATCTTGTCAGCTTTTGGTGCTTCATCACAGTCTATGCCTTTGTCAACAGCCTCAGAGTCACTGTAGCAATCACCGTAAAAGGCATCGTCTTCACCCAGATCACCGTAAAAATTCGATATCGATGATGTCGAAGTACCATTATCGTCTTCATGCTTCCTTTTTAGGAGTCCATCATCATTTTTACAAAGTAAGAAAGATCTACTTGAATTCGGCTGGAATGTATTCTCACTTTTCACGTTAAGGATTCTTCCATTGTCTTCATTCTTCCATAAATCATCAACGTCCTTCAATTTAAGTTCTTTGTCGAGATCGGAACATAATCTCTCCCAAGACAAGGAAAATTATTGTCATAATGCAGGACACCCTTCCTTAGTCTAGTAGATCCATCATTGTCCTCTAGCTTGTTCACAGGCATGGCGTTAAGTTCTGTCATGTCTTTTTAAGCTCTCTCCCCCCGTAAACGACTTGCTACATCGAACACAACTTATATTGCGAAGTGGATTTTTAACATAGTCATTCTTCTGCGTACAAGCTAGAGGACAACGATGGATCTAATAGACTAAGGAAGGGTGATCTACATTACGACAATAAATTCCTTGTCTTGGGAGAGATTTTGTTCGTGGCTCTCCCGTTCTCGACAAAGAACTAAAATTGAAGGACGTTGATGATTTATGGAAAAATGAAGACAATGAAAGAATCCTTAACGTGAAAAGTGAGAATACATTAAAGCCGAATTGAAGTTGATCTTTCCTACTTTGTAAAATTGATGGACTCCTAAAAAGGAAGCATGAAGACAATGAAGACACTACGACAACATCGATATGGAATTTTTACGGTAATCTGGGTGAAGACGATGCCTTTTACGGTGATTGCTACAGTGACTCTGAGGCTGTTGACAAAGGCATAGACTGTGATGAAGCACCTAAAGCTGACAAGATCGAAGAATGTGGTGGTGTCCTGAGGCCGAAACAATAGAAACCACGTGTTATAATAAATAAATCAGATAAAGCTTATTATGATCACTGGGACGATTGTGATATTAAAATTATTTATAATAAAACAAGCAAAAAGATGGTGGTAGAAGAGATTGATTACACATCATGGAAAGATCCAAACATATTGGTTGACCGGCTTTTCTACATGGCTCGCTTTGTGCAGGAAACTATTCGTGCATCAAAGAAATATCCTTCATATTTAAAGAACTGACTAAAGCTGGCTACATACAATAATGGCTTTTTTTAATTGCATTTGTATAATGTGGAGAAATAAATATTGAAAGTAAAAATTTAATGTTTTTATTTCTTGTATTCTTATCTCTAACCAAGACTTAGTTCTCGTAACTTGTGCATCCAATTGTGCTGCCTTTTTTTTTGTTTATGGTGCTTCCAAATGTGCTTCCTTTATTGATTGTTCTTCGAAAATGTGCTGCCTTTTTTGTGCTTCCAAAATGAGCTTCCTTTTTGTTGATAGAGATTCCAAATGTGCTTCCTTTTTTGTTGATTGTGCTTCCAAATGTGCTTCCTTTTTTGATTGTCCTTCCAAATGTACTGCCTTTTTGTTGATGGTGCTTCCAAATGTGCTGCCTTTTTGATTGTGCTTCTAAAATGGGCTGCCTTTTTGTTTGTGCTTCCAAAATGTGCTGCCTTTTTGTTGATGGTGCTTCCAAATGTGCTGCCTTTTTGTTGATGGTGCTTCCAAATGTGCTGACTTTTTGTTGAAGGTGCCTCCTTTTTGTTGATGGTGCTTCCAAAATGTGCTGCCTTTATTAATGGGATTATTGGTCCTCTTGTAAGCGTAAATACATGTTACGTTGTTTAATTGAATATAAATATCTGTCGATGAAGAAGGTCGTGAGGTTCGGAAATGACTGGTTTATACATGACATTGTTTATGACCCGGTCTCGTGGTCCGGAGATAATTGGCCTGTAGGTATGGCTTTGTAAATGAACGGTTTAGAGGTTATTCAGATTATCGAAAAAATATACTTTCATGTTGGGCTTATAGGCACTGTATTTAATTCATCGTACATTGACGTATATTGTCTTGAGTTTTATTTTTGAAGAGAGAATGATTAATTAACTCTGCAAAAGGTAATGGAAACAAGAATCTAAAATTTATTTAATATTTAGTTACACTTTTCACTGTTCAAGTATCGAACCAAGGACAGGAACTGATCGAATCAATTTGTAAATTAATTGTAAATATTTTTTAATGAATTCTGGAATTTTTCCCGTATTTCTAGCTAAATAATTACATGATTCCAATAAGGCACCCAAATTTGGAGATGGCGGGCACTTCAGTAATAATAAATGATAACTGCACTCTAGCGGGTAAAACTTAAACAAGTATTATGGTAATGTACTCTATAAGACGTTTACACACAAAATGGAATCCTCCAGCCGACGAAAACAAGATGGTGACAATGACCTCTAGCAGATGGTAGCTACTGGTAGCATGAACTGAACACAAAATGTCGGATTATGATGGTCGTCAAGGTCAAGGTCAAATTTCAAGGTCAAAGTTCAATGCCAACAGTTGAGGAAAAAGGTAAGGTGAACAGAAAATTATACTAACATGTCGCCAGCACACTCTAGCTGACGAAAACAAGATGGAGTACTCCAGCAGACAATGACCGCTAGCAGGTGGTAGCTTCTGGTAGCATGTACAGAACACAAAATGTCGGTTTCATGATGATCGTCAAGGACAAGGTTAAATGTCAAAGTCAAATTTCAAGGTAAAATTTCAAGGTCAAGATCAAAGCCAACAGTTGAGGACAAAGGTATGGTGAACAGAAAATTAAACTTACATGTCGCCAGCATACACTAGCAGACGAAAACAAGATGGCGGCCTCCAGCGGACAAAGGCAAGGTGGCGGACATGACGTCATACCAGCTGACGATATATATATATATATACCTTATTATTGGTGGTGTGAGGTCAGTCTATGTAGCTTCTGTGGAAGAAGGATCGAATGTTTACTCTCGCCGGGAATCGAACAGAGGACTGGAATCGATCTAATCAATCAGTATTCTAATAAGTTAATTATTTAATGAATTTTTAACTTTTTTTCATTAAAATCGGATAATAAATAAAGATTTTCAATATGGCGGGCGTAACGGAAATTGCAACATAAATAGGATTCAATATGGCGGTCGTAACAAAGTGTAATGATGACATCGTACTCAACCAAGATGGCAGCCGTAACGAAAAGTGCCACATTTATATAATCCAAATTGGCGAGCATAACAATGTGTTTAACAGTGTTTTTTTTAGTAATATTTTATTAATTTTTTATTATTCAATTCGATTGATTATTTTTTTAAAGATTTTTAAAAATTTTCCCGATTTTCTAACATACAAATCACGGATTTTCAAGATGGCGACCGTAACGATAATTGAATTAGTTACGTCTTAATACAAGATGGTGGTTCTGTCTCGAACAGGTGATGATATTATTATCACTTCAAATTAAAAAAATCACAAGTCCGAATATGCATGTTATTTTTATATATATACCTTATTTAATTCTCAGTCTGGTAAATGTTTCGATGGCCGTGTGGTTAAAGGCGTAGTTTTCCAACCTAGAGATCAGAGCTGCGATGGTTTGAATCACAGCGCTTCCAATGTATTTTGCATAAAAAATTAAATGTAATATGTCGATAAGAACCATGATAGCTATGGTAGGTAATGGAACATCAACCTTATGTGATAAGACAGAGCGACGCTGGTGCTCTCTAGGAACAAACAGCAGAAACAAAGTCGACGGTATCCAAGATGGTGGCCTCCGGTGGAATAGAAAAAAAATCAAGAGTGATGCTGGCGCTCTCTAGGACCAAACAGGAACTAATTCAACAGCATCCAAGATGGTGGTCTGTGGAACAGAAAAAAAAATCGATATGGCTGCCGTGATGAAAATTTCATTAAGAGTAAGTGGGGCCCTTGATTTAAAAATGGCGGGACGTAACGGAAATTGCAACGGTGACATCATAATTCTAAATGGCGGAAAACAAATTGACGGAATGTATGAGAAATCAAAGTGACGTCATCCAAAATGGCAGATCCAAGATGGCGGATCCAATATGGCCACCGGGGTCAAGGTCAATGTCTCACTCATCCAAGATGGGCGCCATACGTTCAATCCAAGATGGCGGACCAACAATCACAATCCACCGCCTGGAGCCTGGTGCCGGAGGAACCACAACATACGTCTATTTTGTGTGTAAAAGTGTTTTATCTGCGCCGATCATTCAACAATAGGGGACAATTCAAAACTGTCTTGGAATAAAATAAATAGTATCAACTGTCTGGGTAGCCGATCAGGATTTTACGAACTGTATGCCTACAAGGAAAAAACCTGAAAGGCGGCCTTTCCGATGTGGCACAATTAAGGGTTTTCTTTCCCTTAAAACCAAGCGAACAGCCAACTCTGGAAAGGCAGCCCATCAGGATTTTACGAACTGTATGCGTACAAGGAAAAAACCTGAAAGGCGGCCTTTCCGATGGGGCTAAATTCAGTGCCCACAACGATCTAACGAAAAATAAAAATTTCTGAAAGGTACCCTTGCCAATGGGGCACAATTCAGGATATTTTCCCGCAAAGAACAAAGCAAAAATCAAGGCC
Organism: Bacillus rossius redtenbacheri; assembly: GCF_032445375.1. NCBI lineage: Eukaryota > Metazoa > Arthropoda > Insecta > Phasmatodea > Bacillidae > Bacillus > Bacillus rossius. The sequence goes on along the minus strand of NC_086330.1, from coordinate 255,299,420 downwards.
TGGAAAGGCAAATTGTTTTGCATATGAAGAAAAACATGAAAGGTGCCCTTTCCAATAAGGCATATTTCAGGATAATTTTTGGCTTAAAATGAAGTCTATATAACACGTTCTGGAAAGGTAGCCTATCAGGATTTTACAAATTCTTTTGCATATGAAGAAAAACCTGAAAGGCACCCCTTCAAATGGGGCATATTTCAGGATTCTTTTCGGTTTAAAATTCAGTTGATAACTCGTTCTGGAAAGGCAGCCAATCAGGATTTAAATAATTGTATGTGTGCTTGAAAACACCTGAAAGGCGCCCTTTCCAATGGGGCGCAATTCAGTCGCCCCAGGTCAGCTACATTATAAATACTTTAAAACTAAACTACCATTAAAATTAATTGTATTATTTTTAATGTCCGTTCAGTTTAAAAGTATTTATAATTTAGCTGACCTGACCTAATCTACCTTTGTCCTGTTTTGTTAGGTCAGGTCAGTTACATTATAAATACTTAAAACTATACAAGTAAAATTAATTTATATTATTTTTAATTTCCATTTATTTTGAAGTATTTATAATGTAACTAACCTTACCTATTGGAAAATTTATGTTATTTAGGCATTCACGCACACACTGCAAAATATAAAATTGCGGCGGTCGAATGATTACATAGGTCTTGTATTACAAAATAAGAACGGCGATCTCTCCAAAAGTAATTGGAATTTCTTATCTCCGCAGGCTGTAATGAAAAGAGGATGTAAAAGAGCATATAATGAAAGTTATTTCAGATTTTTAAAAAAATTTTTGACGGTAATCCGTACACTACATATTTACCGTTGTTTCTTTCTAATTAACCTAAGCATGCAAAGTGTATTAGGATTGTGGTCATCATGTTTCAGCTAATATCTATGTCTAATAAAGAATAGTTTGCTCAAACTACATGGAAAGTTCACTAGTAACCTTTTACTAAAAACAAATTTTCTATAGCTGCAGAAGTTGAGGCTAGTTTCTTAAGATACTATGGACACAAGCAGTGTACAACTTTGTTTTCAGTTGAAACCTTTGAGATCACATGCCGTGTGTAGGAAAATAATTCTGTTCTGCAATAAGCTGCCAGAAAACAAGGACACATACTGAAATATTAACACTTTTAAGCTACCTTTGACCTGTAGTGTTGACAAAAAAATCTGTAAAAATTTAACTTTTGTTTTATTGCACCTTAGCATCTGAAATAAAATCTTTGAATTCTTTCTAGATTCTAAGATATAATTTTGTTTGATGTAATCCTATATAAAAATTTCGAAACCTAGCCACGTAGAAACTGATATTTTTTGTCAACACCACAGCTCAGAGGTAGGTACCTTAAAAGGGTAATTGTTCCTCATTTCATATCCAGTTGTATTTAAACATTAAATATTAAAATAAAAGACAGGAATTAAATTTTTTGTGATGCAAAGCTGTATAATTAACAAAATATTATTGATTTTGAAAAAATGTAGGTAAATATTTACAATCGCTGTAGATGCCAAAAAAAAATGCTAAAAATCCGAAAATACTTTTATTCTATGCTCTTTCACTTCCTCTTTTCAAATCAACCGGCGGAGATAAGAAATTCCAAATACTTTAGGAGATATGGAATTTAAAAATTTTGAACATGTAGAGTAGCGGTATTTGCGAAAAATAATTCTAAAAATCTGAAATTACTTTTATTATATGCTCTTTCACTTCCTCTTTACATTAAAACCGGCGGAGATAAGAAATTCCAAATACTTTAGGAGATATCAAATTTTTAGATTTTCATCACAATACCTGTGAATTCAGGCGGCCACCATTGTTTCTTGTTTACGAGACGAGTATGATTTTTTTCCGCGTAGGTGAACCGACCATTGTTGCTTGTTTACGTTTATGATTTTTTATTTTCGCGATGTAGGTAGAACGACTACATCATTTTCTACTAATGGCAAAGGAATGTACCCGCCTCTAACGTATCTGAGTTTTTAACGTTTCAAATTTTAATGTTTTATTTGTTGCGCAAGTAATAAGTAAAAAAATTACGTGAGTTCCTACCGTTCATCCTTTGTCCCGGTTTGTTAGGTCAGGTCAGCTACATTATAAATACTTTAAAACAAAACAACCATTAAAATTAATTTATATTATTTTTAATGTCTGCTTAGTTTGAAAGTATTAATAATGTAACTGAACTGACCTAATCGACCATTTTAATTAATTAGGCATTCACGAACGGTAAATCAAGACGCACATAAAGTTCTGCCATTTCCGATTACACCCGAACCATTTACCTTCGGCCAACCTCGGTTTAATTTATTAATATTTATATTTCTCTGTTTATTTTAATGTAGCTATACTAACCTAACTAACCGTCCATAGTGTTTTAAAGTGTTTTAATGTAGCTAACCTAACATAACATAACTATAATAAAAGTATTTTCAGATTTTAATAGATACTCCTAAACAAGAAACAATGTAGTCGTTCACCTACGTCGCGGAAAAAAAAATCATACTCGTCTCGTAAACAAGAAACAATGGTGGCCGCCTGAATTCACAGGTATTGTGATGAAAATTTAAAAATTTGATATCTCCTAAAGTATTTGGAATTTCTTACCTCCGCCGGTTGATTTGAAAAGAGGAAGTGAAAGAGCACAGAATAAAAGTATTTTCAGATTTTTAGCATTTTTTTTGGCATCTACCGCGACTCTACATATGATGAAATTAAAAAATTCGATATCTCCTAAAGTATTTGGAATTTCTTACCTCCGCCGGTTGTTTTGAAAAGAGGAAGTGAAAGGGCACAGAATAAAAGTATTTTCAGATTTTTAGCATTTTTTTTTGGCATCTACCGCGATTGTAAATATTTACCAAAATGTATACAAATTTGAGAAAAATTGTTCCCCGGAGCAACTGCACAGTGTGTATTTTAACATTAAAATTAATAAAGTAAGTAGTTGAATGTGTTTGTAATTTGAAACTGTACAATTACAAAAAATATATTTTGTTTTGTAGTTATGCTTTATAAAGCTTTGATATAAACTGGATAGACAATTAAGGAACATTGTCCACAAGGGAAATTGTTCCATGTAACTTATCCAATTGTATTTAAACATAAAATGTTAAAATAATTGGAGCAATTTAATGTTTTTGTGATGCGAAACTGTACTATAACCAAAATATAATCTGATTGTGAAAATTTGACTTATAAAACATTGATAAAACTGGATACGCAATGAGGAACAATTACAGATTTGAAAAATTTACAACTGGGATAAGAAGCATTCTATGACTTCATAATTATCTCTCCGAGAGATCATGTGTTATTCTCACAAATATCAACTACCAGACAACTTACTACTCACCTCTTACAAGGGCTTACTAAGCCTGATGAGTTTGGAGAAAATTGTTGCAAGATGTACAATCTTAGTGATTAAAAAATATATTATTGTCACACTTAAAATTTTTAGTCATTCCGAAGGAATTTTAGTGATAACTAAAGACTTTACGAAATTTTCACAAAATGTTTTGGTGGAAACTTAGAAGAGAACTGTATAAATTAAGGATTACCATAAAGTTACCCAGTCATGCTACAGTAAAAAACCATTATCTTTAATCACAAAATATTTATTACTACTTGCAATTTTCAACATCTTTTTACATTTGCAAGGAGTTCTGTTCCACTCCACTTGTTCCCCTCCTCCGCCCTTGGGACACTAATTAAATGCCCATATACATGTAAAAATGAACTGTTCGATATTACATAACATTTATGATCAATTACATAAGTAAAGAAACATACAATATAATTAATATTCTTTTTATGTTGCCCTTCTCCCACCCCCACCAAACCCAAAATGTATTGTTTGCACCCTTGCTCGAATGCCACCAAACCATTTATTTACAATCCCAGTAAATTTACTTTCTAGATCTACTACAGCCTTTAGGTTGAAAATTTTTTAAGAAAACCTAATATTGGTTATCACGTTTACGCATCAACTAACTTTTCATTGTTACGAAACAATTCTAGATAAAGAATGACGTAACTAGTCGAGAACTTTCATTCCTACAATTAAGGGACGTAACACTGTAACTCAACATACACTTAAGTTATAAAAATGTACACAACCCTCAAAGTTAAAAAAAATATATATATTTTCAAAAGTTTACGGAAAGAACAATGTCTGTAAGTCAAGGACAACATACCGATTAAAAATCCGTGACCCTGACGACAAAGTAACTACCTTCCGCTAATAGTTCTTCCTCGTTTAAGCAATAATGTTCATCAGACTTCTGATATAACATTATAGTTTTTTAATTTAGCACTAGGACGTAATGAAAAAAGTTATAATTTGACAATGTCATTTCTTTTGTCAACCGGCATTAAGGCATTAAATCGGCATAGGACAATAGGAACCTTCAAAAACACTATGAAAGTAACCACCCAAAATAAATTATATGAAAAACGTCCTAAAGTAAAAATGAATCAACATTTAACATAAGAAATTTTCATTAGCACATACTTACGTATTTATTCAATTAATTACAGAGATGATTCAAAACTACAGCCAAACCCAAATTCAACTGTGATGTGATCACAAAGCAAGTAAGATGTGATGGGCATAGAAGAGAGAGATAGGGAGACCTAAGAAGCACATAAAGTTCTGTAATTCCCGATTACACCCGAACAATTCACCTACGGCAAACTTCGGGATTTGTTTTATTTTTATGAAAAAAGGTTCGCTTTGAGCCTTGGCCGAGGACGGACGCGTCAAGCGGAGCTGCGAGATTCCAGGAACAGCCTGTTTACTCGCACACAGGCCAGGTGGTATTCCCAGGTTTTCCTAAGAAGTATAAGCGTGCAAAACAACCCGGGTTGTAGCTAACCCTACAGCCTAGCCACAACCCGGCTTAATACCGGGTGCGTGGTCAGTGGGTGTTAGTGCGTTGTAGGGTGTAACTAGCGACATTACTTGACGCCAACCGCCGGTGCTCCCCCTGGTCCGCAAAGGTCGTTATGCCACAGCAACACTGGCTCCGAAGTGCGACGAACAAGCCCAAGCGTGATCTTCACAAAGTGTAAGAAAGTGCACCGCAACGAACGCCGCGACGACGACAGCGCCCGGCCGGGTGTGGCAATGCGCCTAACTAAACACTTGATTATTTTGTTAATTAAAACAACCCAAATTAATAACAATTTAAAAGAAGGGTTCATGTAAGGGAAATTATGTCTAATTGTCTTATAAGCATATGTTGTATAATGTGTTTCTAAGTCCAAAACTGGTCGGGTCGGTTTTCCCGCGTTCCACGCGTTTAGGCGCGAGGCCGCCGGGCGGTCTCGCGCTCAGTCGTCATCAGGGGCTCACAGGGGTCGGACGCTCCGCGCACGTCGGGCCAGCACTTCTAGTTTTTCTTCAACATTTCAGCAATAGTGTAAGTTTCTACAAACCTTTCAATCAGCTCGGCGCCGACCCCACTTCGGTCGCACGATACTTCGTGCGACTCTTAGCTTAATAATTTATTCCCTACAGGGATCTTTAACTTAATACGTAAGGCCATGTCCAGTTTAAGGACAGCGTAATATTACTTTCGTATTGTAACTTTCTTCGTGTTTTAGTGTAATTGGTTACGTGTGTTTTAAGTGACTATCTTGCCACGCATTGAGACTTTACGCGTACGTCGCTCACTGACGTGACTGCATAACTTTTCGAGACTTTAGTTCTGTCGCAGGCTAGACTGCAAACAGCCCTAATCACAGGGTTTCCGCTATTCGTTTACTTTTCTACATAATTTGTGCAACTATAATTCCGTGACTGAATACTGAATCTTACTCAGGGACACGTAGCCATCGATTCAACCCGTTGATTTCACTTTGCAATCTAACCTGGTCGCGCGTATTGTTCGCCCGCGTTTGTACGTGTGTCACAGCGGTTTGACAACGGACGCGGCCAGTAACAGGACCAATCCGTGTATCAACGTTGAATAAAGTGCAGTGTTTTTGTAATCTGTTTATTACTTATTTAAAAGGCGTCCTGGGTGGCCTAAACAGCCCAGGTAATTTTTGAACGTAATTTTCAAACTCCTAGACGCACTCCTGCCTGCAGCCACGAGGCCGAACCCCCGTTAAAAACCCTGAGATCTTTTCAAACATTCATACTTAATTATAAAACATAAACAGGCAGCGGGGATAGCGTCAGACTGATCAGTTAAGTGACGAGCAGGTGATGCAGGAGTGCATCGATGTGCCCCTGCCGAGCGACGGCGAAACCGAAATGTCTAGCGACGACGGCTTTACAACAGTCGTCTCAAAAATACAAAAAACGGGAGGAAAGGACGAAAGACTGCGCCCCCCACTGACGAACCCCGCGATCGCCAGGCAGCAGGCCTAGCGACTTCGCAAGCAGCCCGTCAGAAGGGCAAACAACTCGGCCAGTCAAACGGCCGCCAACACGTCCGCAGGTTCGAGCCCTGCCCCGCCAAACCCTACCCCTCAAGCAAAGAAAATGCAGGTGAAACCCCTGTATGTATTCGTGGATTCTGGCCACAGCTACCCGGCCATTAAAACAGTGCTGGATGCAGCACTGCAGGAACGCTGGTCGTGCGTCAGTCGCGGCCATGACCAGCTCATGATTCACACTGCCACCGTGGAGGAGTACCATAGGGCAGTGCGTGCACTGGAGCAGGCCGGAGTGCAACACTCTGTGCTGCTGCAACGGGACGAGATCCCGAACAAGTTTGTGTTTTGTCGAGTGCATAGCAGCACCGACAAACAATTCATTCAGGCTGAGTTCGTCGCAATGGTGCTTCCAGTGCAGAACTTCTGGTTTCTGTACAACAGGCAGACAAGGCAACCTATAAATAAGTTAGTTGTAGAGCTCCCGAAGGCCGTAAATCCAGAAAGGATTTACGACCTGAAGTCATTCGGAGGCCTCAGCATTCGTGTTGAGGACTATCGACACCCCAAAGGCCCCCTCCAATGTGGCAACTGTCAAAGGTTTGGCCACCCCGCAAAAGGCTGCAGAGCCTCCCCTGTGTGCCGATGGTGCAGCCAAGGGCACAAAACCGAGGTTTGCCCCCAGGGAGGTGACAGGACGAAGGCAAAGTGCGCGCGATGTGAAGGCCCGCATTGCGCCAATTACAGAGGCTGCATGGCCTACAAGAGGGAGAACTGGCGTCACCTCCCGCAACAGGAGCGGAAAGACAGAGAGCTGCAGTCCAAACGCGCAGTGCGCGAAAACAAGCGAGCAGTAATCGCAGCTCAAGTCCGCCCGCCCCCACAACAAGCCGGCCCGTCAGGCTACTGCCCCCAGCCCCCAAGGCAGCCGTGGCGAGCCCCGAGCTACCCCGCCCCCCCCCCCCCCCCCCCACAATGGCAGAGCCCTAACCAATATTCAGTGTTGAGCGATAGACATGAACTGGAGTACCCTGTCTAGGCAAACCCACCCAGGTCTAGAGGCCAGCCCCTGCCCCAGAGGCCCCCGAAGAAACACCATTCGGGGCACAAAAACGGTAAAGGCCAGGCGCAAGGTCAGGTGACGGATCAGCCAGGTACTAAGGCGCCACCCAACTCCACCCCTCCCCCCAGTGATTCCAAGAAAGTCGCGCAACAACAAGCCAGCCCGTTGCAGACAGACTCACCAACAGAATTGCCAACTGCTTCACCGCAGTTAAAACCCTTGGAGAATCCAGCGATGGGCGCGAGTGACTTTCTGAAGCTCGTGGGCCAATCGGATGCCATTGCACAGAACCCTAACCTGGCACACGTCCTGGAACCAATGTGCATTTTAATGGCTATTTGGTGTAATCCGTCCAAGTCAATAGAGGACAAAATAAAAGCCACCACGGGCTTCGTGACAGCATTAGCGGCCAGCTTTAATGCCGCACACCCTTAATTTAGGTTCTGCCATTAATACTACCCCCGTAGACAGTAGATTAAGTACCATCCTTTACTGGAATGCACGAGGAATTAGAAATAAAATAATCGAATTTACCGATCATTTAATTAAACATGATATTAGAATCGCGGCGATACACGAAACACACTTAATTCCAACAGATTGTCTAACTATCTTAAATTACACTATTTATAGGCGCGACCGCGATACCAGAAGTGGAGGGGTTGCCCTACTAATCCACAGAAGTATACAACATAGTGAATTTCATTTACCTGAATTTAATAAATTAGAAGCTGTTGCAATTACTTTTAAAGTCAATAAACAACAAATAGTGCTTATTTCGATGTATGCACCACCGGGGAGGTCACTAACTGAAAACGAGCTGGACATCTTATATGGCTCAGCTCCCACATTTCTAGCAGTCGGCGATATTAATGCCAAGCATAAAGACTGGAACTGTCGGAGCAATACAGCCAATGACCTACTGCTGCAAAGACACGAGTCTAACAAAAATTATCAAGTACATGCTCCCTCAGAGCCCACTCATGATAGCGGAGTACTAAGGCACTACCCCGATATTTTAGATATTGCATTAAATAAGAGAGTTCAAACGGGATTCGAACTCAGAGTTTTTCACGAAATGTCGTCTGACCACTTTCCAGTACATCTACTATTCGATGACGTGGACACTGACATCAGTCCTCCGAGAAAAATTAAAGACTACAAGAAAGCTGACTGGAGAGGCTTTCAGACGTATTTAGTCGATAATTTGCCTGCAGCCGATGCTGCCAACTTCGAAACGAAAGATAACATCGAATCAGCAGTCACTGAACTTACAGTTAAAATTCAAACTGCAATTAACTTGTGCATCCCAGAAAAGGTGGTTAGATTTAAGCAAGATGTACTGCCGGTGTATATTAGGGATTTAATTTCTCAGAAAAATATATTAAGGCGCGAATATACTCGACGTAGGCAGTGTGACATTAAAGCGAGAATTAATGAATTACAGAAAATAATTTCCGATGAAATAACTCTATGGAGGAGCAGCCAATGGGAGACGAAAGTCTCTCAGCTACAGGTGCAAGATGGTAGCACCTGGAGTATGACAAAGCGATTCCTTCATAAGATAGATAAAATACCTCCGCTACAAACTCGCACTGGGTTCGCTTTTACACCGACAGACAAGGCACAAGCCTTCGCGAATACCCTTGAATTAGCCTTTCAACCTAATATCGAACCCTGTGACCCGCAATTTAATGCCGGAATATACAGAGACCTTACAATTAAACTTAATCAGCCTTTAACTTCAAAACCTTACTTAACTCAATCTCAGGAAGTTAAACAGGCTATCAGGCGTATGAAACCACGTAAGGCACCGGGAAACGATGGCATTCAGGCAGTAGTCCTTAAGAAACTGTCCGACGAAATTTTGGAATACCTAAGTAGTATAGGATAGCCGGTCCGAGGACTGGCGCCGGCGCGTGGTGTGTGGTGTCGGTGTCCGCCATATTGGATTGTGACGTCACGGCGGCCATCTTGGATGGTTGTGACCTTGACCTTTGACCTTGACCTTGACCCCAGCGGCCATTTTGGATCCGCCATCTTGGATCCGCCATTTTGGATGACGTCATTGTGTTCTCGAAAATTCCGGCGATGTGTTTTCCGCCATTTTGGATGACGTCACCATTGCAATTTGGACGCCATCTTTAACTTTTTTATTTATTATCCGATTTTAATGAAATTTTTTTTTTAAATTTATAAAAAAATTCAATTAATAAAATTTTAATAAAATATTTATAAAAAATATACTTTTACGACATGGAGCTCGGAGTCCTCGGTTCGAACCCGACGAGGTCAAAAAAAATTAAAAACGGCGACAGGCTCCTTCCTCAATGGTGGGTGCTAGCAGACTGACCCCCACCACTGGTACCAATGCATATACGAACTTACACCCCCCCCTCCACCCCCCCCCCTTCTCCGCCCTCCACCACCTTCCTAAAAAATTATTTTTTTCGCACATGACAACCAACCCCCCCCATTTTTTAATTTACTATTATTTTTTATCGTAATAGCCACCCTCCTCCACCACTCCCTCCCTCACCTTACCGTCATTCCCACCCCTACCCTCCTCCTCACCCCTATTCTACCTTTTAAAGTATAAATACCGGCCGCAGGACCCAGGAGCCGTCAGTTTTTGCCTCAGTTCCTCCTCACCAGCATCGTGGTCCTTGCAGCAACTAACATGTCAACGAAAAAATCAATCTATGACCCATGGATGCTGGAGTCCTCGACGCAAATACGTAGTGACGATATGAGCGATGAAGAAGACGAGGAAACGTACCTTCACAACTGGTATGCCATCGAGTGCTGCAGACGACAGGGACGTCGCTGGTCGCGAGACGAGCCATGGGGTCGATCCCCCGATCGTGACCACTCACCAGTAGAGTCAGCCCGTCAAGTGTTTGGAGAGGTGGGCTCTCGTCAGTTCGTGAACCATGAACCATCACGTGAGGCGTCATTGTCCCACACCACCATCGCTGGTGCTGCCCGAGAGCCTGATACATCTCGTGACGGATCTCCATCTTTGTCATCTCCCACACCGTCGAGACCATTAACGCCACTAACGTCAATTGCATCACGCCGAATGTCAAGTTCTGCAATGTCTACACCGTCGCCATCGCTACCTCATCATCATCCCGTGTCGAAGTGTACGGATAACCATCGCTCCATACCAGAGTCCACAGAAGAACAGTGATCTGCGTGACGACAAGTATAGCGTGAAATAGTTACAGTGTTCAAGTTTTGTCACTCCTGTTGCGTCAGTTATTGTTCCGTAGCTATATCAAAACTTTTTATTTGAATCAAGTGTGAACTAAATAATCATAATCAGCAGTGACTCAAAATTACGTGTTATATTTTTTATCACCCATAAAAATTTATATGTGGTGTGTAAGACTATAAAGAAAATATACAATCAGAACTATATGTAATGAACTACACTTCATCATTGTAATGCGTCCTCTGTAATCGTCTGGTACCGGACGGGGAATTGTTGGAAATAAAATTTATCCAATTTATGTGTGTATGTTATATTAATCCGCAATCACTATACTAAATTAAAGTTTTAAAAAAAATATTAAATATTCTTGTTTCACTTTAAATACTATTAGTTATAAAAAAAGTAGCAGGGAAAAGCGTCAATATAAAAGTTATTTACATTTATAAAAAAGTTCATATTTAAAATAATAAAGAGTTACACGTATAAAAAAAATTGATATTTAAAATAATTAGGTGTACATTTATAAAAAAGGGATATATATAAAACAAATTTTTTTCTACATTTATAAAAACATCTACATGAATACAGTTCAGCAGTGCTAGGAGAGGAAACGAATGTATACCACGCATACGGCGGGTGATGACCACAAAGCACGTGCGTGTGCGTCTTAGGCGGAAGGAGTAGAAATTCGTAAGAGCATTTCCGCTCACCGACGGAAGCGATAGCCCCGCCTGCCCCTCCAGGACCGCATGGAGGGGGAAGCTACTATCATTTCTCCGTTGGACGCGCCAAGAAACACTGCGCGGAGGACGCCGCTCTGACCATGCACACAATTTACAGCAATTAAAAAATTTTACTATGTACATGAAACGAACGATCGACACACACATTCAACCATAACAAAAACCACAGGGAAAAAACACGCAATACACACAGGAAACGGAATGTACACACAGGAAAACGGAACGTACACACAGTACACACAGGAAACGGGACGTACACACAGGAAAACGAAATGTACACACAGGAAAACGAAATGTACACACAGGAAAACGAAATGTACACACAGGAAAACGAAATGTACAAACAGGAAAACGAAATGTACAAACAGGAAAACGAAATGTACAAACAGGAAAACGAAATGTACAAACAGGAAAACGAAATGTACAAACAGGAAAACGAAATGTACAAACAGGAAAACGAAATGTACAAACAGGAAAACGAAATGTACAAACAGGAAAACGAAATGTACAAACAGGAAAACGAAATGTACACACAGGAAAACGAAATGTACACACAGGAAAACGAAATGTACAAACAGGAAAACGAAAGTACACACAGGAAATCGGAACGTACACACAGTACACACAGGAAACGGAACGACCACACATACAGTAGCGGAAACACAGACTTATTTGGAAATCAGGATACAAGAAATAAAACATACTTTTTTAAAATATAAATAATTCATTTTATTTTTCATTAGTACACACATGACAGTTAATCAAATGATTAATGTATGGAGCCAGCGTTCCGAAGTTCTTTAAGTATGATCGATACTTCCACGATATGCGAGTAGTTTCCTCTACGAACAGATGCCACCATCAGTCTTAGCCGCTCAACCAATATGTTTGGATCTTTCCATGATGTGGAATCAATCTCTTCTGCCACCATCATCCTTGCACGTTTATTATAAATATTCTGATCTCTGCTGTCCTCCGTTTTAACACCAACCTCAGGGTTACTTTCATCATCGAGCCAGTGATCATCACAAGCTTGATCAGATTTATTTATTATATCACGACGTTTCTATCGCTTCGGTCTCAGGACACCACCACATTCTTCGGTCTTGTCAGCTTTAGGTTCTGCATCACAGTCCTCGATCACGTCGCCAGCTTCAGAGTCACTGTAGCAATCACCGTAGAAGGCATCGTCTTCACCCAGATTACCGTATAAGAACTCGTTATCGTCGATGTCGAAGTGTCTGCATCGCCTTCATGCTTCCTTTTTAGGAGTCCATTATTTTTACAAAGTATGGAGTATCTGCTAAATATAGGCTTGAGTGTATTTTCACATTTCAAGGTGTTGATACTTCCAACAGTTTCAGTCTTCCCGAAACCATCAGCATCCTTCAATATTTGTTTCTCGTCACGATCGGCGTGCTACGGCTTACATCTTTACTATATTAATAATATTATATGTCTTAAAATCTCCACGTCCGTGTCACTATCACAGATGTAAATCATCATCATAGCTGTCATCAATATTACCATGAGCTGCATCAATATCACTCATTTTATGATATCGTTTCCACATTTCAGTTGTCAGTGATTTACCCGCAATCTATGATCTTGTGAGCTCCATTCTCATTTTCTGTAAAAGCCTATGTGTCCAGTTATATTATTTAATCCTTCAACCCATCATCCCAAACTCAATTAAATTATTTAATTATATAGAACAAAAATCATCAAAGTTCCTTTCATTTAATCATAGGAACCGCTTCATCCTTTCCACCTATAGTAGGTATAGTTTCTTGAGCCCAAGAGTCTTTCATTATATATACCATGCAGTGTTCTTCAAGAGATGTAGTATACCACCATTTCTACATACAAATCCATCCTATCATTAATTTGTTTACACATTATAAAAACCTTCACGCTATTTTTACATGTCTTATTAAATTATTACTTCGACTAAAATAATTACCACACATAGTAATTTCTACAAAGGACACTTTGTCCAAGGCATTTTAACCAGCATCTGTCTGAAAACAACCATGTCCCATCTATATCACAAAGTAAACGAGGGTTAGTGGAGATAGGTCAAACAAGTGCTAGTCACTCATAGGGTAAGAACCATGTGTTCGATACCTATCTCAGTCATTGAAGCATCTATGTATTTTTCTTACCTCATGTAGAAAATATGTTCCAATGCATACGAATTTAAACTTATTCACGTGCGACTAGTCAAAAGTACATAAATTCAAGCACGTCAACCGCAAAAAAAAAATTCTCAAGGATAGAGGCAGAGACTTCTCGATCGAGACACGCCTACCATCACCTGCAAATGAACATTGACCCCTCGCGCGGGAATTGCAAGCTTGCAGAATGCTGCGTCACTCATATGTTTTGTTCAAGACATGCATACATCACACCACTAGCCTTCCAACTCAGTACACGTAAAACTCCAGTGAAATCATAATCCAGCATACGTAAAGTACTAGCCGGAACCACTTCAAAGTATACATCACCGAACCAGAGCAGAAAATCAGCCTACGAATGTATATCTTGCTACCTACAAAAATAAATGTGTAGCACATATACGAGAGAAGTCGAACTCCACATACCATACTCAATACTCTGATAATTATAAGCGTCAAAATATTTTTAATCAAGACCTTAGCCAGTATACAATTTTTTTTTCCATGTTGTAAAAATTCATGTTAGTAATCAGCAACGAAGGAGTGAGTAACTTGGACGAAGAACCGCTTACCAAGTATCCAGAATCTTACAGATACAGCCCATCCAGTGCACCAGCTTACACCGAAGTGTGGTCAATTGATTAACACTCATTAATTTTTTAATATCACCACAATAGTATACACCAATATATGACAGGTTACAATTTAAGACCATAAATTTCCCACAAGTCTGTTAGTTTTATTTCGGGAAGTAATAAATTATTTCCCAAAAATAATAAATCAAGTTCCTAGTCAGATTTGCTCTAATGTTGCGGCATTACCTGTACCAGCACTTTACCAAAACATCTCCCATAAAAAAAAATCTTAAGAATGCAGATGACATACTCAGACAAAAATAATTTTAGCAAAAAAACTGTCTTCATCATTATTGGTAAAACAAATTAATACACACAAACAAGACAAAACGGACATTACAAACCCGGCCTAAATTACGTGTCACATGTAGTTTATTACATTAAGATAAACGATGTAGGTTAGGGAAAAATAAATAAAAAATTCTTTAATTCTATAATTTATTTAAAATTGTACATTTATACACAATAAAATTTGACACTGTATATATTTTTTACATTTCTCAGTCCGCGCGACATTCAATATTATTAAAATAAATTATTATAGTTCGTATTAAGAGTGACAAAATACAAATAATTCATACAGATCACGATACATCAGTTCAGGAGTGTAACACCTTAGAGGGCCAGAAATTATGCTGGAGACCTTCCTTTACAAAATTTATAATGTTTTTTTTCAAGTAAAATTTTCGTGTAACCTGTATACCGCACTTCTCACACAGAAATTTTACACGGTCAAGATTTCTTCTGCAGCCATGCTTTTCATGGACGCGTGTACTTCGTAGTCGTTCAAATCGTTTACCACAGTAGCAGCACTGATACAGATACTCATCGCAATTACCATTGCTTCCCCGATGTACAACCTGCAAATGAACTTTGCTTTTACAATGCCTAATCAAATTACTTTTGTTTGTGAAATGTACACCACACGGGTCACACGGAAATGGTTCACGATTAGCGTTTCTTCTACAGACATGATTTTCATGTCTTCTTGCATGTTGACGATATTTAAAACTTTTGTCACAGTACGTACACAGATGTCTCGTCGTTAGACCTTGAGTCACCGACGGCTCGGAAAGTATCTTACTTTCAATGTGCACTGCTGTTGTAGGCGACGAAGCCCCGTATGTTGCACGAGCTGGAGATTTCCCAGTCGACATTGACAGATCATCTGTACTGGATGCCAAAGAATCTGATGTATACACAACTGATGCAGAAGCTGGGAATTGCTCACAAAATGTTTTATTTACCAAATGCGGAGTAGTTACAGGTATTGTAGTCTCCTCTTCGTTCGTTAATGCACACATTGAAGTCTCTTGGAGTGAAGAGACAGTAGATACAGCCATCATTGAGATCTCTAGAGATGGTAGGCTCGTTACCATCGGAATCTCTGGAGCTGCCCTCATCGTTGTCATAGTGATCTGCTTCATCATCATCACCTCCGTCGTCAGGGACCCCGGTGAAGACGCGAGACCCTCCGTCAAGATCTCTGCAGTCGGTGACCCCGTCACCATTGGGATTTGTACCGATTTCGACGTTGCTACCATTGAGTTCGGATACACATCAATATTCATGTATCGGACTTATATGAAGACAAGCAAATTCATCAGATCTGCACTGTACCACTACAAGAGGTGGACTGAGGGACCTGCTGTCTAAGACTCGCTTAAATAACAGTGTCCGCTTGTATAATACGCAAGTCAATACATCATCCATTGTTATTACTTAAAAAAATTAGGAATTTCAAGGAATGAGAATTTAAATTATATATACAATCAACTAATCACACATCCTACATACACGGTTAATTTAGACTTAATAGAGGAGCAAGAGTCTGTAATCAATGGAACTTTCACAACCCAAACAAAATTTAAAGTAGGTACCCAAATTTAAATATTATTATGTAGAGCTACACATAACATCCAACTGACTTCAAATGACTACAACACATGACTAAAATAATTTATACGATACCAGGCTAGGTCCAAAGTCAATTTTTTTTGTACCTCTCATCTACAGTTCAGAGGACCTTCAGTGTTGATATAGCTACAGCCAAGTCATGTCCAGTACCATACATTTTCAAAGCCTTCAAATTCGATCCTTGTTAAGCCTTATGACAAAAGTCTCCGAAACAAGAGACCTACTCTACAAGATTACTAGACATTTTAAGCTTGTCTTAGCACACATCGATAAAAATCTTCGTAAATAACCCTAAATATTATCAGACCACTAGCATTCGATTTATGCACATACAGTAGGTCACCAACATATTCGTCAACACATGACCATTCTACATTAAGCTCCTCACTTACTTATATCAGCCTACTCGACTACACCCAGCACACATAAACTAAAAGAAGTCAAATAACATCCTATTATTTATTTACATTCGAATATTTAACAGCATGCCGACTGCTAATTAAATAAGCCTGACAGTGAACATGTTAGCAAAGTTTACTTTTATATAGGACCAGGAATCCATTGAACCTTCAGAACCTAGAGACACATACACAGTGCTGGATGCAAGGAATTCTACACTCATTTGTCATCACTGACACTCACATTCCATAATATAATCTCAATTCGGCACTCATTTTCCATCATTAACATTCACACAAATGCAAATTAACCACCATCGACACTCAATTCAACACTCACTTTCCATAATCTAAACTCAATTCGGCACTCATTTTCCATAGTCGACACTCAATTCAACCCTCACTTTCCATAATCTAAACTCAATTCGGCACTCATTTTCCATAGTCGATACTCAATTCAACACTCATTTTCCATCATCGACACTCAATTCGACACTCATTTTCCATCATCGTCACTCAATTCCTCACTCATTTTCCATCATCGACACTCAATTCGACACTCAATTTCCATCATCGACACTCAATTCGGCACTCATTTTCCATCGATGACACTCAATTCAACACTCATTTTCCGTCATCGATACTTAATTCTACATACTCTTTCCTTCTTCGACACTCATTTTCCATCATCTACATACAGTAAAATGGAAACTTTCCATCATCCACACACACACACACACACACACACACAGATACATATATAAATATATTCATACACAACTCAATTCTTTAAAGTAGCAAACACATGAACTTTTTTAGAGCATGAATAACGACACATTTTAATAACAATTTTTAAAATTATATTTATATCAAAAATACAAAAGTATGAAATTTCATCAGTCAATACACATTACTAACTTATTATATATACCCTGAAATTCTAAGTTCATCAAATATAGCCCACGTTTCTTTGATAACTGATAAAATTTCGTCATCTTGCGAAACAAGTAAAAGTCGCAACCTGTTCACCATCACGTTCGGGTCTTTCCACGATATATAATCAATTTCACTTGATGACACCATCTTCTTCGATTGTTTGCTGAACATATTCTGAAAATCTTTGTAATAATGATTATGATAATTTGTATCATCATCATCGCTGCTGTCCACATCTTTATCAAACACACTGACATCTTCATCTTGCATATCCCAGTATTTCGAATTTTTTGACATTGGAGTACCGTCATTGGCATCAAGCTTACTTGCTAATTTTCCAAAAAATTATTCCAAAGTCCGTAGAAGTCTACTATAAGACGTCTTGTCACTTTTTCTGGAGATGTTACTTTCATTATCTTCTACCTTACTTATATCTCCAACACCATTTAAGCTATATCCTTTCTCGAGACCTGGAGAGATTTTAACACAATCGCTTTTAAGACTAGGTCGATCAATTTCATTGTAAGACATACTGTCCCCGAGCATATCGTCTCCATCTATGTACTTTATCTCCTGAACGAGCTTGGCTTTACAAGTTTTATAGTGTCTTTTTAAATTCTCTCTTCGTGTCATCCGCCTACCACACTTGCCACAACTTTGTATTTGACGGAATGGACTTTTAACACAATCGTTCTTTTCATGGCTACGAGCATTATAGCTTTTATCAAAGTATTTGCTACACTATGTACAATGTCCTTCAGATCGAGATCGATATTTGAATATCGTACCTTCACTAGACTGTACGTACTCCATAATGGTTGAATAGCCACTAAAAGTATTATTTAGGTACTTCGTATTTTTATGTATGAACATTCATCAATTATTTACGAAAAAAGATTTTTTTTTCTCATTTTGACTAAAAAACTCATGTTCCGCGTAGTTTTACTACCCACCTTCATATTTCCTCATATGTTATGTTGTAAAAGCAACCAAAGCTGGTTGTAGGTTACGGAATGCTCACTCACGATCTGTTGAAAAAGGTGTGCTTCCCTAGATCTCAAGAGGAAGAACATTGACCTTATTTAAAAATTTGCGAATAATATCATGGCCTAGCAAGAATCACAAGATAATCTATTCTCATATTAGCAACCATCATGTATCAGTTGTCTGTATATGCAGTCTCTGTTGTCTGTATAAGTAGACAATGTTTTGTGTGGGATGCGGGATGCTCCCTAACGATCGCAACAGAAGGAGGGCTTCGCTAGAACTCAAGGGGAAGGGAAATCTTCATGTGTGATAGCTTTTCCCATTTGTTTCAAGACATAGTAATCGTCTGATTAATGAACTTTGGTTTTTGTGTGATTTCCACCTGTTAAAATTCTTTTTTAAGTGTTGATTTGATAATATGACTTCGGAAATTTATACTAAACTCTGAATAAAATTACCTGTCTTAGACACCAAGGACAATGCAGTTTGTCCTTCATGTTAATGCTTCTCAGCTGTCTCAAAGCTTATTATTTGTCTGAATAAAGTTATTATTTTTTAAATCCACCTTGATAAAAAATATTGTAAGTGCTGATTTATTGACAGAATTTCACTGATTAAATGTAACTCTGAATAGAAATGACATGACTCATTAAGTAAAAAATTCTTCATGCAGTGCTAGATCTCTCACAAATAATCTGTAGCACTCGGCGAAAACCATCAGATGTCTAGTTAGGTATAATCAGAAGCACCCGGAGAAAACCATCATAATATTGTCAAGAATAATCAGGAACACACGGAGAAAACCACCATAATATCGAAAAGAATAATCAGGAGCACACGGAGAAAACCACCATAATATTAACAATAATAATCGGAAGCACACGGAGAAAACCACCATAATATTGACAAGAATAATCGGAAGCACACAGAGAAAACCAACACAAGTTTTCTTTGATATCATAAAAATACAGAAAAAAAAATTAAAAATAAAAATAAATTAATAAAAAATTTAAAATGACAAAAAAAAAAAATAATTAAACAGATTCTGCTAGCTTGTGAACTTCTCATTGTTGAGCAAAGATATAGTTCTAGTACAAGCCAGAATTTTATTTATTTATTTATTTTTTTTTGTCATTTTAAATTTTTTATTAATTTATTTTTATTTTTAATTTTTTTTTTCTGTATTTTTATGATATCAAAGAAAACTTGTGGTGGTTTTCTCTGTGTGCTTCCGATTATTCTTGTCAATATTATGGTGGTTTTCTCCGTGTGCTTCCGATTATTATTGTTAATATTATGGTGGTTTTCTCCGTGTGCTCCTGATTATTCTTTTCGATATTATGGTGGTTTTCTCCGTGTGTTCCTGATTATTCTTGACAATATTATGATGGTTTTCTCCGGGTGCTTCTGATTATACCTAACTAGACATCTGATGGTTTTCGCCGAGTGCTACAGATTATTTGTGAGAGATCTAGCACTGCATGAAGAATTTTTTACTTAATGAGTCATGTCATTTCTATTCAGAGTTACATTTAATCAGTGAAATTCTGTCAATAAATCAGCACTTACAATATTTTTTATCAAGGTGGATTTAAAAAATAATAACTTTATTCAGACAAATAATAAGCTTTGAGACAGCTGAGAAGCATTAACATGAAGGACAAACTGCATTGTCCTTGGTGTCTAAGACAGGTAATTTTATTCAGAGTTTAGTATAAATTTCCGAAGTCATATTATCAAATCAACACTTAAAAAAGAATTTTAACAGGTGGAAATCACACAAAAACCAAAGTTCATTAATCAGACGATTACTATGTCTTGAAACAAATGGGAAAAGCTATCACACATGAAGATTTCCCTTCCCCTTGAGTTCTAGCGAAGCCCTCCTTCTGTTGCGATCGTTAGGGAGCATCCCGCATCCCACACAAAACATTGTCTACTTATACAGACAACAGAGACTGCATATACAGACAACTGATACATGATGGTTGCTAATATGAGAATAGATTATCTTGTGATTCTTGCTAGGCCATGATATTATTCGCAAATTTTTAAATAAGGTCAATGTTCTTCCTCTTGAGATCTAGGGAAGCACACCTTTTTCAACAGATCGTGAGTGAGCATTCCGTAACCTACAACCAGCTTTGGTTGCTTTTACAACATAACATATGAGGAAATATGAAGGTGGGTAGTAAAACTACGCGGAACATGAGTTTTTTAGTCAAAATGAGAAAAAAAAATCTTTTTTCGTAAATAATTGATGAATGTTCATACATAAAAATACGAAGTACCTAAATAATACTTTTAGTGGCTATTCAACCATTATGGAGTACGTACAGTCTAGTGAAGGTACGATATTCAAATATCGATCTCGATCTGAAGGACATTGTACATAGTGTAGCAAATACTTTGATAAAAGCTATAATGCTCGTAGCCATGAAAAGAACGATTGTGTTAAAAGTCCATTCCGTCAAATACAAAGTTGTGGCAAGTGTGGTAGGCGGATGACACGAAGAGAGAATTTAAAAAGACACTATAAAACTTGTAAAGCCAAGCTCGTTCAGGAGATAAAGTACATAGATGGAGACGATATGCTCGGGGACAGTATGTCTTACAATGAAATTGATCGACCTAGTCTTAAAAGCGATTGTGTTAAAATCTCTCCAGGTCTCGAGAAAGGATATAGCTTAAATGGTGTTGGAGATATAAGTAAGGTAGAAGATAATGAAAGTAACATCTCCAGAAAAAGTGACAAGACGTCTTATAGTAGACTTCTACGGACTTTGGAATAATTTTTTGGAAAATTAGCAAGTAAGCTTGATGCCAATGACGGTACTCCAATGTCAAAAAATTCGAAATACTGGGATATGCAAGATGAAGATGTCAGTGTGTTTGATAAAGATGTGGACAGCAGCGATGATGATGATACAAATTATCATAATCATTATTACAAAGATTTTCAGAATATGTTCAGCAAACAATCGAAGAAGATGGTGTCATCAAGTGAAATTGATTATATATCGTGGAAAGACCCGAACGTGATGGTGAACAGGTTGCGACTTTTACTTGTTTCGCAAGATGACGAAATTTTATCAGTTATCAAAGAAACGTGGGCTATATTTGATGAACTTAGAATTTCAGGGTATATATAATAAGTTAGTAATGTGTATTGACTGATGAAATTTCATACTTTTGTATTTTTGATATAAATATAATTTTAAAAATTGTTATTAAAATGTGTCGTTATTCATGCTCTAAAAAAGTTCATGTGTTTGCTACTTTAAAGAATTGAGTTGTGTATGAATATATTTATATATGTATCTGTGTGTGTGTGTGTGTGTGTGGATGATGGAAAGTTTCCATTTTACTGTATGTAGATGATGGAAAATGAGTGTCGAAGAAGGAAAGAGTATGTAGAATTAAGTATCGATGACGGAAAATGAGTGTTGAATTGAGTGTCATCGATGGAAAATGAGTGCCGAATTGAGTGTCGATGATGGAAATTGAGTGTCGAATTGAGTGTCGATGATGGAAAATGAGTGAGGAATTGAGTGACGATGATGGAAAATGAGTGTCGAATTGAGTGTCGATGATGGAAAATGAGTGTTGAATTGAGTATCGACTATGGAAAATGAGTGCCGAATTGAGTTTAGATTATGGAAAGTGAGGGTTGAATTGAGTGTCGACTATGGAAAATGAGTGCCGAATTGAGTTTAGATTATGGAAAGTGAGTGTTGAATTGAGTGTCGATGGTGGTTAATTTGCATTTGTGTGAATGTTAATGATGGAAAATGAGTGTTGACTCAAGTGCCTATGATGTAATATGAGTGTCGATGATGGAAAACGAGTGCCGAATTGGGTTTAGATTATGGAAAGTGAGTGTTGAATTGAGTGTCGATGGTGGTTAATTTGCATTTGTGTGAATGTTAATGATGGAAAATGAGTGCCGAATTGAGATTATATTATGGAATGTGAGTGTCAGTGATGACAAATGAGTGTAGAATTCCTTGCATCCAGCACTGTGTATGTGTCTCTAGGTTCTGAAGGTTCAATGGATTCCTGGTCCTATATAAAAGTAAACTTTGCTAACATGTTCACTGTCAGGCTTATTTAATTAGCAGTCGGCATGCTGTTAAATATTCGAATGTAAATAAATAATAGGATGTTATTTGACTTCTTTTAGTTTATGTGTGCTGGGTGTAGTCGAGTAGGCTGATATAAGTAAGTGAGGAGCTTAATGTAGAATGGTCATGTGTTGACGAATATGTTGGTGACCTACTGTATGTGCATAAATCGAATGCTAGTGGTCTGATAATATTTAGGGTTATTTACGAAGATTTTTATCGATGTGTGCTAAGACAAGCTTAAAATGTCTAGTAATCTTGTAGAGTAGGTCTCTTGTTTCGGAGACTTTTGTCATAAGGCTTAACAAGGATCGAATTTGAAGGCTTTGAAAATGTATGGTACTGGACATGACTTGGCTGTAGCTATATCAACACTGAAGGTCCTCTGAACTGTAGATGAGAGGTACAAAAAAAATTGACTTTGGACCTAGCCTGGTATCGTATAAATTATTTTAGTCATGTGTTGTAGTCATTTGAAGTCAGTTGGATGTTATGTGTAGCTCTACATAATAATATTTAAATTTGGGTACCTACTTTAAATTTTGTTTGGGTTGTGAAAGTTCCATTGATTACAGACTCTTGCTCCTCTATTAAGTCTAAATTAACCGTGTATGTAGGATGTGTGATTAGTTGATTGTATATATAATTTAAATTCTCATTCCTTGAAATTCCTAATTTTTTTAAGTAATAACAATGGATGATGTATTGACTTGCGTATTATACAAGCGGACACTGTTATTTAAGCGAGTCTTAGACAGCAGGTCCCTCAGTCCACCTCTTGTAGTGGTACAGTGCAGATCTGATGAATTTGCTTGTCTTCATATAAGTCCGATACATGAATATTGATGTGTATCCGAACTCAATGGTAGCAACGTCGAAATCGGTACAAATCCCAATGGTGACGGGGTCACCGACTGCAGAGATCTTGACGGAGGGTCTCGCGTCTTCACCGGGGTCCCTGACGACGGAGGTGATGATGATGAAGCAGATCACTATGACAACGATGAGGGCAGCTCCAGAGATTCCGATGGTAACGAGCCTACCATCTCTAGAGATCTCAATGATGGCTGTATCTACTGTCTCTTCACTCCAAGAGACTTCAATGTGTGCATTAACGAACGAAGAGGAGACTACAATACCTGTAACTACTCCGCATTTGGTAAATAAAACATTTTGTGAGCAATTCCCAGCTTCTGCATCAGTTGTGTATACATCAGATTCTTTGGCATCCAGTACAGATGATCTGTCAATGTCGACTGGGAAATCTCCAGCTCGTGCAACATACGGGGCTTCGTCGCCTACAACAGCAGTGCACATTGAAAGTAAGATACTTTCCGAGCCGTCGGTGACTCAAGGTCTAACGACGAGACATCTGTGTACGTACTGTGACAAAAGTTTTAAATATCGTCAACATGCAAGAAGACATGAAAATCATGTCTGTAGAAGAAACGCTAATCGTGAGACATTTCCGTGTGACCCGTGTGGTGTACATTTCACAAACAAAAGTAATTTGATTAGGCATTGTAAAAGCAAAGTTCATTTGCAGGTTGTACATCGGGGAAGCAATGGTAATTGCGATGAGTATCTGTATCAGTGCTGCTACTGTGGTAAACGATTTGAACGACTACGAAGTACACGCGTCCATTAAAAGCATGGCTGCAGAAGAAATCTTGACCGTGTAAAATTTCTGTGTGAGAAGTGCGGTATACAGGTTACACGAAAATTTTACTTGAAAAAAAACATTATAAATTTTGTAAAGGAAGGTCTCCAGCATAATTTCTGGCCCTCTAAGGTGTTACACTCCTGAACTGATGTATCGTGATCTGTATGAATTATTTGTATTTTGTCACTCTTAATACGAACTATAATAATTTATTTTAATAATATTGAATGTCGCGCGGACTGAGAAATGTAAAAAATATATACAGTGTCAAATTTTATTGTGTATAAATGTACAATTTTAAATAAATTATAGAATTAAAGAATTTTTTATTTATTTTTCCCTAACCTACATCGTTTATCTTAATGTAATAAACTACATGTGACACGTAATTTAGGCCGGGTTTGTAATGTCCGTTTTGTCTTGTTTGTGTGTATTAATTTGTTTTACCAATAATGATGAAGACAGTTTTTTTGCTAAAATTATTTTTGTCTGAGTATGTCATCTGCATTCTTAAGATTTTTTTTTATGGGAGATGTTTTGGTAAAGTGCTGGTACAGGTAATGCCGCAACATTAGAGCAAATCTGACTAGGAACTTGATTTATTATTTTTGGGAAATAATTTATTACTTCCCGAAATAAAACTAACAGACTTGTGGGAAATTTATGGTCTTAAATTGTAACCTGTCATATATTGGTGTATACTATTGTGGTGATATTAAAAAATTAATGAGTGTTAATCAATTGACCACACTTCGGTGTAAGCTGGTGCACTGGATGGGCTGTATCTGTAAGATTCTGGATACTTGGTAAGCGGTTCTTCGTCCAAGTTACTCACTCCTTCGTTGCTGATTACTAACATGAATTTTTACAACATGGAAAAAAAATTGTATACTGGCTAAGGTCTTGATTAAAAATATTTTGACGCTTATAATTATCAGAGTATTGAGTATGGTATGTGGAGTTCGACTTCTCTCGTATATGTGCTACACATTTATTTTTGTAGGTAGCAAGATATACATTCGTAGGCTGATTTTCTGCTCTGGTTCGGTGATGTATACTTTGAAGTGGTTCCGGCTAGTACTTTACGTATGCTGGATTATGATTTCACTGGAGTTTTACGTGTACTGAGTTGGAAGGCTAGTGGTGTGATGTATGCATGTCTTGAACAAAACATATGAGTGACGCAGCATTCTGCAAGCTTGCAATTCCCGCGCGAGGGGTCAATGTTCATTTGCAGGTGATGGTAGGCGTGTCTCGATCGAGAAGTCTCTGCCTCTATCCTTGAGAATTTTTTTTTTGCGGTTGACGTGCTTGAATTTATGTACTTTTGACTAGTCGCACGTGAATAAGTTTAAATTCGTATGCATTGGAACATATTTTCTACATGAGTTAAGAAAAATACATAGATGCTTCAATGACTGAGATAGGTATCGAACACATGGTTCTTACCCTATGAGTGACTAGCACTTGTTTGACCTATCTCCACTAACCCTCGTTTACTTTGTGATATAGATGGGACATGGTTGTTTTCAGACAGATGCTGGTTAAAATGCCTTGGACAAAGTGTCCTTTGTAGAAATTACTATGTGTGGTAATTATTTTAGTCGAAGTAATAATTTAATAAGACATGTAAAAATAGCGTGAAGGTTTTTATAATGTGTAAACAAATTAATGATAGGATGGATTTGTATGTAGAAATGGTGGTATACTACATCTCTTGAAGAACACTGCATGGTATATATAATGAAAGACTCTTGGGCTCAAGAAACTATACCTACTATAGGTGGAAAGGATGAAGCGGTTCCTATGATTAAATGAAAGGAACTTTGATGATTTTTGTTCTATATAATTAAATAATTTAATTGAGTTTGGGATGATGGGTTGAAGGATTAAATAATATAACTGGACACATAGGCTTTTACAGAAAATGAGAATGGAGCTCACAAGATCATAGATTGCGGGTAAATCACTGACAACTGAAATGTGGAAACGATATCATAAAATGAGTGATATTGATGCAGCTCATGGTAATATTGATGACAGCTATGATGATGATTTACATCTGTGATAGTGACACGGACGTGGAGATTTTAAGACATATAATATTATTAATATAGTAATGATGTAAGCCGTAGCACGCCGATCGTGACGAGAAACCAATATTGAAGGATGCTGATGGTTTCGGGAAGACTGAAACTATTGGAAGTATCAACACCTTGAAATGTGAAAATACACTCAAGCCTATATTTAGCAGATACTCCATACTTTGTAAAAATAATGGACTCCTAAAAAGGAAGCATGAAGGCGATGCAGACACTTCGACATCGACGATAACGAGTTCTTATACGGTAATCTGGGTGAAGACGATGCCTTCTACGGTGATTGCTACAGTGACTCTGAAGCTGGCGACGTGATCGAGGACTGTGATGCAGAACCTAAAGCTGACAAGACCGAAGAATGTGGTGGTGTCCTGAGACCGAAGCGATAGAAACGTCGTGATATAATAAATAAATCTGATCAAGCTTGTGATGATCACTGGCTCGATGATGAAAGTAACCCTGAGGTTGGTGTTAAAACGGAGGACAGCAGAGATCAGAATATTTATAATAAACGTGCAAGGATGATGGTGGCAGAAGAGATTGATTCCACATCATGGAAAGATCCAAACATATTGGTTGAGCGGCTAAGACTGATGGTGGCATCTGTTCGTAGAGGAAACTACTCGCATATCGTGGAAGTATCGATCATACTTAAAGAACTTCGGAACGCTGGCTCCATACATTAATCATTTGATTAACTGTCATGTGTGTACTAATGAAAAATAAAATGAATTATTTATATTTTAAAAAAGTATGTTTTATTTCTTGTATCCTGATTTCCAAATAAGTCTGTGTTTCCGCTACTGTATGTGTGGTCGTTCCGTTTCCTGTGTGTACTGTGTGTACGTTCCGATTTCCTGTGTGTACTTTCGTTTTCCTGTTTGTACATTTCGTTTTCCTGTGTGTACATTTCGTTTTCCTGTGTGTACATTTCGTTTTCCTGTTTGTACATTTCGTTTTCCTGTTTGTACATTTCGTTTTCCTGTTTGTACATTTCGTTTTCCTGTTTGTACATTTCGTTTTCCTGTTTGTACATTTCGTTTTCCTGTTTGTACATTTCGTTTTCCTGTTTGTACATTTCGTTTTCCTGTTTGTACATTTCGTTTTCCTGTTTGTACATTTCGTTTTCCTGTGTGTACATTTCGTTTTCCTGTGTGTACATTTCGTTTTCCTGTGTGTACATTTCGTTTTCCTGTGTGTACGTCCCGTTTCCTGTGTGTACTGTGTGTACGTTCCGTTTTCCTGTGTGTACATTCCGTTTCCTGTGTGTATTGCGTGTTTTTTCCCTGTGGTTTTTGTTATGGTTGAATGTGTGTGTCGATCGTTCGTTTCATGTACATAGTAAAATTTTTTAATTGCTGTAAATTGTGTGCATGGTCAGAGCGGCGTCCTCCGCGCAGTGTTTCTTGGCGCGTCCAACGGAGAAATGATAGTAGCTTCCCCCTCCATGCGGTCCTGGAGGGGCAGGCGGGGCTATCGCTTCCGTCGGTGAGCGGAAATGCTCTTACGAATTTCTACTCCTTCCGCCTAAGACGCACACGCACGTGCTTTGTGGTCATCACCCGCCGTATGCGTGGTATACATTCGTTTCCTCTCCTAGCACTGCTGAACTGTATTCATGTAGATGTTTTTATAAATGTAGAAAAAAATTTGTTTTATATATATCCCTTTTTTATAAATGTACACCTAATTATTTTAAATATCAATTTTTTTTATACGTGTAACTCTTTATTATTTTAAATATGAACTTTTTTATAAATGTAAATAACTTTTATATTGACGCTTTTCCCTGCTACTTTTTTTATAACTAATAGTATTTAAAGTGAAACAAGAATATTTAATATTTTTTTTAAAACTTTAATTTAGTATAGTGATTGCGGATTAATATAACATACACACATAAATTGGATAAATTTTATTTCCAACAATTCCCCGTCCGGTACCAGACGATTACAGAGGACGCATTACAATGATGAAGTGTAGTTCATTACATATAGTTCTGATTGTATATTTTCTTTATAGTCTTACACACCACATATAAATTTTTATGGGTGATAAAAAATATAACACGTAATTTTGAGTCACTGCTGATTATGATTATTTAGTTCACACTTGATTCAAATAAAAAGTTTTGATATAGCTACGGAACAATAACTGACGCAACAGGAGTGACAAAACTTGAACACTGTAACTATTTCACGCTATACTTGTCGTCACGCAGATCACTGTTCTTCTGTGGACTCTGGTATGGAGCGATGGTTATCCGTACACTTCGACACGGGATGATGATGAGGTAGCGATGGCGACGGTGTAGACATTGCAGAACTTGACATTCGGCGTGATGCAATTGACGTTAGTGGCGTTAATGGTCTCGACGGTGTGGGAGATGATAAAGATGGAGATCCGTCACGAGATGTATCAGGCTCTCGGGCAGCACCAGCGATGGTGGTGTGGGACAATGACGCCTCACGTGATGGTTCATGGTTCACGAACTGACGAGAGCCCACCTCTCCAAACACTTGACGGGCTGACTCTACTGGTGAGTGGTCACGATCGGGGGATCGACCCCATGGCTCGTCTCGCGACCAGCGACGTCCCTGTCGTCTGCAGCACTCGATGGCATACCAGTTGTGAAGGTACGTTTCCTCGTCTTCTTCATCGCTCATATCGTCACTACGTATTTGCGTCGAGGACTCCAGCATCCATGGGTCATAGATTGATTTTTTCGTTGACATGTTAGTTGCTGCAAGGACCACGATGCTGGTGAGGAGGAACTGAGGCAAAAACTGACGGCTCCCGGGTCCTGCGGCCGGTATTTATACTTTAAAAGGTAGAATAGGGGTGAGGAGGAGGGTAGGGGTGGGAATGACGGTAAGGTGAGGGAGGGAGTGGTGGAGGAGGGTGGCTATTACGATAAAAAATAATAGTAAATTAAAAAAGGGGGGGGGTTGGTCGTCATGTGCGAAAAAAATAATTTTTTTAGGAAGGTGGTGGAGGGCGGTGAAGGGGGGGGGGGGTGGAGGGGGGGGGGGGTGTAAGTTCGTATATGCATTGGTACCAGTGGTGGGGGTCAGTCTGCTAGCACCCACCATTGAGGAAGGAGCCTGTCGCCGTTTTTAATTTTTTTTGACCTCGTCGGGTTCGAACCGAGGACTCCGAGCTCCGTGTCGTAAAAGTATATTTTTTATAAATATTTTATTAAAATTTTATTAATTGAATTTTTTTATAAATTTTAAAAAAAATTTCATTAAAATCGGATAATAAATAAAAAAGTTAAAGATGGCGTCCAAATTGCAATGGTGACGTCATCCAAAATGGCGGAAAACACATCGCCGGAATTTTCGAGAACACAATGACGTCATCCAAAATGGCGGATCCAAGATGGCGGATCCAAAATGGCCGCCGGGGTCAAGGTCAAGGTCAAAGGTCAAGGTCACAACCATCCAAGATGGCCGCCGTGACGTCACAATCCAATATGGCGGACACCGACACCACACACCACGCGCCGGCGCCAGTCCTCGGACCGGCTATCCTATACTACTTACCTAGCTCAATTAATAAATGGAATACTTAAACTACAGTATTTTCCATTGCAGTGGAAAGAAGCGAATGTGATAGTTTTTCATAAATCCGGAAAAGATGAAACACTGCCCCAAAATTATAGGCCCATTAGTCTGCTGAGTGCATTGTCAAAAGTAGCCGAATGCATAATTCTGCAGCGACTAAATGCTCACATTAAAGAAAATAACGTACTGCCGGACGAACAATTTGGTTTTCGCAGCGCGCATTCAACAACTCATCAACTGCTCCGTTTGACAGAACAAATAATAACTGCGTTCAATCAGAATAGCTATAATCTCGCAGCGTTTTTGGACATAGAAAAAGCCTTTGATAGAGTACTTCATGAAGGCTTAATTTATAAATTATATAAAACTGGCTTCCCCGATTGTTATATTAAATTACTGGCCTCGTATTTAGAAAATCGATCGTTTAGAGTCACGACAGAAGGAGCACAGTCCGATTTAAAAATAATTAAAGCAGGAGTCCCACAAGGCAGCATTTTGGGGCCGGTTTTATTCAATATTTATATCCATGATATGCCTAAGCCCGCACACCGATCTGTTCAGTTTGGCTGCTACGCGGACGATACGGTATTGTTTAGCAGATCTAGTATTCTAGAACTCGCAGCAGACAGATTTCAAACCGCGTTAAATTCAATAGAACAGTGGTGCACAAAATGGCGAATTAAGGTAAACCCTACTAAATCAGAAGCTATAGTTTTTACGCGTAAACATCTCCCGCCACTCGAAGATAGACCACGACTAACACTTTTCAATGAGCAAATTCCTCACAAAAATGTTGTTAAATATTTAGGCGTGCACATGGATAGGAAACTACTATGGCGCGATCACATAGAGGCGAAAAGAAAAACAGCTTTCACTAGGCTCATGGCCCTCTACCCCGTCATGAGCAGACGTTTAGGTAGCTCTGTTAAAAACGGAATAATAATTTATAACGCACTAATAAAACCAATAATCACGTATGCAGCGCCAGTGTGGGCAACAGCAGCGAAATCTCACTTAATCAAGCTACAGAGAATTCAGAATAAGAGTATTCGTATTGCGACAGATGCGCCTGTGTATTGCCCCATAAGGGCTATGCACAGAGAGCTCAAACTCGAACTTTTAAAATATTATTATTTCCGAACTGCGCAAAAATTCTATGATAAATGTGCCATAAGCAGAAACCCATATATTTCATCACTGGGCGAACAAGATCCAGAGTTGCATGGAAAATATAAAATGCCAAATTCAATCTTGGCTCATAGACCTCCGTAGTGTGCCGTAGCTGGCTGAGCGATCGGCCAATCAGTCTCCCGCGAGTTGAAACTTAAATTATAGACATTAATGAATAATTAGCTAATTCAAAATGGTCCGAAGCACGCAGGTGTATGTACTAACCGACCTCTAGGTTCACTGCCTGTTGTGTTAGGGCTGACTCCCTATGCACGATGGGCATGGCCCGCCTGGCAGGCTTCACCTCCAGTGCCGGTTGTGTTTCTGAAATACATGGGATTTTGAATTACAAGCTTGCAACAAATGCCAGAATGCGAATAGGTCTTGAATTAATTCACCTGTAACTTTATACACCGACAGTTCCTCTATATTTAACTAGTAGTATAGTAGTAGATATTAGAGATTTGTAAATTAGCAATAAGTCCTAGATACTTAGTAATAGTCATCAAAAATATATATTACTAAAATAATAATAAAAAATCTAAAAAATATATATATATATATTTTTAGTTCTTATTTTAGTTTTATCTTAAG
Source organism: Bacillus rossius redtenbacheri (assembly GCF_032445375.1). Classification (NCBI taxonomy): domain Eukaryota; kingdom Metazoa; phylum Arthropoda; class Insecta; order Phasmatodea; family Bacillidae; genus Bacillus; species Bacillus rossius. The sequence continues at coordinate 255,267,752 of NC_086330.1, read as the reverse complement.
CACTGCACGTCCATCCCTGAGTTGGGTGTTTGCATATTTCGTAACGAAATGCCTAGTTTGTAAGTCATTTATCTTTTTTCTGTTTTAGTTTCTTGTTTTTTAGGTGCTGACTGGCGGCGGAGTGAGTGGTCAGTGCAACCACTCACCACCAGGGGCGCTTGCGTCCCTGATCACTAAATCTAGTGCTGGACAACTGGAAAAGCGGACCACGAGTCCAAGTGCCCAACCCCCGCATGGTAGACTCTTTTCTACTCTGTCCAACACTTCATCCAGACCATCCTCTGTCTCCTGTAAATTCCTACACGTAATGCATGCCAATTTGCATCCCGCATGAATGTGCCCAGGGTTTTCCCTGTGTCTATGCAGGTTTTACCTGGGCCCAACCTATCTCTAGTTATAGTCTAGATTTAAGAGTGAGGGGAGTTAGTCATGGCGCCAATCGCTGCCATGGCTGGCCAATCCCCTCCTAGCACATGATGCATGCGACCCTCTCCTTGCATGGCTAATCCCAGCATGACTAGGCGTATAGGCTTTGGCCTGAGACGCACCTAGGTCCCTCCCTAACCCGGACCCCTCCAAAATACACTTAGTTTTAGTTAGGTTAGGGGGGAAAAAAATGAAAAATAAATGCAAGAAAAATGAATTCAAATGTTAAAAGTGGTCGGTTAGGTTAGCTAGTGTACTGCAACATATTATTGTTTTGACAGATTAAGTATTATTATTTATGATTTATTTATAATTTTCTCTATGTCTTATGTGATTTATTTTCAGAAACAGTAAATTATTTTATGTATATCTATGAGAATGTGACTCTATGGACTTATTTGGACAATTTGAAATTGAACATGTTGTGACCCCTCTAAGGAGTAATTGACATTCGGACGGTAAGCGGTAAAGTTAACACCGTTATTGTGTAATATAAATTATTGTTTTGATGATTTTTGATTTAAATTGTACGTGAAATTATGTGTTCCCCGCTATTTTTGCGTGCGGATTTCACGATTTCTTAAGTAATTTAAGTAACTGATTTTGGTTTTCGGCCAATCACGGCCCGCCATTTGAAATTAAGTTAAGTATTGTTAACTGGCTTAATTTTAGAAGCGAGAGAAGAAATGTAATGGCCAGCTAAGATAGCTGAACTGCGTGACGTCGGCTATATTAAATCCTACAAATTAGCTATTTAGCGGTAGGCATCCCGGATAGTGGATGAATAATTATGTATCTTAGGGAGTCTAGATACTAATTGAGGCTTTATCTAGAAAGATAAAGGGCCTAGGAGTGTAAATACGTGAGTAATTAAAAGTGCAAAAATCTGTTTCCTCAATTACATGCACATCGTCACGTAACTCCCGTAATTCGTCACATCGCGGCCTAAAACTAATATAAACATTATAATTTGAAGTAATTTGACATTGTACGACGATAAAATTGATATTTTGATACGAATTTATTTATTTTTACACACTACTACAGCAACTCAGAGGTCCTACAGAGCGAGAGACTCTGAGCTCTTCCGACTTTATTTTGAACCTAACTAGCCGAGGAAAATAATTTGTCGTAGCCCCGGATATCACCACCGTGATGCGGGTTGCGTAGTATTCTCAGGGTGGGTTCAGGCCTCGTGGCGGGGGAAATTAACACTATCCGAGCTACAATGATGTTTCGACAGTTTGACCACAAGTATTTATTGAGCCCTTCGCGTAATCTAGGTACATGGCCAATCCGCGGCACAACACCCGTCCCTCCGCGGAGTGAGGCTCGGCTGCACGTGTTTGGGGTTGGGCAGGCGCCAAGTGCGGACTGCACCCCCTGGTTCTTTATGCGACTGATGAACTGTCTCTGCCCCGGCCCTATGATAGCGAGAAACTAATTAAGTTGGAACGCCGTCGCCAGCGATGTGAAGTCCGTCCCGATGCGGCACGCACGTGTCCGCCGATGCGCGCAATGTCCCGCCTCAACAAAACCAAGAAAATACTTATTTACAATTAAATTAGTTACAATGATGACCGATAGCGTAACGCCCGTGAACGTGAAAGTCCCGATCGCCCGGATCTAGTCTCACCAGTTCTGGCTCACGTCTCGCTGCCGCACTCGTCTCGCCGTGCGACCGCCTTCCTCGGCCCCCAGATGATGACAGCCCCCTCCTGCCGCGTCTCTCCTCTCCGCCCGTCATCCCCCCCACTTCGCGATACGTGCAGCGCTCGGAGTGATTTCGGGTGTTGGCCTCGGCTTCGTCGCCCGGTTACAGCAATCACCATTATACTTTAGAAAGACATATAATTATAATAACAAAAGTTCACGAAAAAAAATTATAATATATACAAACAATAAAAATGACACGTCCTTGAATATAAAATATGTTTTACACAATACACATTCACTGCACGGGGCAGGGGAGGATCAGGGGTTGGCGCAGTATAACGGATTTTATGAGCAGGGGAGACACCTGGGTCGACGTCAAATTAAGATCCCTAAAAATCAATTAATATAAACTGTGTAATATCGCCGAACCCCAAGTAAAGACTATTGCTTGTGAATTAAATGTGCGCATCGTAACTCTTGATGGTTGGAAATTACATGTGGGTATGTGATGTCATATAACAGTAAGGGAAGTTAAATATAATAAGTAATTAAATAATATTAATAATAAGGTTAAATTTTGAACTGTCTTTTTTTTAAATAAATAATTATATATTTTTAATCGTGAGTGTTGTGTTATGTTATCTCTTATATAATTTGTCCCAGAGTATATTTATGTGCATTTGTTTTGATAAGTTAACACCTAACTGTGGCCTAGTTACCATCAACACATGCCAATGGAGAGCCACACAAGCAGATATTGAATTACACAGATTCACACAGCCCAATGTGAAATATTTTTGTTTAATCTCCATAGAGGTGGGGCCTAGACATACACACCAAACATTTAAAGTGTATACAAAGGGTGCCCTACACTACATAATTGGCTACCCAAGTGGGACCATTTCCTTCGAAACACAAGTAAGGAAGAATCTCTCTACACTACATTAAAACACTTTAAAACACTATGGACGGTTAGTTAGGTTAGCATAGCTACATTAAAATAACCAGAGAAATATAAATATATATAAATAAACCCAAGGTTGGCCAAAGGTTGTAGGGCTCCTTACTATACACTTGAAATGTTTTGGTGTGTATGTATAGGCCCCACCTCTATGGAGATTAAATAAAAATATTTCACTTTGGGCTGTGTGAATCTGTGTAATTCAATATCTGCTTGTGTGGCTCTCCATTGGCATGTGTTGATGGTAACTAGGCCACAGTTAGGTGTTAACTTATCAAAAAAAAAATACACATAAATATACCCTGTGACAAATTATATAAGAAATAACATAACACAACACTCACAATTAAAAATATATAGGTACTTATTTATTTAAAACAATAGTTCAAAAATTTTATATTATTATTATTATTTAATTACTTATTATATTTAACTTCCCTAACTGTTATATGAAATCACATATCCACATGTAATTTCCAACCATCAGGAGTTACGATGCGCACATTTAATTCACAAGCAATAGTCTTTAATTGGGGTTCGGCGATATTACACAGTTTATATTCATAGATGTTAGGAATCTTAATTATTTTCCTCGGCTAGTTAGGTTCTAAATAAAGTCGGTAGAGCTCAGAGTCTCTCGCTCTGTAGGACCTCTGAGTTGCTGTAGTAGTGTGTAAAAATAAATAAATTCGTATCAAAATATCAATTGTATCGTCGTATAATGTCAAATTACTTCAAATAATAATGTTTATATTAATAAAAAATTAAAAAAAAAAAGAAAAAAATTCAAACATTCTGCTAGCTTGTGAACTTCTCATTGTTGAGCAAAGATAGAGTTCTAGTACAAGCCAGAATATTTTAATTTTTTTCGTTTTTTTTAAAATTTTTTATTAATTTTTTTTTTTGTATTTTAGTGATATCAAAGAAAACTTGTGGCGGTTTTCTCCGTGTGCTCCTGATTATTCTTGCCAATATTATGATGGTTTTCTCCGTGTGCTCCTGATTATTCTTATCAATATTTTGATGGTTAATCCGTGTGCTTGCGATCATTCCTGCAGTTTCGGTCAAAGGTCAAGGTCACACCCATCCAAGATGGCCGCCGTGACGTCGTAATCCAAGATGGCGGACCGTGAGAAATCTGAGAAGCACTAGCAGGAAGGACGAACTTTTTTCTCCTTGGATACTATCGAAGCCAACCTCCCTTTGCGATCGATAGTGAGGGTTCCGCATCCCACATTAATGAAATATATATTATTTACCTGCAAGCAACACGTGGCGCCATCTGTTGATGACAGCCAGAACTACTTGCATCAATTTGCTTTGCATTAGATAACTTAACTCTCGCTGATGATATATTTAAAAAACTCTATTTAAGAAATGGTTCCAATTGGAGAAAACTGACAGTTTGTATCTAACATTAGTCACAGAAGCTACCATGGATCGTGGTTTGTTATCTGTAGCTGAATCGGAAGGAAGCCGCTGTAGATACTGTGGCAAGGATTTTGTCATGAGAAGGAATGCTTGTGCTAGAAACCCACTACGCAATATGTTAAGCTGTAATCGTTGTAGCAGGTTGTTAACACGAATTGACAGCTTAAAAAGACATGGTAGAACATGTAAAGTCAAGACTACTTACGGCATAGAGGACACCGATGGATCCACTAGACTAAAGAAGAGTGATCTGCAATATGACAATAATTTTCCTTGTCCTGAGCGTGATGGTATTAGCTCACCCGATCATGAGGAAGAACATAAATTGAAGGATGCTAATGGCTTCGGGACGACTGAAACTGATGGAAGTATCAACACCGTGAAAAGTGATAATACATTCAAGCCTATATTCAGTAGATCCTCCATTCTTTATAAAATTGATGGACTCCTAAAAAGGAAGCATGAAGACGATGAAGACACTTCGACATCATCGATAGCGAATTCATACGGTAATCTGGGTGAAGAGGATGTCTTCTACAGTGATTGTTACAGTGACTCTGAGGCTGTTGACAAAGGCATAGACTGTGATGAAACACCTAGAGCTGACAAGATCGAAGAATGTGGCGATGTCCTGAGACCGAAACGATGGAAACGTCGTGTTATAATAAATAAATCTGATAATGCTTATTATGATCACTGGGACGATTGTGATATTAAAAGTATTTATAATAAACAAGCAAGTAAGATGGTGGTAGAAGAGATTGATTACACATCATGGAAAGATCCAAACATATTAGTTGACCGGCTAAGACTTCTACATGGCTCGCTTTGTGCAGGAAACTATCCGTGCATCAAAGAAATATCCTTCATACTCAAAGAACTGAGGAAAGCTGGCTACATACAATAATGGCTTCTTTTACTTGTATTTGTGTAATGTTGAGAAGTAATAAAATATTGAAAGTAAAAATTTAATGTTTTTATTTCTTGTATTCTGATTTCCAACTAAGCCTGTGTGTGTCATTACGTTTCCTGTGTGTACGTTCCGTTTCCTGTGTGTACTGTGTGTATGTTCCGTTTCCTGTGTGTACTGTGTGTACGTTCCGTTTCCTGTGTGTACTGTGTGTACGTTTAGTTTCCTGTGTGTACTGTGTGTACGTTTAGTTTCCTGTGTGTACTGTGTGTACGTTTAGTTTCCTGTGTGTACTGTGTGTACGTTCAGTTTGCTGTGTGTACTGTGTGTACGTTCAGTTTTCTGTGTGTACTGTGTGTACGTTCCGTTTCCTGTGTGTACTGTGTGTCCGTTTAGTTTCCTGTGTGTACTGTGTGTCCGTTTAGTTTCCTGTGTGTACTGTGTGTACATTCCGTTTCCTGTGTGTACTGTGTGTACGTTCCGTTTCCTGTGTGTGTGTGTACTGTGTGTACGTTCCGTTTCCTGTGTGTACTGTGTAATCATTACATTTATTGCGTGTAAATTGCATGTATTGCGCGTACATTACGTACATTACGTGTTGGAGCTGATGGAGCTGTTGTAGCACTTGCAGCTAATGGTCAATTGAAGCATAGGAGCAAAATGTAGATGGATCTGATGACGTGAATTGTAGCTCTTGGAGCCTGGCGTATATTGGAGAGATCGAATTTTTTTTCGATAAAATGATCCTCTTTTTTAATTTGTAGATTTGACTCTAGTATTATTGTAAATGGTTCTTGATTTGACTAGCGTATTATTCCATACGGTGCATGTATATAAGCGAGTCCTAGACAGCAGGACGCTCAGTTTGTTACTGACGTCGGCGGTGTAAGGATCACCTAGTTTGTTTCTTCTGGTGCATAAGTCGTGTCAATTAGCTGTTCTTGAGACCTCGATGGCATCTTTACCGTCTTTAACGTCGAACTCGGAGGTTGTACCATCGTCTACGGGAACCTTGACGACAGCTACGATGAAGAAGGTGCAGATCCCGTTGGCAACGACGACGTCAACATTGGAGGAGATTTCAACAGATGTGATACCACCATCATCCGAAGTTTCATCGTCAGCAATGGATTCTTCGACTAATGAAGAGCGTACATTGCGTCAGTGCAAATACTGTGACGCATCATTTACTATCACCTCAAATGCTCGCAGACATGAAAGAAGCAGTTCTAATAATGTTAAAAGAATACAATTTCAGTGCAATAAGTGCAAAAAACTAATTTCACGTCTTGATAGCTTACATCTTCATTATAAAAAATGCTCCGAGAAAGTTAAGTGTGAGTATAATGAACATGGTTCTTGTTTTGACTCATGTGTTGTACCGACTGATGAGTCTATATAAGTGAGACCCTGGTGATATGGACTTCAGTCCGTCTCTGGCTGTGGTAATGAACGGATCGGATAGTTAGACTTGTATAACATAATAGACCGGTATCTAGCTATTCTTGAGAACTCGATGGCATCATTACCACTATATATACCAACCTGGATCGAAGGTCTACCATCATCAGTACAGAGCACGATGACAACGACGTCTACAGCTACACCTGCTCTCTCAGCACAGCAGGAGATTTCGACGCGTGCAACATCTTCCGCAGAGCAGACCTCAAAGGCTTCAGAAGTTAACATGTCAGCAGTGTTACAATGGTTGTCAACAGTTCCAGTGGCATTGATGAAGGAAGGAGCATCCAGCGGTGTTCCATCACCCGACTGCACGTACTGTGAGAAGATCAAAAACTTGAAATTATGGGATTATGTAATACACAATTGTAGTAGTAACTCTGAACGCATTAAATATCAGTGCAACAGATGTTTAAGCAAGTTTGTACAATATGGAAGATTAAAACGGCACCTCAGGAATTGTGATAGACTGGCTGTACATTCATCGGAATCAAGCTGTATATTTTGTAACAAAACATTGACAAATATTCAAAGTGCACAACGACACGAAATATATCACTGTCCTTTTAATGAAGTCGATAATTCGTCTTTGTGTGAAAATTGTGGTGTACCAATATGTCGACCTGATAAACTGAATAGACATTTAAAGTCATGTAAAGGACTTAGTCCATACAACAAGAGGACTGTTTGAATCGAGAGATCCACGAAACTTTGGTAATTTGTCTGTGTATTTTTTTGTACTTGTAGTAGTGTAGTATGTATGTAATAAAAGTATTTTCAAAGAACTTGCGGTGTTTTTATTTTCTCAAACCTGTCACTTTGGTGGTACTTTTTTTAAATATTAAAGTTGTTTTGTATCGTCCAGGGATCGAACCGAGGACAGGAATCCATTGAATCAATATGTAAATTGATTAGTGATTTATTGATGAATTTTGGAATTTTTCCCGAATCTCTAGCATAAAAATTACGAATTTCCAATATGGTGGTCTTGATGTCTGATAGGATGATGGTCGTAGAGGATTTAGAGACTCTTTACGAATGTTGAACATGGTATATTGAAATTATTATTTTTTTCATAAAATTAAACATTATTGCATCGATCGGGTATCGAACCAAGGGCAGGAGCGGATCGAATCAATATGTAAATTAATGAGTGATTTATTTAATGAATTTTGGAACTTTTCCCGAATTTCTAGCTAAATAATTACGGATTTTCAAGATGGCTGCCAAATTTCAAGATGGCGGGTGTCACAGTTATAAATTATTACTGCACTCTAGCGGATAAGAACTAAACTAACATGACGTCAGCGCACTCTCGTCGACGATACATTGATGATGGCTTCCAGCATCGAAGACAAGATGGCGGACATGACGTCATACTAGGTGACGATATATATGCTTTGAAAAAAAGTGGTGGGAGTCAGTCTGCCTGCGTCCACTGTGAGGGAAGGAGCCTGTCGCCATTTTTAATTTTTTTTGCACTCATCGTGTTCGAACCGAGTACTCCGAACTCCGTGTCGTAAAAGTATATTTTTTATAAATATTTTATTAAAATTTTATTAAATGATTTTTTTTATAAATTTAAAAAAAAATTCATTAAAATCGGATAATAAATAAAAAAGTTAAAGATGGCGACCGTAACGGAAATTGCGACGGTGACGTCATCATCCAATATGACGTCAGAGGCTTATCTGCGGCTGTAGACATGGATGCTTAAGCCGCTATATGGACATTTCTAGCCACCGGGATTTTTGAGGACTACAAACGGGGAATTTTCCCTCGAAACGGGAATTTTTCCCTCGAAAAGAGAAATTTTTTAAATTGAAGAATTTTTTGAGATTTTTTGGCGGAATTTTTTTTCACAGAAATGTAAATTTTGACGATTTTTGAGGAATTTTGGGCAATTTTTGCCCAATTTTGGCAAATTTTGAGGGTCAAATGTCAAGGTCAAACTTGTCCCGTTACGTTGTGTCCCGTTACACTCATCCAAGATGGCCGCCGTGACGTCACAATCCAAGATGGCGGTCGGCACCTCAGGCACCTCAGCCAGAAGCCGTGTCCCAGTAAGCCCTATTCTATACTACTGGTTCTGATTATTCAGGGCTAGACATCTGATGGTTTTCTCCGAATGCTCCTGATTATTCCTGGCTAGACATATGATGGTTTTCTCCGAGTGCTCCTGCTTATTTGTGAGAAATCGATCTCTGCATGAAGGAATTTTTACTTAGTGAGTCATGTCATTTTATACAGAGTTATATTTAATTAGTGAAATTCTGCTAATAAATTTACACTTACAACATTTTTATCAGGTGGATCAGAAAAATAACCTTACTCAGACAAATAATATGCTTTGAGACAGCTGAGAAGCATTAACATGTAAGACAAGCTGCATTGTCCTTAATGTCTAAGACAGGTAATTTTATTCAGAGTTTCGTATAAATTTCCGAATTCATATTATCAAATCATCACTTAATTTTTTTAATCAGGTGGAAATCAGACAAAAAAAATTCATTAATCAGACGATAACTACGCCATGAAACAACTGGGAAACGCTATCATACACGAAGATTTCCCTTCCCCTTGAGTTGTAGCGAAGCCCTCCTTCTGTTGCATCCCACACAAAACAATGACTGCTTATACAGACAACTAATACATGATGGTTGCTAATATGTGAATAGGTTATCTTGTGATTCTCGCTAGGCCATGATGTTATTCACTAATTTTTAAATAAGGTCGATGTTCTTCCTCTTGAGATCTAGGAAAGTACACCTTTTTCAACAGATCGTTAGTGAGCATCCCGCATCCCGCATAAAATAAATAAATATTATTTACCAGCTAGCAACACGTGGCATCATCTGTTGATGAAAAGTATAACTACTTACAACCAGTACTTTTGTATGAGATAACTTAACTCTCGCTGACGAAATAATTAAAAAAATTCTATTTAAGTAATGGTTTAATTTACAACTCTTAGTTTTCTTCTGCCATTAGTCGCAGAAGTTAACATGTACCCTGATTTGTTGCCTGTAGCTGTATCAAACCGACATCACTGTAGATACTGCAGCAAAGTTTTACCTTGAGAAAGAATGCTAAACGTCATGAGAGAAGCAAGTGTAGTTTGGGTCCTTGTCAAAAACCATTTAATTGCAGTCAGTGTCATAAATCCTTTGGTAGAAGATATTACTTGGATAGACATTGCAAGGACTGTACAACTAAGATAAATAAAGATAACGAAGACTGTGTTCCAACATCGTAGAAGAGGAACGAAGGCAGAATATTAGACGACAATAATAATTATGAAGAATGTAAAAAGCTAATGCTAAAAATATTGATATAGATCAAAACAATAATTTAAAATTAAAAACAAACGAAGAAACCTCATTAGAAATGAAAATATATTTATACCAACATCTAGTCGTCTCCATGAAAATGTGAAAGATGGAGAACCACCTGAAGCTGACAAGACCGAAGACTGTGATGAAACATCTGAAGCTGACATGATTGAAGATTGTGGTGACACATCTGAGGTTGACATGATCGATGACTGTGCTGTCACAACTAAGGCTGACATGATTGAGTACTGTGCTGAAGCACCTAAAGCGGTCAAGATCGAAGACTGTGATGGCGGCCTAAGACCAAAACGGTGGAAACGTCGTAATAAAATAAATTATCTTGATCAATCTTGTGATGCTGACATGAATGAGTACTGTGCTGAAGCACCTAAATCATACAAGAGCGAAGAATGTGATGGTGTCTTGAGACCAAAACAATGGAAACGATGTAATAAAATGAATTATTCTGATCAAGCTTGTGATGCTGACATGATTGAGTACTGTGATGAAGCACCTAAAGCGGTCAAGAGCAAATACAGTGATGGTGGCCTGAGATCACAACGATGGAAACGACGTAATAAAATAAATTATCCTAATCAAGCTTGTGATAATCACTGGCTTTATGCCGAAAGTGACCTTGTAGTTGGTGTTGAAACAGAAGACACCAGGGATAATAATATTTATTATAAACATAATAGGAAGATGAACGTAGCAGAAGAGATTGATTGTAGCTCATGGGAAAATCCCAACATATTGGTTGACAGGCTAAGACTTCTACATGGTTCGCTTTGTGCAGGAAACTATTCGAACATCAAAGAAATATCCTTCATACTTAAAGAACTGAAGGAAGCCGGCTACATAAAATAATGGTTTCAATTAAATGCATGTGTATAAACTTGAAGAAAAATTAATATTTTTTTCAAAATGGATTTTAACATTTCTCGAAAGCTCATTTCTAAATAAAACTTATAATGTAAAGGTGTAAAAATGTCACCACTGACATCCAAAAATGTATACTAATAAAGTCATGCATGTAAACATGTCAAGTTCAATAAAAAAAAGTAATTTAAATCAGTTGGAGTGTTTGGAGCGATTGGACCATTTGGAGCAATTGAATCATTTGAAGCATTTGGAGCATTTGGAGCTGTTGGAGCATTTGGAGCATTTGGAGCATTTGGAGCATTTGGAGCATTTGGAGCATTGGGAGCTGTTGGAGCATTTGTAGCATTTGGAACATTGGGAGCTGTTGGAGCATTTGGAGCCTTTGGAGCATTTGGAGCTGTTGGAGCTATTGTACCATTTGGAGCTGTTGGAGCATTTGTAGCTGTTGGAGCTGTTGGAGCTGTTGGAGCATTAGGAGCAGTTGGAGCTGATGGAGCTAAGAATTAGTCGTTTCACGTCTATGCAGGGATAAATGTTTATAAGATTGCTGGCTTTCGCAAGTGACTCTGTAGTAGGATAGAATTTATGTAATAAATATTTTGTTTGTAACAGAACTTGTGGTGTTTTATTTCTCTAACCTGACACTTTTCTGGTATTTAAATTAAATTTATTTTTAGCTTCGTCCATAGATCGAAGCAAGTTTTGATTCAATATGTAAAATAATGTGTGATTTTTTCGGTGAATTTTGGAATTTTTCCCGAACTAATAAGTCAATAAATACAAATATCTAAGATGGTACCCAAATTTCAATATGACGGGCACCTCATGTTAAATGACCGAATGTACATAAATACTAGGTTGTTAATTGACTTCTTTTAGTTTTTGTGTACTGATTGTAGCTGAGTAGACTGGTGGAAGTAAGTGAGGAGCTTAATGTAGAATGGACTTGTCATGATGGATATGTTGGTGTATAAATCGAATGCTGGTGGTCTGATAATATTTTGGGTTATTTACGAAGATATTTATCGATGTGTGCTATGACAAGCATATCAATGTCTAGTAAACTTATAGAGTAGGTCTCTTGTTTCGGAGACTTTTGTCGTAAAGCTTAAGAAGGATCGACTCTGAAGGCTTTGAAGATGTATGGTACTGGGCATGTCTTGGCTGTAGCTATATCAACACTGAAGGTCCTCTGAACTGAAGATGAGAGGTACAAAAAATAATTGACTTTGGACCTAGTCTGGTATCGGATAATATATTTTAGTCATGTGTTGTAGACATTTGGAGTCAGTTGGAGGTTATTATATAAGTAGCTTTACATAATAAAATTTAAATTTGAGTACCTACTTTAAATTATGTTTGAGTTCTGAAAGTTTCATTGTTCAGAGACTCTTGGTCCTTCTAGTAAGTCTAAATTAACTGTGTATGTAGGATGTGTGATTAGTTCTTTGAATATATAATTTAAACTTGTACTCTTTTAAATTCCTAATTTTTTATAGTAATAACAATTGATGTATTGACTTGCGTATTATACAAGCGGACGCTGCTATTTAAGCGAGTCTTAGACAGCAGGTCCCTCAGTCCACCTCTTGTAGTGGTGCAGTGCATATCTGATGGATTGACTTGTCTGCATATAAGTCCGATACATGAATATTCATGTGTATCCGAACTCAATGGTAGCAACGATGACATCGGTACAAATCCCAATGGTGGCGGGGTCAACGGCTGCAGAGATCTTGGCGGAGGGTCTCGCGTCTTCACCGGGGTCCCTGACGAGGGAGGCGATGATGACGAAGCAGATCCCGATGACAACGATGAGGGCAGCCCCAGAGATTCGAATGGTAACGAGGCTACCATCTCCAGAGATCCCGATGATGGCTGTATCTACTGTCTCTTCACTCCAAGAGACTTCACTGTGTGCATATTCGACAGCAGAGGAGACTCCGATACCTGCAACTACACCTAATTTGGTAAATAAAACATTTTGTGAGCAATTCCCAGCTTCTGCATCAGACGAGTATACTTCAGATTCGTTGACATCCAGTACAGATGATCTGACAATGTCGACTGGGAAACCTCCAGCTCATGCAACATACGGGACTTCGCCGTCTACAACAGCAGTGCACATTGGAAGTAATATACTTTCCGAGCCGTCGGTGACTCATGGTCTAACGAGGAGACATCTGTGTACGTACTGTGACAAAAGTTTTAAATACCGTCAACATGCAAGAAGACATGAAAATCATGTCTGTAGAAGAAACGCTAATCGTGTGACATTTCCGTGTGACCCATGTGGGGTGCATTTCACAAACAAAAGTAATTTGATTAGGCATTGTAAAAGCAAAGTTCATTTGCAAGTTGAACAGCGGGAAAGCGATGGTAATTGCGATTAATATCTGTATCAGTGCTGCTACTGTGGTAAACGTTTTGAACGACTACGAAGTACACGCATCCATGAAAAAATTGCTGCAGAAGAAATCTTGGCCGTGTAAAATTTCTGTGTGAGAAGTGCGGTACACAGGTTACACGAAAATTTTACTTGAAAAAACATTATAAATTTTGTAAAGGTGGGTTTCTAGCATCATATCTGGTCCTCTAAGGTGTTACACTCCTGATCTGATGTATCGTGATCTGTATGAATTAGTTGTATTTTGTCACTCTAAAAACGAAATACAATAATTTATTTTAATAAAAATGAATGTCACATGAACTGAGAAAAATATACGATATATATACAGTGTCAGATTTCTTTGTGTATAAATGTACAATTTTAAATAAATTATAGAATTAAAGAATTTTTTATATATTTTTCCTAACCTATATTGTTTATCTAAATGTATTAAACTAAATGTGACACGTAATTTTGGTCGAATTTGTAATGCGCGTTTTGTCTTGTTTGTGTGTATTTATATTTTTACCAATATTGCTCAAGACAGTTTTTTTGCTAAAATAATTTTTGTCTGAGTATGTCATCTGCATTCTTAAGATTTTTTTATGGGTGATGTTTTGGTAAAGTACAGGTACAGGTAATACCGTAACATTAGTGCAAATCTGATAGGAACTTGATTTATTATTTCTGAGAAATAATTTATTACTCCCCGAAATATACATAACATACTTGTGGGAAATTTATAGTCTTAAATCGTAACCTGTCATATATTGGTGTACACTACGGTGGTGATCTTAAAAATTAAATAATGTTAATCAATTGATCATACTTCGGAGTAAGCTGGTGCACTGTATGGGCTGTATCAGTAAGATTCTGGATACCTACTTGGTAAGCGGTTCTTCGTCCAAGTTACTCACTCCTTCATTGCTGATTACCAACATGAATTTTTACAACATGGAAAAAAAAATGTATACTGGCCGAGGTCTTGATTTAAAATATTTTGCCGCTTATAATTATCAGAGTATCAACTTTTACAGTATTGTATGTGAGGTTCGACTCCTCTCGTATATGTGCTACAAATTTATTTTTGTTGGTAGCAAGTTATACATTCGTAGGCTGATTTTCTGCTCTGGTTCAGTGATGTATACTTAGAAGTGGTTCCAGCAAGTACTTTACGTATTCTGGATTACGGTTTCACTGGAGTTTTACGTGTAATGAGTTGGAAGGCTAGCGACGTGATGTATGCATATCTCGAGCAAAACATATGAGTGTCGCAGCATTCTGCAAGCTTGCAACTCCTGCGCGAGGGGTCAATGTTCATTTGCGGGTGACGGTAGGCGTGTCTCGATCGTGTAGTCTCTGCATCTATCATTGAGAATTTTTTTAAATTTCTTTGAGGTTAACGTGCTTGAATTTAGGTACTTTTGACTAGTCGCACGTGAATAAGTTTAAATTCGTATGCATTGTAAGATATTTTTCTACATGAGGTAAGAAAAATACATAGATGCTACAATGTCTGAGATAGGTATCGAACACCTGTTCCTTACCCTATGAGTGACTAGCACTTGTTTGACCTATCTCCTCTAACCCATTTTACTTTGTGATATAGATGTGACATGGTTGTTTTCAGAGATGATGGTTAAAATGTCTCGGGCAAAGTGCTCTTTGTAGAAATTACTATGAGTGGTAATTATTTTAGTCGAAGAGATAATTTAATAAAACATGTAAAAAATATCTTGAAGGTTTTTTTTTATGTGTATACAAATCATTGATAGGATGGATTTGTATGTAGAACTGGTAGTATACCACATCTCTTGAAGAACACTGCATGGTATATAATGAAAGACTCTTGGGTTCAAGAAACTAAACTATAGGTGGAAAGGATGAAGCGGTTCCTAAGATTAAATGAAAGGAACTTTGTTGATATTTTTTTTCTATATACTAAGATGATTTAATTGAGTTTGGGATAATGGGTTGAAGGATTAAATAATGATACTGAAAACACTCTCTTTTACAGAAAATGAGAATGGAGCTAACCATGTCTAGAAAACAATAGAGAATATTGTGAAGCTCACAAGATCATAGATTGTGGTAAATCTCTGACAACTTAAACGTGGAAACTATATCATAAAATGAGTGATATTGATGCAGCTCCTGGTATAATAACTGGTAGCTACGGTGATGATGCCTTTACGTCTGTGATAGTGACACGGACGAGAAGATTTTAAGACTAATAATAACATATATGTAAAGAAGATGGAAGCCGTAGCACGTGAGACCAGTTGTTCATCGAGAGACAATCCAAATGATTGGAGAATAGGCTAAAACTTCTACTTGGTTCGCGAAATGCTGAAAATTTATACGTCCTCAAAGAAACATGAACTAAGAAATGTGGGGTTTATAGAATAAAACCTGCTTTTTTTGATCAGATGTATATTATTGTGATTAAATATCATTCTTACATATGTACTTTAATTCTCTTGGTGTTTACAGTGTCCATAAAGTATATAATTTATTTACGTACCTCGTTCTTCGTTTAGCATGTATTTTTTGCATTTTTAAATTCGAATTTGTTAACGATCAATGACTGAAATGATGTGTGTTAAAAACTATAAGTCCTTCTATAACTGGTGTGATTTATAACACTGTGAAATTTTAAGGATAGTATGACCAATAAGATGTTAATATGATTTGACATTGGCCTGATACTTCGCTTGAATGAAATTTAAATGTTAACTTTGTGATGAAAGCTGCAAGT
The DNA here is from genome assembly GCF_032445375.1 of Bacillus rossius redtenbacheri. Classification (NCBI taxonomy): domain Eukaryota; kingdom Metazoa; phylum Arthropoda; class Insecta; order Phasmatodea; family Bacillidae; genus Bacillus; species Bacillus rossius. The sequence goes on along the minus strand of NC_086330.1, from coordinate 255,251,546 downwards.
GCGTGCATTGTGTGTCCATTTCATTTTTCGAATTTGCTTCCAAATGTGTTACCTTATTTTGGTGTGCTTCTTTTTTAAATGATGTTTTGACTCGAGTATTATAGTAAATTGTTCTTGATTTGACTAGCATATTATTCCAACCGGTGCATGTATATAAGCGAGTCCTAGACAGCAGGTCACTCAGTTTGTTACTGACGTCGACGGTGTAAGGATCAACTAGTTTGATTATACTGGTGCATACATCGTGTAATTGCCTGTTATTGTGAACTCGATGGCATCTTTACCATCTAAAACGACGAACTTGATGGATGTTGTACCATCGACTACGGGAACCCTGACGTCAGCGGTGACGAAGAAGGAGCAGATCCCGACGGCAACGAGGATGTCAACATTGGAGGAGACTTCAAAAGTCGCGGTACCACAAGCAGAAGAAAATTTAATGCTGGTGGTGCTGGCTACACGGGAAAACTCGACGAACTTCGTTTCACCCTCGATGGAGACTTCAATGATGGTGAATCAACAACGACTAACGATCATCGGTGCTGTTACTGTGACAAGATTTTCACAAACAACAGCATTGCTCGACGGCATGAGAAGAGAGAATGTGTCAAGAACCTTTATCGTAAAATGTTTGTTTGTGAGAAATGTCACATGCAATTGCAAGACAAGATAATATGAAAAGGCACATGAAGACATGCAAAGGTCCTGCTGCGCGGCAGAAAGTAAAGGTTTCGGTGCAACAACGATGCATTGATGTTCATAAGAGTATGCCTGGAGATGGCACAACTGCGGCAACGTTAGTTTCTGGATCGGGTCTGAAAGGCTCGTCTTCATCACCCCGGTATCCTTGCAGCTACTGTGATACGTCGTTCGCATTTTCTCATGATGCACGGAGACATGAACGGATTAAATGCAAGAAGAATCCTTCTCGTACAAAATTTCGCTGTGATGAGTGTCATGAATGGTTTACACGTATTGATAGTTTGCAGCGACATGTGAAAAAATGCAACGGTAAAGTCCGTGTGTCTACTGAAGAACTACCTGTAGAAATTTCGACTCCTCGCTTTAGATTGGAGACTCGTAAGCGTACATGCAAGAAAACCGATGTGCAGCAACCGATTGGTATGGCGTCTGAACCAGAAAATAAACATAAGACTGTGTTCGGCGCATTACAAGTGAATGATAATGGGTTCTACTTGGCGCAGTCTGCATTTCGTGGAACATTGAAAGACTACTATTATCTAAATACGTTAGGTGAGTCGAAAGACATTTGTAATTTTCTTGATGATATCAGAGAGGACATAATCAATCAGCTTACTGATGATGTAGCAACAAACGGTCCATTAAAATATAACTTGTGGTTGGACTGTATATATGGAAAGCCGTATCCATTCCATGACGAAGTGAAGAAGTGTGCATTCAAGACATCGGCTGCAGTAATTTACAGTTCTAACGATGTGAAGCAAACTGTTAAAAACGGTATCCAGAAACTCTGTCAAGAAGAGGAGGACTATGTCTGTAAAGGTTCTGGCTGGACTCTTTCTAGTGTAAGCAGATTGGAGCTAAGAATTAGTCATTTCACGCCTATGCGGACCTAAATGTTTTTAAGATTGCTGGCTTTCGCAAGTGATCCTGTAGTAAAGTAGAAATTATGTAATAAAGTTTATTTTGTGAAAGAAATTGTGTTGTTTTATTTCTCGGACCTGCAACTATTATATTATGTTTATTTTTTTTTCATCTTCATTCCGAATCGTACCAAAGACCTAAGTCGATCTAATTAATCATTTTATTGGTTGCAAATTTATTTAATGAATTTTGAACTTTTTCCGAATTAATAAGTCAATTACGAATTTCCAAGATGGCGGACATGATGACTTTTAGGATGATGGTAGTAGAGGATTTTTAGCCTCTTTAAGAATTTTGAACATGATTTATTGAAATTATTTTTTTAAATAATATTAATATGTTTTGCATCAACCAAAGATATAACCTAGGACAGGAATTGATCGAATCAATCAGTATATATCTTACAAATTTATTTGATGAATTTTGGAATTTTTCCCGAATTTCTAGCATTAAAATTACGGATTTCCAAGATGGTGGTCGTAACGAAAAGTGCAACGGTATTTCTAACGATTTTTATTATTAAATTCGATTGATTAATTTTTTTAATGATTTTTAAATTTTTTCCCGTTTTTCAAACATAAAAATTACGGATTTTTAAGATGGCGGACATGACGTCATACTAGGTGACGATATATATACTTTGACATAAGTGGTGGAGGTCAGTATGCCAGCAGCCACTGTAAAGGTTGGATCGGTCGCCATTTTAATTTTTTTGCCCTCGCCGGGTTCGAACCCAGGACTCCAAGCTCCATGTCGAAAAAGGAATTTTTTTATTATTTTTCATTAAAATTTCATTAAATGAATTTTTTTATAAATTTTAATTTTTTTTCAATAAAATCGGATAATAAATAAAAAAGTTAAAGATGGCGGCCGTAAAATAAATTGCAACGGTGACGTCATATTTCAAAATGGCTGTCATGACATCCTAATTTACAAGGTCATTACCTCGGCGGCTTAAAGCGGCTAGCTCTTAGGAGTTTTAAGCCACTTTTAGGAATTTGGGTTCTTTCTAAGGCAAAAAAAAACTTTTGAGGATTTACGAAATTCTAATTTTTTAATTGCGGAATTTTTTGAGATTTTTTGGCGGAATTTTTTCCACTTAAATGGAAATTTTGGCGATTTTTGAGGAATTTTGGGTAAATTTTGGACAATTTTGACACATTTTGAAGGTTAAATGTCAAGGTCAAGGTCACAACCATCCAAGATGGCGGCCGTGACGTCACAATCCAATATGGCGGTCGGCTTCTCGGCTCCTCAGCCTGAAGCCTGTGCCCGGAGCCCCCAAAACATACTACTAATGTTCGAATAGTTTCCTGCACAAAGCGAACCATGTAGAAGTCTTAGCCTGTCAACCAATATGTTAGGATCTTCCCATGAGGTATAATCAATCTCTTCTGCTACGTTCATCATCCTTGCATGTTTATAATAAATATTATTATCTCTGGTGTTTTTCGTTTTAACACCAACCACAAGGTCACTTTCGTCATCGTGCCAGTGATTATCACAAGATTGATCAGGATAATTTATTTTATTACCACGTTTCCAATGGTTTGGTCTCAAGCCACCATCACAGTCTTCGCTCCGGCATGCTTTTGATGCTTCAGCACAGTACTCAATCATGTCAACCTTAGATGTGCCAGCACAGTCATCGATCATGTCAGCTTCAGATGTGTCACCATAGTCTTCAATCATGTCAGCATCACAAGCTTGATCAGGATAATTTATTTTATTACATCGTTTCCATCGTTTTGGTCTCAGAACACCATCACAGTCTTCGATCTTGCCTGCTTTAGGTGCTTCAGTACAGTACTCAATCATGTCAGCCTTATATGTGTTAGCACAGTCATCGAACATGTCAGCCTCAGATGTGTCACCACAATATTCAATCATGCCAGCTTCAGATGATTCATCAAAGTCTTCGACCTTGTAAGCTTCAGGTGGTTCTCCATCTTTCACATTTTCATGGAGACGACTAGATATTGGAGTAAATATCTTTTCATTTCTAATGTGGTTGCAACTTTCTTCGTTTGTTTTAAATTTTAAATTATTATCTTGATCTTGATAAGTATTTTTAGCATTAGCTTTTTCGCCTTCGTTCCTCTTCCGCGATGTTGTAGCCCAGTCTTCGTTATCTTTATTCATCTTAATTGAACAGGTCTTGCAATGTCTATCCAAGTAATATCTTCTACCAAAGGATTTCTGACACTGACTGCAATGAAATGGTTTTTGACAAGGACCCAAATTACACTCGCTTCTCTCATGTCGTTTAGCATTCTTTCTTAAGGTGATGACGTTTTGATACAGCTGTAAATCCCGAATCAGGTTTCATATTAGTTACTGAAACTAATGCCAGATGCAAACTAAGAGTTTTAAATTAGATCTATCACTTAAATATAATTTTTTAATTATTTCATCAGCGAGAAATAATTTATCTAATTCAAAGGTGCTTGTTGCAAGTAGTTCTGCTTTTCAACAACAGATGTCGCCACATGTTACTTGCAGGTAAATAATATTTAGTTCTTTTATGCGGGATGCGGGATGCTCACTAACAATCGCAAAAGAAGGATGGATTCGCTAGACTCCAAGGAGAAGGAAGTTTGTTCTTCCAGTTAGTGTTTCTCACATGTCTCATGGCATATTATTTATTATTTGACTGAGTAATGGTTGTATATTTTTTAATTCCACCTGATAAAAAAAATATCGCAAGTGCTGATTTAGTAGCAGAAATTCTTGAATTAAATGTAACTCCAAATAATATGTCACGTCTCATTTGGTAAAAATTCCTTCATGGAGAGATCAAGTGATCATCTGTAACCAGAAGCACTCGGAGAAAATCGTCAGATTTCTAGCCAGGAATAATCGGAAATATTTGGAGAAAACCATCATAATATTGTCAAGTATAATCAGGAGCACACGAAGACTTTGATGAATCATCTGAAGCTGGCATGATTGAATATTGTGGTGACACATCTGAGGCTGACATGTTCGATGACTGTGCTAACACATATAAGGCTGACATGATTGAGTACTGTACTGAAGCACCTAAAGCAGGCAAGATCGAAGACTGTGATGGTGTTCTGAGACCAAAACGATGGAAACGATGTAATAAAATAAATTATCCTGATCAAGCTTGTGATGCTGACATGATTGAAGACTATGGTGACACATCTGAAGCTGACATGATCGATGAATGTGCTGGCACATCTAAGGTTGACATGATTGAGTACTGTGCTGAAGCATCAAAAGCATGCCGGAGCGAAGACTGTGATGGTGGCTTGAGACCAAACCATTGAAAACGTGGTAATAAAATAAATTATCCTGATCAATCTTGTGATAATCACTGGCACGATGACGAAAGTGACCTTGTGGTTGGTGTTAAAACGAAAAACACCAGAGATAATAATATTTATTATAAACATGCAAGGATGATGAACGTAGCAGAAGAGATTGATTATACCTCATGGGAAGATCCTAACATATTGGTTGACAGGCTAAGACTTCTACATGGTTCGCTTTGTGCAGGAAACTATTCGAACATTAAAGAAATATCCTTCATACTCAAAGAACTGAGGAAATCTGGCTACATACAATAATGGTTTTAATTAAATTTATGTGTATAAACTTGAAGATAAATTAATATATATAAATTTTCAAGATGGTATCTACCACTTCTAGAAATCTGATTTCTAAATAAAACTTATAACTTAACACTAGAACTACCAAGGGGGTCATTTTGACCCCATACAATATTTTTAAATGATGCCAAATCTATATATCTGATTTAAATTAACAGACCTTTCGTGACTTTTCCTAAAATTATGTTGTTAACAATTTTTGAACATCAAGTTACTCAGATTTTATGCGGAAACTATTTAATTGCAATATTTTTGTCCAATAATGTAGCAAATACTTTCATTTTACCTAGAACAACCGACAGGGGTCAAACTGACCTGTGCAGAAAAGTATTCAGTTTGTGATTAATAAATGCCACAGAAATACATATTAGTAAATAAGTATTTTTAGTAATGTCTTATTAAGAAAAAATACTCCTTTTATGGATGAATAGTGTGTCCAAAGGATATTTGGTGTGGAATATCTGCGAAGGAAACAATTGCTCTCTCAGTGCATGGTCATGCAGCATCATTCCGTAGGGCCTGTGATATTGTTATCTGACTCCGCCTTTCCTCTCACTAGTGAGACATATTACATACAAAGATAATTATCATCTCGTCTTACAGTGTGTTGCGGTTTTCTGACATTACAAAGCAATTAGTTATCTTCCTCTATCTACAGTTTCTGTGTTACTAGTTTCCAGTTACTCTTCCGCTTGAGATTTATTCTATTTTTTCATCAATTTTGGAGGACGGGTCGTGAAATGTATTTCGTTTTAGTCTGTTACATTTGCAGTTGAGAGAGAGTTGATTATTGTCTTAGGTAATTGTTTTTTGGTAAACTCTATGTCATTGTACAATCGTTCGAATGTATGATGGATCGTCGCCAAAGACTAACTACAGATCAGGCACTCCGATATTTTCAAGATATTTGTGAAACAAACTCAGGCAGTGATTTTGGCTTCCAGCATATGAAGACAAGATGGCGGACATGACGTCATACTAGGTGACGATATATATACTTTGACATAAGTGGTGGGGGTCAGTCTGTCGATGGCTACCGTGGAGGAAGGATCTGTTGTCATTTTTATTTTTTTGCCCTCACCGGGTTCGAACCGAGGACTCCGAGCTCCGTGCCGTAAATGATTGTTTTTTAAATATTTTTTATTAAAATTTTATTAATTGATTTTTTTTATAATTTTTAAAAAAATTTTCATTAAAATCGGATAATTAATTAAAAAGTTAAAGATGGCAGGCGTAACGGAAATTGCAACGGTGAGGTCATAATCCAAGATGACATATTCCATGATGACATCAGAGGCTTATAGGAGGCTGTAGACATGGATGCTTAAGCCTACATATGGACATTTCTAGCTGCTGGTATTTTAAGGAATAAAACGGGAAATTTTCCCTCGAAACGGTAATTTCTCCCTCGAAAAGAGAAATTTTTGAATTGTGGAATTTTTTGAGAATTTTTGGCGGAATTATTTTCCAAAAAAAAATGGACATTTTGGCGATTTTTGAGGAATTTTGGGCAAATTATGCCCAATTTTGACTAGTTTTGAGGGTCAAAGGTCAATGTACTACTTGTCCCGTTACGCTATGTCCCGTTACGCTCATCCAAGATGGCCGCCGTGACGTCACAATCCAAGATGGCTGACTAGCACTAAGCACCACCGCCTGGAGCCTGTCCCAGTACGCCCATTTACATACTACTCATATGGCTTTGATAACAAACTAATATGCTATATTAGGCCTAGTACTTTACAAAAGTTAAATAATGGTATTAATAAAAGGCGACTGCTTTATCCTAAAATCATAGAGTTTTTTGTTATATAAAATTATTTGTTAGGAGTGTTTCGAACTATTGCAAGGATTTGTGTGTATTTTTTTCATCTGCTGCCATAAACATTCCATACATATATTTTGGCATATAGTTAATTTTAATTAACACTAGTTTTGTTTGTTTTCACAATCAAATATATTGCATTAATAATTACGTTATAAGCAGAAGTGTTTTCAGTAGCGAAAGTGTGTTTTCTCTTCAATTTATATAGGAAATTTTCTTCATATTAGATACAACATGTACGAGATGATTATTACAGAGGTTTCATAAAGTATGCTTGATCTGTCTTAGTATGACTATGACGGCAATTGTTTCGTTTTGGAATTTTAGCACTGGAAGTAGAAAACATTTAAATTATTTAATTTTTTTTATCTGAATTTGCAAAACATTTTTGTAAGTGCTGGAATCTTGGTAGGTACTTAAGGTACGTGCCGTTTAAATTTACCTCTGTCAAATTCCATAATGTATATGCGAATGCGGAAATTACCGTTGCAGTTAATCAGTTTTCTGTGCCGGTACAAAATATGTTGTATGTTAAAGTTATACTTGAACTAAGTTAGAAATTATACCTCTTCCTTCTGCATTTCTCTTTCTTACCGTCAAGCTTTTATCACGAAGTGTTTTTTTTTCTAATGCTTCTCCAAAAGCCGCCCCAAGCATTATCAGAGTAAAAAAATATTTTATCAGAAGTTGCTTATCTAAGGCAGTTTAGAATGCACACTAATATATCCTAAGTTTTTTTTCAAATGTCGGTTAAGTTTATATATTATATTGGTTCATATTTGCTGAAACTCAATATGCAGGGTTACATAATTTGATTCTGTAAATGTCCTATGCTTTTTTTTCTTCAAACCCATGATTCAGTTGCCCTGCACAATATTCGTTCATTCGAGATTTTGTGAAAATTTGCCGCAAATTCATGATTGAACAGTTCATAACGTTTACTGAATTGTTGGTCTACCGAACTCAAAGTACCTACTCATTTTCTCTCAATCTCTCTTTCGTGTGACCACAATCCTTTTCGGTGTTAATGAGTGCTATTTTTTCATGCTAGTTAACTGTTATTCTATATTTGAAAATACCTGTATTTTTAGTGTTGTTCATTCGAATTACATACAGAGGTGATGGGGCTGCCCTGCGCGATGCTGTGTTTCAGCTGAGATTTTCAGAGGAAACGCCAATGGAGCTAAGGGACTCCTTGTCAAGGAAGTGATTGCGTGCCATATTTTGTATGTCCTCTTCGCTTTGGCGTTTCGGTTGTCCCTCAGTTCCTATAAACTCTGCAGGTAGTCCTGGAGGAAGGGTGTGAGCGGATGATGAAGTTTATGGGAGTTGCCGTGAGGAAAAGTGCGGGGTGGAAGAGGACGGCATTAAGGCGGCCACACATGCTCAGTTTTGTCGTAGGTTTTACCTGTGCAGGCATGACCTGCGCAGGTAGAACGTGGCGTGTGTGGGCGAAACCTGTGCAACTGTGCAGGTATTTTTCCGACCTGAGCAAAATCAAACCCTGGTTGATTTTGGCCTGCGCAGGTTTGGACTGCACAGGCGAAATCTGAGCGTGTGTGCGGTGATCAGGTCAGTTACGCAGTTGGGCTGTTGAGCTGGTAGTGGACAGACGCACGCGGAGTGTGGGATCATATTGCGCTACGATGTCAGACTCGCGAAATTATTCAAAGCAATTTCTTACTGAATTCTTGGAAGTCTATCGCAGCGAACCATGTCTTTGGAAAGTGAAAAGTAAGGAATATTTGAATAGAGACAAAAAGGCCGCCGCTTATGAGAGACTAGTCAGTGTAATGAAGACCGTAGATTGTGATGCAACCCGCGAAAGTGTAGTGAAAAAAATTAACAATTTCCGGAGCAATTTTCGAAAAGAACTAAAGAAACACGAAGATTCAAAGAAATCAGGAGTTGGCTCTGATGATGTGTAAACGCTGAAGTTGTGGTATTTCGATTTATTACTTTTCTTGCAAGATCAGGAAACACCAAGGCAGTCAACATCCAATTTGGACAGCTGTGAGGTATGTATTTGTTTTTTATTGTGGAATTTTATTGCTAGGGTTCATACACAATGTGATTTGCGATGATATGGCCGATCGGCAGGAGCTGGTTTCTCCAGTCCATAGGAATTAAAATAAAATATCAACGTGGTACAAAGTGCGTGTAATGTTATGTTGGTAAACAGGATAAAATTACCAACGCGCCATCGCGGAAATACATTGTTGCCCGAGGTAGTGACGCTGTAGACTAAAAATTAATAGGTGCATTCATTACATTATTGCAGTTACAATATAAATGATTTTTTTTACAAAGGAATGTTGAAATATAACCCCCCCCCCCCCCCCATGAAATTTTTTCCTGATCACATTTTGCATTGGAGAGAGTTTAATTTAGTTTACCAATGTTCAATCACATATGAGTTGTCTGGAATTTTTGAACAGCGTTAACTAAAAATATCTTTATGTATTAAATTCTTCACTCAAAAAAATTTATTAAGCCAATACAAAAAAATTTAGTATTTCAAACAGGTGCATAAATTATTTTCAGATACAAAAACTGCTAAAATAGCACCAATTTGCATTTAGAAATTCAAATTTTTTCCGGGGGTTCGGTGTTCCTTATGGTCAAGCTGAAATAGTTGGTAATCCTATGTTCTACCCACAGCCCCATTGTTATTTGGACAGCCGATAACCTTTCCTCGCATAAATTGCGTAGCCTATGGCCTATACTTTGTGTTTCACTTTGAATTCTTAATGTTTATAAGAAATTTTACAAGAATACAAATGTATATTCTGTATATGTTTATATTATTATTAACAATGAAGTTTACAGAAGTTGATGCATATATGTGGTAACAGAAAAAGTTTGTGAAAAACATTACAGGTAGCAAATGACAAAGATTGCTTAAACGACAGATGCTGATAACATGTTTTAGGTAATAATCGTTGAGGTAGGATGTATCTTAAGTCATATTTGGTGATAGTGTTATCCAGAGTTTTTGCAATTGTATTAATAAATTTAACTAAAATACACAACATGCATTGCAAAAAATCACCAGGGTTTTGCCAAAAGACGAATTGTGTCATTAAACACTGTCCTGCCATGGCACTTTACCATCGGTATTAAAGTACTTAACATACATGTCTCTCACAGCTTTCGCGTCATTTGTTGCATTGCGGACCATTTCATTCTGTAGTCCAACAAATTGCTCCACATCTAGCCGCAGACCCAAAGTGTTTGAACCTATGTCAGAGTCGTCAAAATCCAAACATTCACACGGTGTATACCTAGTGGGACACGTTTTACGCAAGTAGTTGTGTAAAACGCAACAAGCCATTACCACATCATCAATTTTATGGAGGTCCATATTAATTGAGGTGTGGAAGATACGAAACCGTGCTACCAATATACCGAAAACATTTTCAATTATTCTACGTGCTCTTGAAATGCGGTAGTTGTAAATGCGATGAGCAGGATCCAAATCAGTGTAACTGAAGGGCTTAAGCAAATCCGGACGAAGCGCAAATGCATCGTCGCCTACAAATACATACGGTAAATCTAGTTCACTATTTCCCACACGTCCAGGTCTTGGAATATTCAGTGCTCATTCACAAGTTTTCTATAGAAATTTGTGTTGCTTATAACACCTCCATCAGAAACACGACTGTTTGTTCCGAAATCACAAAGAACGAACTCGTAGTTAGCATTTGCGATCGCTAGTAGAACAAGACTGTTGTAACCCTTATAATTGTAGTAAAAAGCACCACTGTCAGCTGGTGGAATTATCCAGACATGTTTTCCATCTATTGCTCCAAGGTTGTGTGGAAAGTTGCATCTGTCCTCAAAACCTTTTGAAATTTTCTGCCATTCTCGCTCAGTGCTTGGGAACTGGAACATGGAAACAGACAACATATAACATTAAAGATAGCCTAGGCAATATATTGTGGGTAGGTATACGATACTCTATCAAAATTAGGGTTCTGAAGCTTAGGGAAAAACCAAAAATATTGGGGGAAAAGCAGGTGACAATTTAGTTTACAGGCCACAAATTTATTTACATAACGCCTACCGGCCTAGGCACATACTACCAATAGTCAAATAATAAATAAATGTATTGTAATTTTCCAAAAAAAAAAAAAATCATATAGTAAGTGGCTCAGTGGCACATGAAATAACCAGCAATGATTCTATACGAAACTTCAAACTACTGCCGATACTACTAGACATAACTGTTTGCCAGGTGTCATGTTACGATGGTATTGTGTGGTGTCATGTACGTATGAGTTCATATATATTAATAAAAAAGATACCAAGATAAAGAAAGACAGCAACTTGCTACTTCAGTAGGCGACATTCTCCCCTTATCATTAAAACAGTATGTTTCTGTTTACAGTTTTTCCACAATCATATGCCTTGTACACAAATAAATATTCAGAGACGACCCTGTGTTTAGTTTTAGAATTAATATTCCTATTTTTCGGAGAATTTTGGAACAAACAAGTTTTCTTTCTGTTTTTTTTTTTTTTCCTTTCGCCCTTTTCTCCGGATATTTTAGAATTATAAGCAAATGTATCATTTACATTTCCTTGATTGTATGCATGTAACATTGACATAATATTTATAAAAAGCACAACTCTATTATGTTGCCGAATATTAACACAACTTATTATTTCGCAGGACGCAGCCCTATCCGATGAATCTAACAGTGATTATTCAGCTACAAATGTCAGACTTCCTACTTCTCAACAACCTGGTGATGATAACACAAGTTTCTGTTCTACATCTGCAGAGTCATCGTATACACGTAAACGTCATACCACAAAGAAGAGGAAAGATTGTTGTGATGGTACGCAAACAGAAAAGGTCATGTCTTTGGTCAGCGAACGCTTGCAAACGATGACGCCAGAGGACTCAAGTGATGTTTTCGGCAAACATGTTGCTTACAAGTTACGCGCACTAGATGAAAACCAGCGTATATTTGCCGAAAAGTTCATTAATAATGTTCTCTATGAAGCATCATTGGGAGTCTGTCTCGTGATTTTCATGTGGGAAATGTAGCGCATAGCGTTCCTGTCACAAATATTACACATCAGCCGCTCCTCACGCCATATGAATCCATGGAAAGGCATGCAGCTGGCTGGCAACATCCACCCTCAAATAAACAGACCACGGGAATGGTGACGTCTGTACAAAACACTCTTTCTGCGAGTATTGATACGGATGCTTCAAAGTTAGCAAAGTTTTATTCTCAGTATAGTGCTTAAATTATGTCTTAGTATAATTATTGGTAACCAATCATTTCAATGCTATAGTAGTAACCTACATTCTTCAATGTAATTCTCACAATAGTGATGACGGTGAAAGTGTTAGGTAGGGGAAGATGGGGGAATGGCGCCACCTTAAGGAAAACATAAGATAGCCATCAACCGAATGACGATAGGCTGGAAATAAACAGTTATACCTGACTGTTGGGGATCTTAGTACATAATGCTAACAGTTAAAGAGCTTAGAAATAAGTCTTCTATGTGTAATTTGTATGTAATTACGATTCGGCGAATGGCGGTATTACCCTGCTACTCGGGGTAATTCCGCCACTCATTTGAGATCTTTATATTGTTTGTAAAGAAGACATTATTAAAACATTGAAGTGTTTAAGCTATAACTTACATGTACACTTACAAGGATACACTACGACAAAGAACAAAAGTAAACCTACTCATGCTTTAGCTGATCCATAGCCACCCATTAGGATACAATAGAGAAATTAACAAAAGTCACATATATAGTCTTTAGCTGATTCATAGCCACTGCATTCTGAATGGGCCCATCGGGAACAAAGCGTACAGCGGAACCATAATTCGTTATTTTTTCCGAATTCGTTGCTTATAACGCACACGTTGAAATCATCACCAAACTGCACTGGGTCTATATCATCATCCTCATTGTCGTCACACAATTTTTTTTCATCTATGTCTTCCTCGTTTGAAGACGATGATGATTCCAACATAAGCCCTCTTCTGCATGTCTTCATGACCTTCTTTCCTGAGTTTTTGCTAGATGACTTCCTTTTTTTCCTCTCATCTGTGACATTAGATCCTCTTTTTATCAATTTCTTCTTAGTGATTTCGTCAAAGTAGGCCTTCATTGGACTCGAAGTGATGATCTCAGAGTGCTGCTTTCTTGAGGCCCTTATACCAACCGATTTTGATGAACATGGTTTAGGAATTGGAGAGATTTTTTCAACTAGGCCCACAGTGTGGCGCAATAAAGGAGGTTGACTTACTTCATTTTTTCCTCCAGATGTGGAAGGTAGAGGCTCCGTCTCCATATCTGTGTTATCTTGGCATGTTGATTCTGATACTGGAGGTTTATGTGATGTAGCCGTAGGAATAGGACTAGATGAAATTTGCGGCTCTTCTTCACCATCTTGAATGCAAACTGTTGAATTAACTTCACGTGTAGCAATGAAATCATCTTCTCCAAATTTGGTGGGATTCAATGGATAAATTCCTGCTGTTAAAAATCCAGTGACCCCTTTCTCCAGTGTAGCAACACGAATGTAGGCTCGGTTAAAAATTTCTGCCAGTTCGTATGGTGTGATTTTTAGGTTCTCGCTGCTGTGAGTTTTCATGTAGAGTTCACATTCCTTGTTGAAAGCATTCTTAAGAGGGCCATAAAAACAGATATCCAAGGGTTGTAGTCGATGAGACGAATGGGGTGGAAGTGACACAATATGTATATAATTCTTTCTGCAAAACGAATACACCCTGTACGATTTGTGGCTGGAGTGGTTGTCAAGAATAAGTAAGACAGGATCTTCGATAGTTGGTCGAATGTGCTTTTGGAAGTGCTGTAGCTAATCCATAAATAGATCTTCATTGATCCACCCATTCTTGGAACATGCATAAATTGCATCACCTGGTCCTCCTTTCTGTAACTGTGGTGGTGACATTCGCTGGCGTGGAAAAAATAACATGGGTGGAATGTAATTTCCGGTAGCACTCACAGTGCAAACTACTGTTACATTTTTTCCTCTCTCCCAACTTGTTACTGCTCCCACTTGCTTCTGGCCTTTAGGTCCCAGAATCTTTCCTGGTTTATGTACCGTGGATATACCGGTCTCATCCACATTATATATTCTGGATGCTGGGAAATGAAATTTTTCTTGTACTGTTTCCATATTTTTGAAGAAAATATCTACTTCAACCTTGTTGAATCCTGAAATTCTATTTAGGCTGGTAGGTTCTGGTTTTCGCAGACTGATTGACGGGTTTCGGTTCAAAAAACCATAAACCCAATCTGGGCCAGCTAATTTAGTTTCCTTATTGAAGGTGTGTTGCATTTCATTTGCCTCTGCTATATCAAACGCTAAACGTCGAAGTTCAGTAATAGAAATACCGAAAAACAACCTTGATAGCAATAAAACATGATCAGCAATTTGTTTTTCTTGTTCCGCTGTAAATAGTGGCTTTCTTCCCAGGGTTGGTTTTTCTGTTAAGTTTGTTTTCAATCGGTCTCTTAATGTTGACCTGGAAATGTTATACTGGTTTGCAGTACTTTTCACTGACTTACCCTTCTTCACAGCATCAATAGCTTCCTTCAAACTTTCCTCTGACCATTTTGCTTTTTCAGTTCTCCTCTTCCTAGTCCGTGGCATCTGAAAAATAATAATAAAGGATATGTTACTTGCAAAATTGTATAGGGGTAATATCGCCACCATGGCGCCATTGCCCCATGCAGGAGTGGCGGTATTGCCCCATTTTGTATCAGTCGTTTTGTGCCATTTTTACACATAACCTAAATAACTATGAACACAAACAAATATGTTAAATTACTTACTATAGTAAATATTTAACATTATAATATAACTACATGTGTCAGTTAATATTTAACTCCACTTACCTTGCTACAAATCGAGTCCAGAAATTATATGAAAACACAGAAAAAACTATTTATCGTCGATAAAAAAAACCACGCAGCAAGAACCGCACCGGACGCTAACACAACATGTTTCAAACTCCTTCCGCTAGATCTCGCACCAATTCACTTCACTCCAGCATGCGCACGTCGTCTGATTCTATGGGTGGCGGATTTCCCCCAGGTGGCGGATTTCCCCCACTCTCCCCTATATTTGTATATCATAAGTACGATGTGCAGCAATAAGCAATGTGTTGATTTAATACAGTTTGGAATATATATTATGTCTACTTAAACAGTGTTAGTTTAAATACTTTATTTGTGAAAATTGAGGAAGAACATGTAAAGAGTGTGTCTGCGCATGATTAAGATCTTTCTTGCCACCATTCATTGTATAGAATTATTTCTATCTAACACATTAATCACATTACTTACCTTCATGTACATTTCCTGTAATACTGCATAAATGGCTCTGCATGTGTCTGGTACTATTACACCCAAAGCTTGAGGTGATATTATTGTTGTGTACTTGAGGTCCTCAAAAGATCTATCAGTTGCGAGAAATCGTAGTGTTGCAGTCAAACGTTCGTGCGGTGTAATTGCAGCTCTCATGCACGTGTCTTGTTTTCTTATCAACGGCGAAACTAGCGACAGCAAGTCGAAGTATTGTTCTTGATCCATTCGCAGGTAGTTGTGCCAATCACTTGACTCCAATCGCAAATCAGACAACAAGTTTGTGTGCGAATATTTGTTTCTTTTCAGCAGCCAACCCTTTGTCTACTTTGTTCGCCTCTTGCGTCTCTTTCGCTTGGCCTGCTGGAGTATTACATTCACAGCGAGAACTGCTAACAATACTGTTTCTTCGTACATTGCGGACGCGAGGAAGGACCGCGCTCGCGAGGTCTTCAACACAACTGCGCTATTCACTCAGGTAGTCCGGAGTAGTGTGTGTCAACTCACTCGCGCAGACAAAACTGTGCAGTTTTACCTGCACAGGTAAAACCTACGACAAAACTGAGCGTGTGTGGCCGCCTTTAGGGAGAGTACAGTCGC
The DNA here is from genome assembly GCF_032445375.1 of Bacillus rossius redtenbacheri. Taxonomy (NCBI): domain Eukaryota; kingdom Metazoa; phylum Arthropoda; class Insecta; order Phasmatodea; family Bacillidae; genus Bacillus; species Bacillus rossius. Next base: position 255,235,493 of record NC_086330.1, on the reverse strand, counting down.
GCCTAGAACATTGTGGCTGGGCATATACCAGACTTGCGGGCAGGTAATTTGGCCTTAAGAATTATAACTTAACATCGAGCACACGATTAAGTCAAAACTACATTTTCCAGTTTATGATTGACTGAGAAGTCGTTAATTTCAACCAATCACAGCACAAAACACTTGGTCGGCCATTGTCCGTAATGGAGAAGGAGGTTTGAAATAGCATATTGACAAATGGGATATCTATTTTTCGAAATGGATAATGATTACAAATTACAAATATACGAATTCTAACCAAAAATACTGCCTCGCTCAGTACAATACCAAGACATAAACTTCCGGCTGAAAGGTTCCAGTTTGTTGTGATTGGTCGCTTCCATTAAGTCATAACGAAAAATATTAAATATAACCATTTCTGTTAAGTCTTAAGTCATCATATGGTTCGCACACGCAGGGCCGCAACTAGGGGGGCGCAAGCGGGGCATACGCCCTGGGCGCAAAGCTGTTGGGGCGCCGAAATCGCCGGCTTGCATTGTAATTCCTACTACAACTGGTAGTGGGTTCATACATGGGAGTTACAGTAGCACAGAAACTGTTACATCTAGGTATGGAAAATGCTTAAATAACACAATTTTTCCGTGGGAGGGCCCCCGGACCCCCCCCCCCCACTTTATTGGTGTGATATGTGCAAAAACAAGAGGGGGGGGGGGGCGCATGAATCCATTCTTGTCCCGTGTGCCAGAGACTCTAGTTGCGGCCCTGCGCACACGACCCGTCAGAATTCACACACGACAATCATAAACCATTCCACTAGTTTACATAGAGTAATATGGTAAGTACACGACTAAGTCTTAATTCTTAATTCTTAATTTTCAATCGTAAACCCACCCTAAGCCGACCAGTGGGTCGAGCATGGTTCTTTTCCTCGCCACCGTCATAGCGATGACGCGTCGCCGGTATGACGGCGGAGTTATGACGGCCGCGCGAAAATGCGAGCACGGATCCCATCGTCATATCTCTCCCGTCATCGCTAAGGCGCCTTACATACGACCGCTTGGCAATCGATAATATGCAGAGGTTGGCAGTGAATTTACAGAAAGGATGTGTTTTATTTGGCAGTTGGTGTATCTGCTAGCAATTTACAGCCAATAGAAAACTACCTACACGAAAATAAGATTGTGGAAATGTGGACATTCGTAAAACTTACGCATGATGTGTCTATCGAATTATATATTTTCCACAACTATATTCAATATTTATATCATTTTTCATTGTACGCCTCTTGGTTTTCCGTAAATATAAGTTTTACAAACTATTTTTTGCTCAGTCTCAAAATATAATAAAATCATTTTACATAGCAAAGTCGTTTATGATTATTAAGTAGTATATAAGAATGTTTAGGAGTGCATTAGAAACTGTGAAAGTTTGTAGTTTTTAATATGAAAATATTATTTAGCGATCTTGTGAAACGTGTTGCCCGTTATTATTAATTTTGTTTTCAATGGTCAGTTATTTTTACTTTAAATCATATGATGAATAAAAAATTTCAAAACACTTTTGTGACTCGACGTGAAACACAATACTAGACCTGATTTGATCATTATTTGGTAATTTTCGTCACCGTTAAGTTAATTTGCCGATTTGAAGGTATACCGAAACAACTCGGTGTGCTATACGTCCCACTGTTCAAAAAATACTACTGTTATATTTAATTACATTATCCTTAGACTTGTTTATAGCATATTTTCTAGTGCACTGCAAGTTTTATTCACACTATTTTGTACCGTAGCATATGTATTGGATGAATACGCTGATGATATTATTTATTTAGCATCTTGCAAGCTTGAAACAATATAACACGAAGTCGGTGTTAATTAAATGCCTGAATATAATTTATTAAGTAAACTGTAGTTGACAGTATTGTGTCTGCATTTTATAACTACCAGAAGAGTAGAGGAACTAAAAATATCCTTTAACGGAATTAATTACTTTCTTTTCACATAAGCCGCTCCTCTCACAAATTGCAATTTTCGTATGAACTATAAACACGAAACATCTCAACTCTACGTTGACGCCGTCCCCGCTACCTCTGAGTATTTAGACGTGATTTTGTTCAGTTCGTGATCTCAGGGAAGGTTCGGCCTTGTGGCTAGAGGTAGGGGTCAACGCAGTAGGGCCCCCCGAGCTGTTGAGGCCACTCGGGACGCCTGAATAATAACACAAAACCTCTTCAGATAGTTGGTGAATTTAATACAGCACAGCCCAATACATGGTGCTGCCCGTTCTGGCCGTAACGGTTTGCCCGACGCGACTAGTCACACGCGCAGCTCACTTCCTCAGTGGCGGCTCACGATTCTTATGCGCGTGAGGGGCAGACTCGTATACGTGACGCGAAAGTTACAAAAGACACTCTGACATGGCACACGATATTTTGAAGCACAATACACTACACTAATACCTAGCTCTGGATAAACTGGGCTAGCAACACGTAGGCCCGTGTCTCCGGCGACTCTACGTGGTGTCTAGGTGTGTCCCAGGGACTGAATCGTTATTAAGTTGGATGGCACGTGTCGCCTGCTGGCTGCCCCGTGCGGGCCAAAACTAAGTAGCCTGTAGGCTAGGTTGGGCGTGAAGCGCCGACGTAAAAACACATACTCTCCCCACAGTACTTACGTATGACGTAAACACTCATCTCGGAGCACTGATTGAATTAAGTTAAGTACCTCATGGTAAATTTAGGCCGACCGCGGAACTGTACAAAAGGTTGAAAAGAAATTACACTATGGAAAACTACATGTCGGTGAATGCAAAGGTTGAAGGTTCCGCGTTGCGCGCAGGCTGCCGGCCTGGTTGAGCTCTCGAAGGACACTAGCGGTGTCGCCGCGCGCGACCCCCCTCCCCCGCCAGCCCTCCCGCGGAAACGTGTGAATTTCGCGGGAAACTGAACCGGCCAGGTTCGGGACAAATCGCACATTGAAACATGATTTTGCAAAGACTTAATTATTAATTAATAAAAAATAATGTTTAATAAAATCCTGTGGAAAAACATAATTATAAAAATTTGTTGTAGTGCGGCGGAAGGATATGCCACACCCGGCCGGATCCTTGCGCCGGTGTAGCACTCGTTGTATGGCGTTCGCCTCGTCGCACGAACTGCACTTTGCTGCGCGCACGGGCGCGTTCGGTGCACACGCTTTTGCGAGACGTTGATGAGGCATAGCGGTCTATGCGACAGAGGAGCATTGGCGGTCGGCGTCAAAGTGAAACACTATTATTCCTACATTGTTACCATTTTATCATACAGAAAGTATTTGAGCGAATCTAAGGTGAATAAAATACGTTTCAATATGCGATACAGCAGGAGCAAACCTAGCCACCAACGAGGGTGGGGAGTAGGCCTAACCTAAAAGTCACTAAATGTTTGGAGGAAATGCTTTGTGTTTAAAATGCGATAAAACGAAGGTTTAAAATAACCATCAGACTACTATGTATTTATCAGCGGCATTCTTGTGTATTTTCAACCTTATCAATGCATGTATTTTATTTTTACAAGTGATTATTTTTATTACACGTATGGAAGCTGACGGGGAAATGAGTTGTTTTTAGAAGTTTAATAAGCCACACGCTTATAGGTGTTTTACACTTAACTTTTATACAGAATAATTAACTAATGTGATGTTATCTTCTATCTAGTTGAAATATTACGTTATTTTTTTATTAAGTGATATGACAAAAGTAGGCAGAATGGCAGTTTTTTTAGTATGATAAATTTTGGTAAACTGAGTATTGTGCAGTTAAATATAACGAGAAAAAAGAATCAATTTGTCTTATTCACACGAAACATAGAAACTATTTATTTATGCGGCGTGATTATTATCGGAAACCAGTTGTTTCGAAGTTTGTTCAGAGAAAAACATAACTTTTTTTTAGATACATCGTATATCTCACATACGTAATTTCTGAGTAACTAGAATTGAGGCAAAACCTTAAATATCACAAAAATATATTATTTAACTCATTTGAAAGAATTATTTCCCAGTATTAAATTAAAGTTACACACGTAGTCGGCTGTATGACGGGGTTATGACGGCCATGACAGATCTACTATAGGTGGGGCGAAAAGTATCAACCGGATACTTTGTCACTGATACGCGCCTGTATCAGGAACGGCAAACGAGAACACTTGAAAAGTATCAGGTACTTTTGTATCAGTTCAGAATTAGCCTGGGACAACACCACGGCCAATGTGCGCAGAACCCGATCGCAGATGACGGTCACTTGGGCGGAGCTTGTGAAAGCGGAGGGAGCAGGAACGACGAATAAGGGATAAAGAAGGGAAATAATGTAGGAGAGGAAGCGCAGGGGAAGGCATTGAAGGAGAGGCGCAAAGCGAAATTGTTACGAGTCGTTTCGTTATTGTCCCACATCAAAGTACGCTCAGAGCGCAGTGCGTGCACAGACTCATTCAATAATAAAACTAATGAAATTTTAATATTAAAAAGTACATTAATACAAGATAAAATATTTATATTTGTGCACCTAACAGCTATGAAAATGCAAATAAATTCTCAGTTGACACTAATAACAGATGTAATCAACATTAGGACTTTTTTTTCCCGAAAACAATTAGTAACTAGTGTTTTCATACATTAAAAGATTACGATTTTATAAAAAAATTAAAAAAAACAGATACGTACATTAGTGACTATATCAATGTTTAAGTTTCAAATGTTTCTTCAGATCAGTCGATGATGATTTATAACTCAGTTTTTGTTTACACAAATTACAATTAGCAAACTCATTATTTTCCGTAAAAAAAAAATCCACACAAATGAAGTCTTTTTCGTGCTATTATCCATTCCTTATTTCACTATAAAGATACTAACTACAAAGCATGACAGCCCGCAACAATGTACATGGTGATACACGGCCAGGACGAACTGCAGTGAAAGTTGAACTGATTGATACTGGCTGTATCAGGCGGGCATGAGAGTAACAGAGGTAGAGAATTACCGGGCGTGATAAATAATGTATCAGATTCTCCTTCCGGTCGCACGGTCTGCGTACGCAGAGCTTTGTTGCTTCCTGGGAACGTCTGATACAGAAGTATCAGAGACTTGTAACTAGGTACATTACTGTCAGTGGCGTAGCGTGCCATCTCGGCGCCTGGGGCGGGAGACCTATTTTGCCGCCCCCATTCTATAGGTGCTTAATTAAAATTAAATTTCACATGCAATGAGGTACCTTATATTGAAGTTAAAATAGGATGAGCGGTTTTACAAGCGGATTCTACGGGCCTTATGAGCAGCGAAGTCAGAAATAACTTTGTCAAACTCAATATTAACAGCCAATTCTTGTTCAATTGACAATATAGCCAAGTTTGATAGTCTAGCGGAGCTCATAGTAGATCTGAGGTAATTTTTTATTAGTTTCAACTTCGAAAAACTTCTTTCACAACTTGCAACACTAATCGCCAAAGTCTAATATATACGAATCAAGATGACTATATTTGGAACCGAAATTCCGAGATTCAGTTTTTGAATGAACTGGAGGAGCTCCAGTGGTCCTTTACCACTTATATCTTCCTCTTATTCAGAACAGGCAACAACAACAAACTGCTGAAGACGCTTCCGCTCCATCTGAAACTCGTCCTTGTCGATGTCTTCTAATACATGGGAAAGATCATACTTGAACTTGCTGTCCAAAAGTTTCGCTGGCATCAAAAATCCGAACTTGTCCGATATTTATTGAATTTGCTGGAATAGAGTCGTCATTTCTTGAATGATCTTGTCGAATGATGCGATAATCTCTCGACGGATTTCCTGTTCGTGAGACAAAGCTGCATCTTCAGAAGATTCATCGCCATGCATGCGTTTTTTCCTGCGAATTATTCTCGTTTTGAGTTCGATTCCGAGTTTTTCGCAGAGAGTCTTAGCAAAGTCAATTGCTTCTTGCACGAAACGGTCTCTATTTTCCACTAAGAGGGTTTTCAAAGCGCAGAGTTTCTGAGCACACTTATCCACACTTAGTCCTCGTTGCTGCAGGTAAATCTGTGCTTCATCTACTTCAGGTAGCACTGCAGCCCAAAAGCCAAGAAAAGTTAGGAAGTTAAATGACTGCATGGCTGTCAGGAGAAGACTGGCTCCCGATCTTGTTTCGGAAGTTTGAGATGAATCTGTTAATTGTTCCAGTACCTCAATAACTACCTCAAACTTATTTTTAAGCATCTTGACAGCTACATGTCTAGCGCTCCAGCGACTCGTTTTACTGCTTGACCTGTGACGGCAACCAAAGCGTTCCATCGAACAGTTGATGCGGAAAAGAAGGCAAACAGCTTCTCCAGAGTTCCAAAAAACGTCACGGAATCCACTGATTCAGAAGCAGCGTGTACCCCAGCCAAGTTTAGTGAGTGGTTTGTGCATGCAACGAATATAGCTTTCGGATTCAGTGCTTTAATCCGGGCTTGAACTCCATTGTGGAACCCTGACATTGTGGCAGCATTGTCATAAGCCTGTCCTCTCAGATTCTGTATGTCCAGTCCGTCTGATGTTATCTTCGCGATTATATCGTTGCTGAGATCTTCTGCATTTTTTCCTTTTGGTTCGAAGAAGTCAATGAAAGATTCTACCACGGCGACTTTTTCTCCTTCGATATGTACGTATCGCAGAACTTGGCTCATTTGGTCATTGTGGGAGATGTCTGGTGTACTGTCGAAGATTACGCAATAATATTTAGCTTCTTGAATACGACGGATGATGGTGGATCGAACTTGCTGTCCCAGTAAGTTTATAAATTCATTCTGGGTTTCTGGAGATAGATACGAAACTGAGACTCTTGCTCCCAGTTTTATCTTTGTCAGGTGTTCCATTAGAAGAGGGTCGTATTTAGCTAGGAGGTGCACTAACTCCAGAAAGTTCCCGCGATTGCCACTATCATCTCCTCGAATGTCTTCTCGATGTCCTCTGAAGGCCAGATTCTGTTTGGCTAAGAACTGGATAATATTCAGCAACCTGTACAGTACATCCCTCCACTTCTTCTCCTCACTTTCGAAAACTTCTTGTTGTTTCTGATCGATGGTTGCTTTACAGTTCAGGTGAACTTCCAACTCCTTCCATTTCAAGAAGCTCTGTTCATGTCCCAGGCTATTTTAATGGTCTCCTATTCTTGTATTTAGCTTCCACCATTTGTTGAATCCTTCATCAGATGCGAAGTTAGAGCCGGAATTGCCAAACAGCTTGCAAGAAAAACAATACAAGGATTGCCCCTTTGACCCCTGGTGCGAAACTATAATTTGTGGATTTTTGGGATTTAAATTAACGGACTAATAAAACTGAAACTGGGATTTTACGTTCAGCGTGTTTCACCCAATCCCTGCCAGACCTAGAAGAAAAAAGGCGTCGACCGTTATAAAATGACTTAACTGAGAAGGGCTTGTAAACCCATAATTTGTAATTTGCTAACTTTTTGGTATATTTATTTGCATGTTAAGGTGTGTCAATTTTTTGCTAGATTTCGCCTATGTAAATTGGTATTTACAGCGGTTTTACGCCCGGTGCGTATCTATATTTGTATTTGTATTTGTATTAATATGTTCTTATATATTTTTAATGCCTTTTTGGTAATTATATTTAATTTTCGGAGCTCCGAAGTATATGATCAAATTATAATTTTTTGGGGGAATTGTTAAAGTATTTTTTTAGTATTATTATATAGCTATTTTTTTATAAGTAGTAATAGGGCATGTATTTTATGATGGATGCACCGATTTGTGATGAAACGATTTTAATATATATATATATTTATTAAATGTTGTCATATAAATTTTGCTTCTTTTTAACTTGCTGCCTCCTCTCACTGTTCGCAACCTTATTAGTATTTTTTAAGCCTGCTATTAGTTTGGGTTTTAATATTTTTATTGGGTTTACCTGCGCTCGCGGTACGGGGCAATATAGGAGTTTTACTGTGTCCCGGTTTACGGAAGTTGTTTGGTTTGCCCTGGGTTAAGGTCAAACTTTACAGTACAATGCATAGTACTAAATTCAATGAGTGCGAAAGAGAGGCATCGACACAGGCCGAGGCGTGAAACAAAAGATTTTGTATGAGTAATTAACATAATAAGGAGTGCCGCTCGACTCGGCTCGCGCGCGCCGGGCGGCGTGGTGTGATGCGATGTTGCCGTTCGTATGTAAACAAACAAACGTTATAAAGAGCTCTGTCAGTGATTTCGCAGTTTTTCTTTTAAATAAATATTAAAAAATAGTCGGTGCGCAAAATTTTAGATAAAAATGGAACATTATAGTGTGTCTGACACATGTAATGAATGAATCGTAGATCAGATCTCAACCAGCTTCACCGGCGACCCGCCCCCGCGGGCTGCCGCCCGGGGCGGGCCGCCCCCTCCGCCACACCCACGCTACGCCACTGATTACTGTATCAGTTAAAGGTTGAAACAAATACCAAAAATTGCTGTAACAACCCACCTCTAGGGTCTACGACTGACAAGCCATTGAGCCTTACGTATGACGGGCATGTCGTAGCTAAGGCGTCTTCCAGAAGGCGAAAAAAGATCCATGCTCGCGTTTAGTAGCGAAGCGTCATACCGATGACGCGCCATCCCTATGACGGGCGGAAAAGAGAACTATGCTCGCCCGGCAGGTCATAAATGTAGGGATTTTCAGAGAGGTGAATGTCGTCTTCTTTTCTTGTTTGCGCTGCAGACTCCTTTTAATGAGAATATTCAGTCTTTCGAAATATTCTCTATGATTTCAGACATTAAAACAAAAAAGAGAAATAAATTATTTGTATCCACAGTGGCATCCCTTGTTCGTGTCAAGTTAGGCTGGGTTCACAATTAAAAAAATTAAGCGAGTGCATAGTAAGCCATTCACACGACCTGTGCACACGACCTGTGCGAACTGCGAAATCGGTTCACAATTGAATTCTTACTGTTAATTTCAGCCAATGAAATTTCGCGAACTATGCGAAATCTGTTAGCAGTGTTAGTAAATAAACATATTGTCGTCGCCTGGCCGACTAGTCCCCGCATGATAGTATTTTGCCGGCTACTCAGTGTTCGGTAGAGAGGGGTTCGGGCCGCGTGGCCAAGGGACTTAGTCACCAGGATAGCAAATGATACACTCAAAGACAGTTTCCAGGTTCTTTATATACAGAAAATCAAACCCTTTACAAGGGGCTGCCGCGTTCCCGCCTGTGACCGATCCTGTAGGGCGGAGCCCAGTTCTGCACACTGTTGCTGTATGGGAAAATACGTGATGTCCTGTTCGAGAGGAGCAAGACCCGAAAATTACCGTGCAAACGAAGGCGAAAATCCAGTCCGCAAAAGAATTCCGCGACTAGTAAACTACCGGAGAAAACACGCACGCGAGAGAAGTGACTGACTGCACGCCGCGACTGAAAGACATGATGACACACCTAAATGACCACACGACTGTGACAGAGGAATCACTTCCTCTCGGCAATGCATGAACTGCAGCGAGACACCGCGCCCGTTCTCACCATCTCGGAGAGCTCTCGTAGACACGTCTGTCGCCTCCTGAGTCCAGCTGCCGACTGACTCCCTCCCCGCCTCGCGCGACCCAGCGCCCACGTCCCACCCCTCCTCGCGAGCCGGCGGAACGCACTGATTGGTCACAGGCGGAAGCCACGGCTTTGGCACCCGGTGAACACGTGAGAACTTATTCTAAATGACATTTCATACAATATAATAAACTATTTACAATAAAGAAAACACGACCCTTCAAATAATAATATGAACAATTTACAAATAAGAATGTTTCTTATGTATTTTACATTAAACTTCCCCTAGCGTGCGAATCTCCCCCCCCCCCCTTGCACTAGCCGCACTACAGATCGGCGCATACGCAACACAGGGCAGGAAAAGGCGTTGGCATGGCATAACGGGCTGTGAAAGCTGGGTTGGTACTTGGGTCGACGTCACGGAAAATCAAACCCTTTACAAGGGGCTGCCGCAATCCCGCCTGTGACCGATCCTGTAGGGCGGAGCCCAATTCGGCGCACTGTTGCTGTATGGGAAAATACGTGTTGTCCCGTTCGAGAGAAGCAAGACCCGAAAATTACTGTGCAAACGAAGGCGAAAATCCAGTCCGCAAAAGAATTCCGCGACTCGTAAACTACCGGAGAAAACACGCACGCGAGAGAAGTTACTGACTGCACGCCGCGACTAAATGACACGATGACACACCTAAATGACCACACGACTGTGACAGAGGAATCACTTCCTCTCGGCAATGCATGAACTGCAGCGAGACACCGCGCCCGTTCTCACCATCTCGGAGAGCTCTCGTAGACATGTATGTCGCCTCCTGAGTCCAGCTGCCGACTGACTCCCTCCCCGCCTCGCGCGACCCAGCGCCCGCGTCCCACCGCTCCTCGCGAGCTCGCGGAACGGGGTGATTGGTCACAGGCGGAAGCCACGGCTTTGGCGCCCGGTGAAAACGTGAGAACTTATTCTACATGACTTTTCATACAATATAATAAACTATTTATAATAAAGAAAACACGACCCTTCAAATAATAATATGAACAATTTACAAATAAGAATGTTTCTTATTTATTTTACATTAAACTTCCCCTAGCGTGCGAATCTCCCCCTCTGCCCTAGCCGCACTACAGATCGGCGAATACGCAACACAGGGCAGGAAAAGGCGTTGGCGCGGCATAACGGGCTGTGAAAGCTGGGTTGGTACTTGGGTCGACGTCACGGAAAATCAAACCCTTTACAAGGGGCTGCCGCGTTCCCTCCTGTGACCGATCCTGTAGGGCGGAGCCCGGTTCCGCGCACTGTTGCTGTATGGGAAAATACGTGATGTCCCGTTCGAGAGGAGCAAGACCCGAAAATTACTGTGCAAACGAAGGCGAAAATCCAGTCCGCAAAAGAATTCCGCGACTCGTAAACTACCGGAGAAAACACGCACGCGAGAGAAGTTACTGACTGCACGCCGCGACTGAATGACACGATGACACACCTAAATGACCACACGACTGTGACAGAGGAATCACTTCCTCTCGGCAATGCATGAACTGCAGCGAGACACCGCGCCCGTTCTCACCGTCTCGGAGAGCTCTCGTAGACATGTCTGTCGCCTCCTGAGTCCAGCTGCCGACTGACTCCCTCCCCGCCTCGCGCGACCCAGCGCCCGCGTCTCACCCTTCCTAGCGAGCCCGCGGAACGCGCTGATTGGTCACAGGCAGAAGCCATGGCTTTGGCGCCCGGTGAACACGTGAGAACTTATTCTACATGACATTTCATACAATATAATAAACTATTTACAATAAAGAAAACACGACCCTTCAAATAATAATATAAACAATTTACAAATAAGAATGTTTCTTATGTATTTTACATTAAACTTCCCCTAGCGTGCGAATATCCCCCCCTGCCCTAGCCGCACTGCACATCGGCGCACACGCAACACAGGGCAGGAGAAGGCGTTGGTGCGGCATAACGGGCTGTGAGAGCTGGGTCGGCACTTGGGTCGACGTCAATATTAACTTTCAAAATAACGATAATACTATAATTATCTCGACATTTTCTTACGAAAATATGGTTAATAAATATATACATATTACTAGTCCCGCCATAAAAGCACCCTGCTCTTCTCTCATTGGCTGTTGTGCCATGCGTACGCGAACGAAATATAATATATTAATTTTACTCCTATGCGCACGACCTCGCTCCCATGCACACGACCAAGTTTCTGCTATTGTCAATCGTTAGGTTAGGAAACATGGCGTTCATATCCTATGCACACGACGTACTGTTACTGTTACTGTTATTTTTTCAATTGTGACCCCAGCCTTAGACATGCAAAACGAAAACATGAAGAAGGCATGCTATGAATACCCAGTAACTGAAAAAATGCTGGAGTTGTTCAACGAAAACATGTACGAGAAGGATAACAAGGAATCTGAAATTGCTGGACTCTTGGCTGCTGAAGACGAAGAAGATGAAACTGTTATCTAATGTCAAAGTCTTTACGACAAAAAAATGTGAAACATTTAAGGTAGAATTGAATATAAAATTTTGTATGTGGACTAGGTGTAGCCTACTTCATTGAAAACTATTTTTACATATTATTAATACCATATTGTATTATTATTATTACTTGTCCTATAACAAAAAAAAATTAATGTAGGGATTTTTTTAAGCTTGGAGGGATATTCTAAGTAGTCTGCAGGGATTTTTTCATTGGGAAACCTGGCAACACTAGATATAAAATGCTGTACAGAAGTGGCTTATTTTTATGCCAAATTAAAGAAATATTTTAGCACATTTTTCAGTTATGCCTCACATAATTATGGTATGGTATTGGATTCGAATCTAACTTATCCTCACTATAATTTGTTTGGTTCTTTCCCTGGTTATGGGTCATCCAAGGAGTATAGAAGTAGAGGGGTCATCCGCAAGCAGCGAACCACGCAACTATTTGATCTGCTCACGCGCAGTGGTTAAGACCGCTTTTATTTAACTACTGTACTAGCAGCAATCAATATATAATAACTAGATCGTGCGAAGACGTATGCTACTTGTTTGAAGTTAAACAAAATGCGGTTTCTATACACTGTGTTTTATAAAACTACAGTAACAAGTAAATGATGCTGTCTGAAAAGGTAACAATTTAAAGGCGTAAATACGAGTATATTAAGTTTTTTTTTTAATCCATTGCTTTGTCATTTTGAGGGACTCTTCTGAATTGGCTGTTTTATTTAATGGTATTAATTTAATAAATAATTGATGGGTTTAGGCACTGGCCACAATCAACTTAGTTGTAGCAAATTTATAGTTTTAGTGATAAGGACTTTCACAACATGAAACTAGGGAAGCGGTGTGGAGCGAGGTAATTTTGTTTCAACCCAAGGAGTAGGGAGGAGGCCCCCTAATGGTGGATATATGAAGCATGTGCCACGCCCCCATTGAAACCCAAAACATTGGCAATATTGCTTATTTTAGTAGTAAATAATGTATTGTGGATGCAGGTTTGGGTAATTGGTTTGCATTCCCAAGTTTTTCTCTTGATCATGATGACATGATCCTGTCTAATTGATCATTTCCCACTCCTTAAAGCATAACCTTTATACTGCAGTGTGCTGAGGCGCACTGCTTCCGTCACATCTTATTAATTACGTGATGTTTTTTTTTTGTTTTCTTTCACCTGTGAGTGCGCCGTCCCTTGAGCGGAGTATTACCCCTCCTTTTCTCCTTCCAGTGTTGACGTCAACGTGTCCCCTCTCTAGGCGCTTGTGGTGCGCGGAAGGATTTTGCTTGTCGCTTGTAACTATGCATGTGTGTGTTCTTACGCCGAACTAATTTCCTTAGAGTATAAAGGGGCTGGGCGCGCTCGCCTCGTTCTTAGATAGTACATAGTTCTAGTGCGAATAGTTTGTCGCGGGTGGTGCGTCCGGTTACCGGTCATGGGTGGGTGAGTGTTGGTGTGTAGTGGCTTGAATTCCCCTTCGCTTACGTTTGGCCGCCACGTTCAAAATTCTAAATTTTTTCTTTTTTTCATTTATACTAGTTCTTGTCCTCGGCGCCGCCCATGGCCGGGAATCCGGCCCGCTCCCGTCTTAGGAGGATATGTACATTTTGCACTATCGGGTTTCCTTCTGTTGCGTCTCTCGTATACTTAACGTAGAACGTACCTCGCTTCCTTATATTGTCTGCTTAGGCTCACTATGAAAATGTGCGCGATGCGCCCAACCCCTGCAGAAACGCTGTTCCAATATATACGTTGTTAGAAGTAATTAAAGACACGTTTCTGTGACACTAGTAATATTTACGTATGTAATTTTAAAGTCTGTAACCACTGTTGTATAACCGAACTAAATGATACGCCCCACACGCGCGTGTACGAACTTAGGAGTAGAATTAAGTATTCAATGTTAACCTTAAGGTAGTACTGTATGACATATAAGACTTCTCGCCCGTGTAGCGAACATATATTGTAAGAGACACGGTTGACGACTACGGTCACGCTCTACTCTATATTGTACTGTTTAGCTTAACGTGTTGTAAACTTTTGTATTCATGGAATACTTATGTATATCTTAATTTTGATGAGTTGGGATCTATTAAAAAGATTCTTGAAATCTTTCTTGTATATGAGTAGACTAGTGGTCATCCCTTAATGCAAAGTTACCCTTACACCAAGATATACTCTATTTATGCTGATTGATAGCCGTATGCTCCTCCCCGGCAGGTTGGAAAATATCACGACTATATGGGAGGGGTCTGGGATACTTGCTTTAGTAAACGTACATCGTGGTATGTTTCAACCTGCGCCACTCTGCTACTTGGTGAGCAGCAATGTAACATTAGCTTAACAGGTGACCACTAGATAGGTAGTGTAATGGCCAGTTCCTCAGCCGCCCCCGCCGTCGGGTGGGTTTATACTTTGCGTAGAGAAGATTTGTTGGATTACTTGGGTGATCATGGGCTGGAAGTTGGGGAATCCGAGACCGTACGCGAGTTGCGCGTACGTGTAATTGCTCACGTGCGGGAAACCGCAGCCGCCGCGCTACACCCTCCTGTCGGTGTAGCACTTGAACCCAGAGCCGCGCCCGTATTTAGTCAAAAGATATTCCTGTCTGCGCTTAAGACCCTGCCGCGCTTAGAGGGAAATGTCCCGGACGCGGTTCTAATGCAATTAGCGGATGCTAGCAGGATATATAACCTGAAGCTGGTGAGCGAGGCCGATTTTCTCAAAGCCTATTTGAGTAAGTGTAGCGACGCGTACGTTTCGCTTCTCAGTGAAGCTATCACCGCCGGCTCTTCCTTTGACATCTTTAAGGCAAATGTTTTAAAATTGGTTTGCCCGCCCAGAGTACTGGAAACGTGTAAACGCAAATTCGTTTACCGTTTTCAGCGGCCCCACGAGTCACTTTCAGACTTCATAAACTCTGTTAGTCTTTTCGCAGAAGCGCTAGATCTCGGACTCCCGGAGGAAAGTTTAGTGGAAATCATTTTGGGGAATGTATCTCCGTCTACTCTGCAACATGGTTCGATGCTCTCAGTCCCCACCACCATGTTGGAGCTGCGCGCTTGGAGCGTAGAAATTCAAAACAGACTTGTAGCGCATGAATGTTATGCGAAAGAATTTCCCAGTGCGCCCGGGTTGAGTAGGCGCGCCATGGTTCCGTCTGGGGACCATGCATCCGCAGGACAAGTTTTTCGCGCGAGAGACCTGAATCCGCGAAGCCCCAATGTAACTCGCGCAACTCACGCGGTGAGTGTAAGTGCACCCGTCACGCAGCGCATGGCCGCTTCTGCTCCACCTATGGAATCTAATGGGTCGGCGCCCGCAGCGGTCGTTATCGGTGCAGTAATTGCACGAGATACGGACACCTCATGTCTGATTGCACTGAACCCGTTCGTGACGTCAGCCAGCGTCTTTGTTTCCGCTGCCGCAGCCCCGGCCACTTTCGTGACCAATGTCCGGGAAACGCCGGAGGACCGCGCGTGTAGGGATGCGTTGCGGCCCCAGTGCTGACGGTAACTTCTCGGTGCAAAATTCCCTGCTCTTTGCTAATGTGTTCCTTTTTGGATTTTCTATTTTGGCGCTCGTAGACTCGGGGGCTACTCACTCTTTAGTCAGTGATATGTTCGTTGAACAACTCCGACAACGCGTCCATTCGAGGCATTTTTCTATTAGCGAACACGCTCGCACAAGTATTTGCTTGGCTGATAACAAATTGCTTCATGCTACGTCTCTTCGAAATCTGCATCTTAAAATAGACAGGTTTTCATGGCGGCATTCTTTTTTGATTGTGCCTAACGTTTCCCTTCCAATGATTTTGGGATTGGATTTTTTAGGGAGAACGCGAGCCAGGGTGGATGTTGCCAACCGTAAAATCAATTTTGGTTTTGAACCCCTTTTCGACGTGCCCTTGTGCTCGAAAACCCTTTCGCGTAATTATGTGCTTCAAAGCGATCAAGTTACGCCTGATACCGCGGAGGATAAGATTCTGCAGGATCTCCGTATGGAGTTCCCGGATGTCCTTACGAAAAGAATTGGAAAATGTGACTTGCAACCGTACAAGTTTTATTTGAAAGACCTGGAACCCGTTAAGTCTAAATTTTTTAAGCCTAACCCCATATTGATGACTAAAATGAGAGAAATTCTTGACAAACTTTTGAAAGCCGACGTCATAGCTCCTTCAACTTCCAACTACAGCACCCCTACCTTTTTAAAGGTTAAGAAAAACGGCGTAGACTACCGCATTGTTCATAATTTTATTCCCTTAAATAGGAAAATAATAACGATAATTTTGGTTTGCCCACCGTAGAAATGGCCCTACAACAATTGGGAAAGAGCAAAATTTTTTCCGTTATCGACCTCAACAATAGCTTCCACCAGTGCCTCATAGACCCTTCTTGTAGACCCTACACGGCCTTTTCTACCCCTTGGGGCCAGTACGAATATAAAAGAATACCCATGGGAGTAAAGTTTGGTAGTCAGGCTCTTAGCCGGGTCCTCGACCACATTCTGCGAGACGTTAAAATGGTTTTTGCCTTCAACTATATCGATGACATCATCATCTATAGCAATTCCTTTGGTGAACATATGCAGCATTTGCGCGAGGTTTTTTTGCGATTGCGCGGTGCAGGCCTCACCGTCAATCCCGAAAAAATTTCGCTGGCGCAAAAGTCCGTCAGGTTCTTGGGGTATGTGATTGCCGAGGGTACGTTGTTGATGGATCCGGACAAGGTATCCCCGGTAGTAAACTTCCCGCGCCCCTGGAACTTGAAGGGCCTGCAGCGTTTTTTGGGATTATTGGGGTACTATTCGCGCTTTATACCCAATTTTGCGCGACTGTGCGCGCCCCTGAATTCGCTTCGGAAGAAACACGTCCCCTTCACATGGTCAGAGGATTGTGATACTGCTTTCAATAAATTAAAGGCAGTCATAGCGATTCCCCCAGTCCTCATTCTACCCGATTTTGATAAAAGATTTTCTCTACATGTGGACGCTTCTTCTCTAGCTTTGGGCACGGTGCTTAGTCACGAAATCGCCGGTTCCTTCAGACCCATTGCCTACGCCAGCCGAACTTTGTCAGATGGGGAGAAACGGCTCGGTACATACGAGAAGGAGGCCCTTGGGTGCCTCTTCGGCGTAGAGAAGTTTCACTCCTACCTCGAAGGGTCCGAATTCGACCTGTATACGGACAACCAGGCCCTTAGTTGGTTGTTTAACCACCCCAACCAATTGGGTAAGTTGGGCCGGTGGATTCTCCGCCTGTCCCGATTCGATTTCGTTATCCGACACGTAAAAGGAACTGAAAACGTAGTCGCTGACTCGTTATCACGGATGTTCAATCCGGAAGAATTTTCTGTTGATACCCACCTTTCGGAGGACGATAAGCTCACTAGCCCACTTGTCGAGGCTCACGTGAATACAAGTAGAATCTTTCCGGAATCCTACGTTAATGTTAAAGAGCAACAGTCTACAGATCCTTTTTGTAGTGACATTCGTCGCCAAATTAGTGCCGGCGCCGACGTACCCTATGTTTTTGAAAACGGTGTCGTCTTTTACACAGGGAAGTCGGGACGAGCGCGTAAAATGTTAGTACCTGTTTCACTACGCCCCCTGATCCTTAAATACTTTCACGGTTCTTTTCTGGGCAGTCACTTCGGCATCTCGAAAACGTTTCAAAAAATTTCCGCTCATTTTGCCTGGCCCAATATACGCGGCGACGTACGTCAATACGTGCGCGCGTGCCATGATTGTCAGGTTTCCAAGCCCCCCTCTTGTGGGAAAATAGGGATGTATGCCGCTGACCCTCCCGTGGCCCCCTGGCACACCGGGCACGTCGATATATTCGGGCCGTTAACCCGGTCTACGCTGGGGAACAATTGCCTATTAGTTCTAGTTGATATTTTTTCAAAATTCATTATCCTACTACCTCTACGGAATTTCAAAGCAGCTACGATAACTCGCGCTCTTCGGACGCGAGTCTGGCAGATACTGGGAGCCCCCGCTATCATCGTGTCGGACAACGCTTCTTATTTCCGCTCAGCGGAATGGCAAGCCATGTGCATGGAGTGGGCCATGAAGCCTGTTCACTCCAGCGCTTACTTCCCCCAGGGGAATATGTCCGAAAGGGTGAATAAAGTCCTAAAAAGCGTGTTCACAGCTTATTACAGAGAAGATCAGACTCTATGGGACCGAGACATCGAATTTATTTCGATAGGCCTCAATAGTGCTGTTCATTCTGCCACTGGGTTCCCCCCCTCTGTCCCGTTTTTGGGCCGCAGTTTCGCTCACCCTCTCCTTAATATCTGGGGACTCCCTCCCGTAGATGAGGCTTGGGACCCTTCAGCACTCGAAGCTATCGTAGATTCCGTGGCAATTAATTTGCAAAGGGCCAGGGAACGGGTTTCCGATGCGTACAATATTGGCAGACATCCGAGCGATTTTCAAGTAGGCGACCTTGTTTTGGTACGCAATTTTGCGCTCCCCTCAAAGCTTGGGAAGCTGGGCTCTAAGTTTATCCCCCCCTTCGTCGGCCCGTATAGGATCTCTAGGTTTCTGGGGGCCAACACGGTGCTCTTGGCTAAACCAGGCACACGAGGGCGTCTGAGGAAAAGCCACGTTAGCCATTTAAAAGCGTATCATGCTTAACAATAAATCGTTTATAGTATAGTACACGCGCGTGTTCCAAAATGTTTTTTTTTGTAATCTTGTATTTTTGTAATCTATTACGTACGCTTGATTTTGTGGTTGGCGTGTGGGGTTATAATCCTTTTTCAATGTATACTTGTTGATGGCTTATGTGCGTTAGAGCTGTGAAACAACTTTGGTGAATCTTCTGTATCTTTTTAGAGTTTATTATTTATATTTATGGATATGGCAGTAAAATATTGTTGATTGTGTATTAGTGTTCCGCTTATGCGCCAGAACAGTGAAGTTCTCTTTCCCCCCTTCCGATACTCCGACTCAATTCGCGTGTGCTTCGCTTCGTCCCCCCCCCCCCCCCCCCAGCCTGCGCTTCGACTTGTCATCGCCGATCACCTTAGCCGACGTGCTACGGGAGGGCTGGGCCCGCCCCCCCCCCTCGTACGTCACCGCCTGAGATCCACGCTTCGCCGCTTTCCCCCCCCCCCCCCTTCCCCTTGCCGCAGTCTTCGCAGTACCGTGCCCGCCATCGCCGCCGCTTACTACTGGTGGTCCCGGATGCTGGAACTTAGGACGCTTGAAGACGCGCCTTTGGGGTGAGTCAGTTGCTACTCCCCCATCGGCGCACCGCACGTACTCCTCACATTGAATCTCTCGTCAACGGTGTGAGACGTGGCGAGTATATTGATATGTAACTCTGATACCCGACTCAACAACTACATGCTCCGAGTCGTTGACTGCGCTAACACTGAGAGCCACGGCATTGTTCAGAACGCAATCGTGTCGAAGGAAGGAGCACAGTGCGCTAGTTTGCCGCCTGCGCCCTTAAACAAGATGCGGGCACGGGAAGTCTTCTTCAAGATCATCGTCCCCCCCCCCCCCCCCCCCCCCCCCCCCCCGTTTGGCCGCTTGCAGGTCTGCGATTGCCGAAGTCTACACCTTCCAGCACTTGTTTCGTCAGGGGTGTGTTTTCCCTTAAGCGAGGGTGGTTGCAGTGTGCTGAGGCGCACTGCTTCCGTCACATCTTATTAATTACGTGATGTTTTTTTTTGTTTTCTTTCACCTGTGAGTGCGCCGTCCCTTGAGCGGAGTATTACCCCTCCTTTTCTCCTTCCAGTGTTGACGTCAACGTGTCCCCTCTCTAGGCGCTTGTGGTGCGCGGAAGGATTTTGCTTGTCGCTTGTAACTATGCATGTGTGTGTTCTTACGCCGGACTAATTTCCTTAGAGTATAAAGGGGCTGGGCGCGCTCGCCTCGTTCTTAGATAGTACATAGTTCTAGTGCGAATAGTTTGTCGCGGTCGGTGCGTCCGGTTACCGGTCATGGGTGGGTGAGTGTTGGTGTGTAGTGGCTTGAATTCCCCTTCGCTTACGTTTGGCCGCCACGTTCAAAATTCTAAATTTTTTCTTTTTTTCATTTATACTAGTTCTTGTCCTCGGCGCCGCCCATGGTCGGGAATCCGGCCCGCTCCCGTCTTAGGAGGATATGTACATTTTGCACTATCGGGTTTCCTTCTGTTGCGTCTCTCGTATACTTAACGTAGAACGTACCTCGCTTCCTTATATTGTCTGCTTAGGCTCACTATGAAAATGTGCGCGATGCGCCCAACCCCTGCAGAAACGCTGTTCCAATATATACGTTGTTAGAAGTAATTAAAGACACGTTTCTGTGACACTAGTAATATTTACGTATGTAATTTTAAAGTCTGTAACCACTGTTGTATAACCGAACTAAATGATACGCCCCACACGCGCGTGTACGAACTTAGGAGTAGAATTAAGTATTCAATGTTAACCTTAAGGTAGTACTGTATGACATATAAGACTTCTCGCCCGTGTAGCGAACACATATTGTAAGAGACACGGTTGACGACTACGGTCACGCTCTACTCTATATTGTACTGTTTAGCTTAACGTGTTGTAAACTTTTGTATTCATGGAATACTTATGTATATCTTAATTTTGATGAGTTGGGATCTATTAAAAAGATTCTTGAAATCTTTCTTGTATATGAGTAGACTAATGGTCATCCCTTAATGCAAAGTTACCCTTACACCAAGATATACTCTATTTATGCTGATTGATAGCCGTATGCTCCTCCCCGGCAGGTTGGAAAATATCACGACTATATGGGAGGGGTCTGGGATACTTGCTTTAGTAAACGTACATCGTGGTATGTTTAAATACGTCTTGATGAAATTTTGCATACGTACTTAACATTCAAAAAAGGAGGAAAATACTGCCTACAACTTTTTAAAAAGTAGCCCTATCCGGATGTCTACATGAGATTAAAAACAACTCTCTTTTTCCCACCCATTTTAGCAGAAATTTAGTTCTGCATGATAAAATTTTGCACACTTGATCTTTAAAATAAGAGAACAATTTTTTTTTTATTTCACAATATTATGTTCCCCATCTTCTTAAAGTAAATTTTTTACTCTGTAAAGACTGGAAACATACGGTGCTTCAGCTATTTTTTAATAAAACAGATAGGTCAATCTAAAATATTTTTTACTACCACTATGGTGCACGTTCAGCAATTATCAGTTACTTTCCTAGATATATTAATAAATTTGGAGCTAAGTGTATCAGAAAGCTTTTCAACGAATCTAAAATCAAACCAGTCAGTGACTGGTACCATAGCAAATTTACTGTATGGCACAAAACTCAATTTTTATTGACTGTGCAGTGCAGCCAAGTATTACTGATTTTCTGTATTTGTTACTGATTTATACCTACATTTGCGGGATTATGAAGTGGTATGCATTTATTATGGAAACAGAGAAACTTGATGACAGATCAGAAATATTGTGTGCCTATCAGAGTTTTGTCCAAAAATCATGTGCATATAGCTGGATGTGTTGCTACATGTATGGCACAATAATTTTAGTAAAATCCAATTTGGAAACATGCAGTTCAGCTTACTATGTGTAGGTACTGTAAATAATATTTACCCTCAAAAAATATTAAAAAATACAAGCATGCAAGGTTTCAGTTATCCAATTTAAATTAGAAGCAAGAATTTTTGAAAATAACTTAATATAAATTTAAATCTTAAATATATTAATTTACATGTCCTTTTTTGTTTCTGTGTACCTTTAACATTTTTTAATACATGGATTAACTCATTACTATAAATGTGTTATTTTGTACAGTCTAGTATTTGGCGTAAACTTAATTACATATTTTTTACGTGTGTTTTATTGCATGCGTAATTTTGATTCTTGACAGGTCTGCTGGAGGTTGACATTACTGATTGTATTATAGGTGGAGATGAAAGTTAAAGTGGCCAATGGAAGGTTTTATCTGGAAGCCTGGGTGGTGATGAATGGTGGAGGAGGGAAGGGAGTGAACTCTATACCCATATGGCCATGAAGGATAGAAGTTCTTTTTTGTGGGAGAGAAAGGGTTGAGTCTGGGGCTTGCTGCAAATGCTCATCTATCTCTGTCAAGTATACACCATTTAGTTTGTTGGCAGAAAATAGATAGAGGTTGGAAAGCCTTGGGGTGACAGGGTCAGGCAACAGTTTTTTTTTTGGTCATGGAAGGACGGCATGTTAACAATTCAATAATAATAATAATTTCCTGAGTATTGTAAATATTAGTTAGGAAACTGTTTTGCAAGAAAATGTGAGTGGATAGGAATGGTTTGACATCAGGTTTGCTTTTTAATATATGTAGAATTAATGTATAAAAATCTTCATATGTAATGTCACTGAAGGACAGAAAAAATACATATTGTTCTCAATTCAGTGTGAAATTGTATTTTTTACCTCTGAATAGAACACTAATTTAACAAGACTCTGTATGCTTAAAATTCCAAGTAGTATAGTGTTATAATTCTTAATAATTTCACACCACCACCATTACTCTCCCATCCAGAAAACACTGAATTTATTAACAGCAAAGCACTGTTGCCATTTTTAGCTGGCAACACATAGTGATACCTACAGAGTCCGAGCACTGGGATAAAACTTTCCCTACGATGCTGTTTGCATGCAATATCTGGTATTTTAGTTTCAGGAACATACAATATAATAATAGATTTTAATCATTTGGCAGTGTATTTAAAATCTTGAGCTCCGTTTACTACAATATTTTTTGAGGCTCAGATCTTAATATATCTCTTTTACTTCTCCGCTAACACCACCATGGGGCCCTTTTCCATGGGATGTTTCTGGTCAGCTGGAAAGCCAAAGTCTTCTTCATGGAAAGAAGATCACATATATCTGCTTTTGAATTGGCTTGCTGCACCATCAGAAAAGTAGTCAAAAAATTTTTAATTGAAACAGGAGCCTTGTCTTTAAATCTTCATTGAAAATGATTTCATTGAATGCATGCACACTGTCTTTATTATGGTTAAATGAATTTGATACTATTGCGTAGCAAATATGTTGTAAATGACCTTCAAATTTGTAGTATACTACTGCAATGAAAATTGTAACACGGGTGAACTCCAGTGAGCTTGCATGATTTCAGACTGCTTAATTAAATAATTTTCTGTGAAGTCTTCCAAAATAATTATTTTGTTTTCTGGGAGTGTTTCTTTTAAAGTTTGCAGTTCACTACATTGTCTTTTGAGCATTATAACTGTGCTCACAATTTACTGATTCAATGTCTATATGTATTTCTTGCTTTACAACTCTGCAATTTTCTGTTCCCCACTTATAATATGAATACTTCCATTGAACTCAGTGTCATTAAAATTAATGTCTAAATTTGAAGTTCCACAGTGATTGCATTCTCTGTCTACACAGTGAATATTATTTGTGTCAAATAATGTGGTACTTCCTCAATGGGCCCTTAAGCAGTTCAGCATTTCCATGATAACTACATATACACACATCCTGATCTGTAAGAGACATAGGAACTATATGTTCAGAGCATAAAGATTTGAATTTGGAATACCTATTGAAATATCACTGGATTCTTTCTTGAAAATACTGACTGCTTCACCAAGTTCACAAGCAATAGATGTTTCTGACACCGCATTTTGCATTTTGTAGTTTGGATAGTCACAAAGTCTTGCTGACCTGCACATTGCCAGATGATATCTTTTAAAAAAAAAGTCTTTTACGGTTTTCGCAGTTTCATCTGTAAAGACATCACGTCTTCATTTCCTTTGAACTACTGCTTTTTTATTTTATTATTGCTAAGCCCTGCTATATCCAAAAATTTATGTACTCAATTTGTTTGGTGACGAAGTCTTAAACAAATTTTCCAAGAACCTCAACAATTTTCCTTGGCGAATGAGGTAATGCCTTTTTCACTTACAGTTGCTTACGTATGGCACTTGGATAAAGAAGTGTATGATCTGTGCAGTTTTGTTGTCTTTTTTTTTTGTGCATCCTTTTTCATTTCTCATTCATATTTTCTTAACTTAAAAATACCTCCATTTTTTGTTAGTTATTCTCTCTTTAATTTTTTCCTTTCCTGATCTCTACGCCGCATTTCTCCTTTTTCTGAAAGTATCTTCTGCCTCTTCCCGCATTCCTGCATGTGTTGAACACCTGTCTTGCCCATTATTTACTACAAAAATGTCGCGGTTCGGGTTTCGAGAGGGTTGCTACGGTGTTGATTGGTAATGGGCGCCACCACGTGGAAGGCCACGTGGACCCGGCTAAGATCCGTCTCAGGGCGTGACGTCGCCCGTGTGAGGCAAGACTGGACCCTCGGTTAACTCCCGTAGTACGCTCAGACCTGGCCCGCTCTCAGCGTCAGGCACACTTATTTTATAACAAGTAATAGTGGGCTCTCTAGGCATCCCACACGCCTGCTCACGAGGTATAGGTCGCCACGTGGTCGGTGCAAAAAAATTACTAGAAGACAATTATAATTAAGATGTTTAATACGCGCGCGTACTCCCATACACAGTCTCACGAGATGCATCTACAAGATCCCAGGCACCTAACAGAAATAAGGCCCACACACGTGGCCTGCACAAGCGATCACTTAGAACGTTAAAAGTCTCATTAAGAGTTAAAGAAGGATTAAGTTAAACAGTCCCCCGACCGAGGCAAGCCCCGGGGATACGTGAAAGAGATTGAAAGTAATTAAGCAAAAATGGAATTAATGGTCAGCAAACAAAGAGTGAAGTCCCCGGGTGTGGAAGGCAGCGTCTTACCTGGGTCGTTGGCGGCTTAGAACTGACCGAGCGAAAAGCTCCCTCGAAGCAACATGGCGCCTTGTAATCTTACATAAAGAAATACAAAAACACCCCTAAAATTAAGATACGTTCTCCCATAGCTCTATTACTATTTAACATAGAGTTATTAATTACTTAAATTTAAATGCCCGGCAACGTCTTTAACTTACACAGTAAAACTTACATGCTAAACAAAACAAAAGCCCTCCCGCCTGTCAGTGGCGACACAAATAAATGGGGAAAAAATAAAAAGCTATACAATATAATTATTACAAATTTAGGGGGACGTCGCACTGCCGCTACAGCGCCCTCTTGAGGTGATTCGTGGCGCGCTATTCAAACACACAAACACACGACTACGTATCGAGACGGAGCGGCTTTCAGTACGGGAAGTGGGACGGGGGGTGAGGGGAAAGGTGGCGGAGGCTGACCAGGCTTCTGGGGCACAGGCCCGGTTGACGTCAAACATAACACATCACTTGTAAAGTTATAGAAATGTAAGTTATACCAGTTTTTCATTGTTTAAAGGATGTGTAACTGTACATTACCAGACAGAATTGTGAGCATAGAACAGAACCCCTTTTTTCAAATATATGTTAAAAGATTATAGATACAATTGGTGTACTATTTTTTTAAAATATGAATAGTATAATCTTTAAAATGTTAAATGACAGTGAAATAAACTTACCACATTTAACAAATTTGCTTCAGTAAAAGTTTCTTCTGAGAGTTAGTATTCAATCTCCAGCTTTCAGTAATGAAAATGGAGGGATAATGTCATGTGATAAAAAAATAGGAGGGGACAGGAAACAGTAATGTTGAGAAATTTGGTTGGACTTTTCCTTCCGTGATAAAAAAATGTCCTGTGACAGTTTGTAATTTTTTGTTATATTTTTTCAATAAAAATGTCAACAAATATGTAAGTGATTAATTAGATAAATTTTAATAGCACTTAGGAAAATGTGAACATACAATTTCATACCTTGATAATTAATGGTATTTTGTTTTAATTTTTTAGGGGGGTCACATAATCTTGTTATATTTATTTATACTTAAAAGTGTTTTTTTCTCTCATACAAAGTAACATAGACCTACAATGAAATATTTTATGAAAAGGAAATTGGAATTTAATTAATTATAAAAAAAACTGTTGTCCTTCCGTGACTAAAAATTTAACAATTTTTAAGTTTGAGCATGTTTATTAAACCAACGGATCTGCTAAGCTCTTAATGCAATTTGTCTACAATAAGTTTAAAGCCTGAAATACCAATTTTTAATATTTTCCTGATCTAATATTAAATTTCAAATATGCAACTATGTCCCACTTTATTGTGGTCTGACCTGACACAGCTTACCTAATAAGGGGGTGCTAGATATTTATTTGCCTGGATGGTTTAGTTATAAAGATCTTTATATTTCGAGCAGACATCGCTAAACTCATAGAGAAAGTCTAAATTTAAATATGAATGTAGGTTTCAGGTCTGTCTTGACAACCTACCAAAGACACTTGCAAAGTCACTGTGCATCACCTGTTGTATCAAAAGTTGAGATCATAGGCGAGCTCATCCTTCAACAGTGGGAGTGATCATATAGAAAATAAATTCTATAAAGAGTGGTCTTAAGAAAACTTTAGGTTTGGTGTTTTGCGAGGCTGTTAACCATAGCTTGTTAACCTTGGAACAAAAATTTATAAACCCTTTATTGCTTACATACTTAAAAGGAATACATTTATATTATTATAATACATTATAGTGATGTGATTAATAGTACTGTAAGCAAACAGAAACACATGGTAACAAAAATATTTTTGTTCTCTTAATTCTTTATGAAAAAATTATTATTTGATATTCATGGTTCACAAACTTGTGATGAGAGTGGTGTGAAAATGGCATGATTTGAGATCTCTGTATAGGATAAGGCCATGCGGATATGAGAGACAGTTTATAAATCTACATTGCACGACAGCAAAGAGAGAATACGGTTGCCATGCAGAAACTAACACAATTCAAATTGGTTTCCATAGCATTGTGTACTTGCACATCTGTATGTGTGTGTGTGTGTGTGTGTGTGTGATGGGAACCTGAAAAAGATCTTGGAATTTATATTTCTGTTTTTTTTTTTTTTTTTAAATAAATATTGAACACTCATCTGTAATTTTACAAGTCTTTCTCATATGTGTGTGTGTGTGTGTGTGTGTGTGTGTGTGTGTGTGTGTATAATGTAATGAACTTATTTTTAACATACAAAATTATAAATGTTCATTAAGTTAATTCATAGTCATTAAGTCAATAAGTTCATTACATTATATATATATTACTTATTTTTGGAATAAATAACATAACATTTATAATTTTGTATGTTAACATACAAAATTATAAATGTTATGTTATTTATTCCAAAAATAAGTAATGTTTGGGTTATAATTAGTTCTAATAAACTGTCACATTGTTTTATAATGATTATCTAAAAGTCTCATACGAACTTATTTTTACAATTTCAGTATGTAAGAAATGCCGGTTTTCCTGCAGGGTATAGAATAAAATATATTTACATTTATATTAACAAACACTTCATTGATTAAAAAACTATAATTAAATCCATATAGCCTTCTTAATATCACAGCATGCAAGAAAGAACTGCTCGTATGTTACAGATGATATATTAAAATCCTATTGCATTCAAATTCTTAATGCTTAGTAATATCTTTCTTAGTTATAATTTTAACTACTGCTTTTTTTCTGTGATACTGACAGTCATTTCTGTTTCATATCCTGATCATGCTTCAGATAAAATCAAAAGTGGTATAAAATAATTTATTGAACATTACTGACATCATAAAGCAAGCAAGTAATTTTTGAGTTGAAACAAAAAAACTCATTGTTATTTTGCACCACTTTTAAATTTTTGGGCAAAATTTCATATTTTGAATTGGTTTTTATATAATACAAATAACATTTATACCATAAATAATTTATTTGTGTAAAATAATGCTTGGAAATTTTTTGTGTTTTTTTTCTTGTTTTATATTTGCAGGAAGTTTATCATTGTAAGACTACCCACTAGAATACTTGTACTATTTATTACACTGACAACATGTTTATATAACCACCATACATATTTTAAGAAACACAGTTTAGTAATTTGGCATGTGGTGTTTATGTATTTTTCTATGTACTTAAAAATGTTTAATTAAACATGTTTTAAAAATCATTGGGTTCCGCTTACAGGTCGTATTGACTAATATATGAGGACAAAAACAGCAATAAACATATGGCTGATTTGGCTCCCACTAGAGTAATTTTCCCTTCCAAAGAAAGTGTTTCTGCAGTGGATAAATTTACATGCCAGGAAGTTCAGGATTGTTCACTGCCTGAAGTGTGTCGTGCTACAGGAAATGTTTGGAATGTGTATCATGGGCATTAACAGTCCTGTAGAAGTTTTTCAATGCATGATGCAACTTTTTCATTTAAGTAAATTACTGGAATATTATAACTAAATGGGTTGTTATTGAAATGTCATTTTCCTGAAATGTCAACAGCATGGTTCCTCAGACACCCCATGGAATGTCAGCTCCAGGCACTTTATGTCAACTCAGTGGATTTTTTTTGTTTCAAACATCAGTATTTTTCAAACCAACAGGTTTCTAGCATGACCACACTTTTTACACATTAAAGGAACATGTTAGCGATGTCATGAATATTAACATGTTTCTTGCATTCACATTTGCAAAATTCATGCAAATAATTTGTAAATATGAATATCAGAAAAAATCATGTTTTTCAACGTGAAAATAATAATAAATAAAACAAACAATTTGTATTTCTTAGCATTTATAAGAAAAGTTTTTTCGTATTCCTTTTTTAAATAACAACTTAAGTTTTTTCACAAAGGTAACATTGAAGTTATATCTCTGATCAGCCTTTACTTTAACATTAGGTAATTGGTAATGAAGCTTTAGACATATAAATAATTAATTTTTCACTAGAAAACTTTAAAAAAATATATAATTCAAACAGACAAAAACATATTCTTCTCTTAAACTTTTATCATTCTTTACTTACATATTATTTTGAGTTTTAGTGTGTTAAATAATCAATTTATTTTATGAAACAAAAAAAAATCATAAATTTAAACAAACGTAAATAATATTATTCTCTTAAACTTTAATGCCAATACTTTAATATTATTTTTACTTTTAGTGTAATAAATAAACTTCTTAAAAAAAGGTTATTTAAAAGAACAAAAAGGTTTTGTTTCTTTTCCTTCTTTTTAAATTTTCATCAAGAAGTTAATAATCACACTGAAGTAGGGGAATATTAAACTTAAAAAATAAAAGCTTCAAAGCAAGTTTCTTTTGATGTGGTGTACAAAGAAGCTCAGCACCACAAAACATACGCTCACTAGGAACACTCGGTGGTGTGACTAAAGTTTTCCTTGCTATAGGAAAAAGAAGCTCTTATTTCCGCTTGTTCACCCGCTACCATGTTAGAGAGTCAACATCATTTGCCACACATTTTTCCGCTAAGTATTCTGTCAGTTTTTCAAATTAAAATCTGAACAGGATTTTGATAACCAGTTTCAAGAGTACTTTCACTATCTACTTCACTTTCACTTGTATCCATCAATAAAGTCATTCCTTCCTTCAAGATACATGTTTAGTTGCTCTCGAAACTTCAGTGTCAGTTAATCTAGCACACTTTGAATTCGAACAACTTGAATGTGAAGGTGCGTCTATTTGACTGTCTCCAAGCAAATCCAAAATATGCTGTGTGACACAGTCTTTAGTTGAGGTATTTTTGACAAATTTGACTTTATATCTTAGGTCAATAATAGTCGCAGTGACAAACAGTATTTCATTTTCTAAAACTGAAAATTTGTGATTGAGCTCCTGTTTTTAAATGAATATCGAATCACTAATATATTCATCAGACGAATCAAGATCATTAAGAATTATTTCCAAAGTGGCAGTTAACAGAATCACTGATGATACAGAAAAATTGGCAGCACTTTATTATTTGGTTATTTCTTCAAATGGTCTTGATTAACTAATGAGTTTTTCTATGATCATCCACTCTACGAAGTCAGTTGTGGAGTTTTATTATTTGTGAATGCGTAAAGACATTAAGACTCTTTAACTTGCAAAATACTCTAACATATAAAAGGTGCTGTTCCGTCTAGTGGTACACTGTTGCGTGATCTTGGTGTTTTTGATTAAGACTTTGCTGTAAAGTTGCAAGCTCAACTTGAGTTGTATTTGAATGATGAAGATGTTTTGCCATCTTTTTGCATTTTCTTATGGCAGCAGCAACAGTTTCTTGCACTTTCAGCCCTTTAAAAAAAAACATTGTGAATTTTTTATGAAGAATTGTCAATGTGTTGAACATTTAATAAAGAAATGTATTCTTTCGTGTTTGCTCTTGCATCTTGAATTATAAATTGTACTTGTTATTTTGGTATTTCCCATGATGACAATATACCTTCAATTTTGTGAGCAATATTTTCTACACTATGGGGATGCTTATTCCTTTTGAATTCTTCTCTAATGCCATGACAAGTTAAACTCAGTAGTGACTCCAAAACAAGAATTGAACCAGATGTTACTAGCAAATTAAAGTTTTTTCAAATGACTTCAGCAAATTGAGTATTTTCTAGGTTACTTTACCACATAATTTACCGCAGATAAATGAAGTAAAATACTGACTATATTTTAAATTACAGGGTGGACACAGGTGCTTTATAAGTCTTACAAATCCAACACATTCTACAAAACTGAATGTCTTCCAGCACATCCATTTCACTAATTGAATTACCAACTGTTAAAGACTTAACGTATTATTTATCCCACTGTGTAGTTTTTTTGACATATTCCTGAAGCAACATCTATTTAATGTCAGAATTAGTATTTTGGTGGGAAGATGATGCCAAAACAAGTGTTCTAACTGCATTCTGTATTATTTTTTTACATTTTTCGAATTCACGAAATTCTGTTTTATGCATTGACTTAAAATGATTTCTCATAGCTGCTGTAATTCTTCCTTTCCATGAATAGTCATTGTTACACAGCTTGCAGTTAGCTTGTTCAGTACTGGAAAGAGTAAAAAATCTCCATATTTTACTAGAAGTAGATTTACTCATTTTAAAAAATCACTAATCATACACTTACCCCAGTATTGACTTGTTCCTGGTTTCAATCTGTCATTAAATAAACAGATCGGTTCAGCAATTCCAGGAATAAGATGTAAACGGTGATAAATGTGTGGTGATTTCATCAGTAATACCGGCTAGGGCAAGCGTCAGTCGCGCCAAAAATTTGTATCAACCCAGGATTTGAAAACTGAATAGTATTCACATTCGCAAATATCGGCAACAGATATATTCATATTCACATTCGCGAATGCCTAAATATTGAAATTTGTTGCATCACTAGAACATGCTATTGGATTTAAAATCCAAGCCATAAGTTTCAAAAACATCTTATTTGAGAATAACCCAGGAACATAAAAGGGAGACATCTTGTATCATATCTTTCATTATCTTTTCAAAATGCTGGACAGTTTCTCTTGTTTGTAAAATATGCTATTATGTGCTAGGATGTTTTAAAATGCATGAGTACTGTCTCTTTAAGTATGCTTAATTAATACTTAAACTAGTATTTTCGAAATAAGTAATCATAACTGTAAGCAGGTTCAACATTTAAAACCAGCTTACATTTATGAATTACTAAATCCAGTTTAGTGTTTGTAGTTATCTTTAAAACAGCATTATTTTATTTATATGTATTGGAAAGTGTAAGGTCGGGAAGGGGGGGGGGGGGGATACATCAGGTATGCAATGCTACAAAATGTCATTTTTTTTTTTTTAAGGGATCAGCACGTAAGGTTTCCTTAGTGAAACGAGAACAGAGTAAAGATGACAAGATTTCTTCTAATTCTAAACCTGCTAAAGAAACTGAGAAAAAAATGGCCAAATCTGTTGGATCAGTTTATGGTGGTCAGAACAAGCCACTGTCAAAGTCCAGAGACTTGTCTGTCTCCAAGGCAAAGCAAGATGTTGGTGATACAATGTCTTGGAAAGACAGAGCATCCATAGCCAAGAGGCAGCATGATGATGAGGAGAAGGCAATGAGTAGTCAGAGACGGGAGATGAGTAGCGTGAGGCAACCTGTCATCAAAAGCAGCTCGCTGTCTGCTGGGAAAAGCCACGATGCCAGGGTGCTGCCAGCCTCCACTCGTCCGGTCGTCAGGAGCAAACCTGCAGGCACTGGCTTTCAACCTAAATCCCAACCCACTAAGCTTGCTGCAACTTCAAAAGGTGAGGCTGAGTGGAAATAATGGACGCTGCAGTTGCTGTGTTCAGGGTAGTTGTCAGAGAACACCATCAGGCCAGTGATACTGTACCCAGTGCATGGTCATTGCATTGTCTGCATTGACACAACTCAATGCAACATATTTACTAAAAGTTATATTGTAAATGTTAAAAGCCAGGAATGTGCTTTTTTAATAGAAATTTGATATAATAAATAATGTTTGTATATTGTTCAAAAAATTAAAGTTCAGTATTTTTTTTTTTTTACTAGTAGATAATGCATTTGACGTAATTTTAGAGAATGGCAGGATCCAGATTTTTTGGGGGAAACGGGAACCCACCTTTCCTGAAAATGTTGGTAGGAAGTTTCTTTTTTCTGTATCCTGATTTTATTGTAGGACTATAAATGTCCATGTGCCGATATTCATGACAGCAAACTGTTTTCATAGAAAATTTTGCACTTTAACATAATTAAATTCATGCATGCTATAATAATGCACCATTTTCAGCAAAACTATTCACAAGCACAAACGAAGCAAGCAGTTTACCTACGATTTGAAACTTAGAACAAATACTGTAATTAGGTACCTGATTGCAAGGTGATTCAATTGCAAGGTGAGGCCTGAATTTTCCTTTCAAAACAGAAAAAATTATTTTTGATATGAATTTTTGATAATGGATTTGGATATGGAATTTGATAAAATTTTTTTGTAGGACTTCAATTTTTGTGTTAGAACCAAAGTCTTAATATAAATCAAAATCAAAATATTTTATTTTATTTGAAGCCTGGTGAGTGTATTTGACATTTCTAACAACACTTTCACACACGTATGTTAATACTTGAACTTAAAACATACCTGAATCTTTAATAACACTCTTTTACTGTTTTTTTCTTGGCAGTACACTTGAATGAATGTCATTAAAAATCAATAAATTTCTTTTTTCATATTAGGTACCTGTTTATTTTCACTAGCATTTAGGTGCATAATAGATGTAAAGATACACAGCTAGAAAGCAATGCTTCAGGGTAAAATTGTTCTTGGGAATAATTTCATAAAGTAATACTTAGATGTGTATTTTCATTTCATTTTTAAATATTTTATTATACATTCATCTATGATGCTTAGATTGTAATGATACAGGTTGTGTGTGTTGTAATATTCTGTCTGTACTTGTATAATTGTTTTTAAACATTTGTTAAGATTAGTATATTTTAATATAACATATATCTTTTTTAAATCACTAAAATAAATGATCCATGATATAGGTTTGCAATAACTTAACCCTTAAGTTGGCAAACAATACAAATTTAAAGGAAAAAAATTTATAAGAGAGTCAATGATTTTTTTGACAAAAAATGTTTACATTTAAGCATATACAATATTTTCCCCATAATTGTTTTGGAATATATTTGATTGTATTTACAGAGATACAGTGCCAAGTTGGTAAAAATCTACTCTTGTGTCTTCTCGGATACAATGCCAAGTCTTGTTAGAACTTTCATAATTCTTATGATGCCATGTTTGTTGGTTTATATTTACATTTTTTCAATGTACGATATTATTTTAACATATTTAAATATTAAGGCAACATAATGAATATTACTAAATGGTATGGTGCCTAATGTTTGAACATGCACAAAATAAAATGCTTATCCAGATTGTTTTATAAACCACATAATCACAAAATTGTTATTGTTTTGAGTGAAAACCTAAGAAGCAGTTTCTTTTCTCTACAAAAAACAGCCTGACGTTGCACTTTAAGCAAATCACTGAAGTCTGTCCATTAGTGCAGTAGCGGCATCTACCTTTGTTTGAAAAAGTCGGAAAGTGTCCCATTTCATCGTACCTGACATCTGTGCAAGGCCGATGAACCACTGGAGCATTTATCTTCCTGGGTGGTGGTCTTATTTCGTCCAAGGAAGGCCGACCTCGTTTACGGTTCTTCAGCAGCAGCCCTTGGCCAATTGAACACCTAAAATATTTCAGCTTTGTAGTTGCAGCTACTCTCTTTGAGCATTAGTTCTCGTCTTTAAACCAGCCACGCGTTGTTCACACAAATGTCAAGAAGCTGTGAAAAAATCACAATGTACCAACGATGCGATTTGAAGCCTGTCCTGTATAATGCTATCAGCATGTCAGCCAAATCTACACCTCCCATGTGTTTATTATAGTGTTTCACTATTTGCGGGCAAGGAGTTTCTTTCTTTTGGCGAGTGGTTTTGTCAAACCTTTTGACAGAGCTTGTATAACAGTCAACATATGAGCTACACAAAATCACTGCTTTATTGTCAAGCCATTTTACTATCACTACTTTTTGGTCATTGTCGAACATTCGACAAAAACTCCCTCTCCCATCCTTTGATAATTCCTTGTCAGATTTGAACTCACAATTTCTTAATCTGTTAGTGCGAAGAGTTCCTAGTGCGAAGATCCCTTTCTCTTCTCGTAAGTATCAAACTAAATCGGGTGAACAGAAAAAGTTATCAAAATACACAACCGAACAAGAAGGGTCAGGGATTTTTTGACATAAAGCATGAACTACTTTTCCACTTAGGCCGTGCACTTCTTCAGAATCGGTAAACATATATCCACTGAAAGTGTCTTGTCCACCATAGATAATGAAGTCATACACAATACCAGACACTCCACAGCGAACAAACATCTTAAAACCCCACTTTTTGGGCTTACTCTTGATGTATTGACGCCTTGATCCAGCTCTTGTTCCCTTATAGGGGATCATCATCTCATCAATGGAAAACTTACTCTCATGTTCCACTTTCAGGCAATTTTTTTTTTTTAATATTTTTTATTAATTTGTTACATGCCTACCGACGGCATAAGGCCATGGGTGGTAGGCACGAAAAACATAACACTGGTCGTACTTTGAAATAACGATCATTGTTTGTCTGTGTTTTATCTGCAAAGTGAATATTTCTCCTTAGTAACTGGTATCATTTCAGGGACATTATATTGGCTATGGGCGCATATCTCAATTTCTGTGACCAGTAGTCTGTATATGCTGGTAATTTGACAATGCCCATTACAATTTCTATTCCTAAGAAAGATTTGATTTCTTCTTTATTTGTATCAATCAATATGCCAGTTTGTTGCTGTGAGTAAATGTTGTTATTATTTACAATAAGTTCCACTAGCTCTTCACTAAAAAATTTAGTAAAATACTGTAGAGGAGATTGGTTGTTATTAGGTGTTGAAAAATTATCCCTGGGCAAAGTAACTGAATGAAAAAATTCTTCTTGTGTCCATGAATAGTCAATTGATTTTGCCCTTTTTCTTGCTCCATTTTTTTTCCTGTTTACTTCAAGAAATATTTCTGACATCTGTTCAGACTGTGCACCATGTATGTCAGATGAATATGGTGCAGCAACAACAGCTGCACTTATACTAAATGACTCATCTTCAAGTGTTGTATTAGAAACTGACAGAGTTTCATTTGCACGAATGCCAACAACTTCACCTAATTCTTCAAAGGCACCAATATTTTCTAGATGATTTTGTGCTGAAGACATTACAAAATATTCCTCATGAACATTTTTACCACAGGCGACACATGGTCATCGTCACTGCTATCACCTGATTCAACACCTGGGTTTGGAACCAGAATGACAGTATCAGCTTCGTTTTCGACAATGCAATATTGCGCTAGTGCCATTATTCGTCTAGTTCTTGGAAGAAATGCATTACCGCTCTGAAAAAAAAAACATTAAAAAATGTTGTTAGTTTACTGTGCACTAACATACAGAATTTTACAACGAGAAACACAGTCTGCAAAGAACATATTTAGCATTCAGTGTTATTACAGACATAATTTATACTACATGACTAATTCAACAATGAAGCCGAGGAGGAGTCTGACAAATGTGCTAGTGTAGCTTTTTAGGTGGGGATGAAGTGGCAGTATGGGAGGATTCTGTACAAGAGGAAGGGAGAGAAGTGCCTGACAGGTAGTTAAGAATTTTCCCAGATTCACAGTTGACTTAGCCGGGTAGTATCTTGCATTCACCAGGCATAAATAGTGTAAACATTCCTATTGTTGACACATATGTTGTAAAACAAATGAATGTTTCAATATAACGTCATGAAAAAAATGCATCAAATATGACAAGTACAATTTACTTCCAAAATAATTACATATATTTCTGTGTACCACTGAAAATACTCATCACTCGAACAGGTATGAAATAAAACCAAACTTGCATAACTTCGTAGATATTTACATTATGCATGCAAATGTTGAAAAATAACACAATACTATGATAATAAAATAGTAAAGTATCTCCTGAGATACAACCAAAGTTTTCCAACAAACTGGCATTGTATCCTGTAGGACACATCACGAACTTGTTGATTTCTTGGCATTGTATCCCATGAGATACTAATATTGCAATTGCTTCTCAAATTTTTTATAACCTTTGTAACAGTTCTGATATATGATATTTTCATGCATGTAACACTACTTAACACTAAAGAATATAAGAAAATCGAAATAAACTGCACAAAAATAATATATAAACACAAATCTTACCTGAGATGTTGAAGAAGTGCCTCTATCAGTCGCCATATTGTGCAACTATAAACAATTGTTGCTAAAGAAACACTGCTACCAACTGTATATGCCTAGCAATACCAAAGAGCAAAACATAAAATGTCTGCCAATGTCTAATCCTGCCTTGTACATCTATATATATAAAAATTTAGCTTCCGTATGTATTTGGCCGCAAAACTCGGAAAGTATACGATGGTTTGGATTGAAATTTTTTACAGAACATTGCATCTTAACAGAAGAGTGTTTATATGAAATAAAAGTTTGGGAAAATCCACCGGAAAAGTCGGAAAAAAAAGTTTCTATAACTAAATATCATGGTCACCCAACTTAGTTGTGACCACGCTCGACGATGCTGTACCATATTGTCGAAGTTCAAGCACATCAGGCTACTCGACCATTGTGCCTTGACGACTATAATTTACACAAATATGTATGTATATATATATATATATTTCAAGAAAGAATAAAAAACTTTATTTAATTTGAAAGTATATTCTTTCGACTCTATTGATAAAAATATGTTTAAATTAAAAAATACATTTCGTACAATAGATTTGAAAATTAAATAATTCTTATCTTATAGCTTATATCTTATATATTGCTATTATAATTTGTTATAATCACGTACGTTGTTATGATAATTGTTCGTCCAGGAAAATACACCGAGACTCCTTCAAGAACAAAATATAGTATATAATACTATCATACAAGCTGTGGCCAACCAATCTGGTGGATTGTACTTTTTGGATGCTCCAGGTGGAACTGGAAAAACATTCTTAATTTCCTTAATCCTTGCTACGATCCGTTCAAATGGCCATATTGCATTAGCTCTTGCTTCCTCGGGTATTGCTGCAACATTAATGGAAGGAGGTAGAACAGCGCATTCAGCTCTTAAACTATCACTAAACATGCAATGCACAGAAAGTCCAACATGTAACATTTCAAAAACATCAGGAATGGGAAAAGTTCTTCAGACGTGCAAAATCATTGTATGGGATGAGTGTACAATGGCTCACAAAAAGTCATTGGAAGCATTAGACCATACACTGAAATATTTGCGAAATAATCCAGATCCATTTGGGGGAGTGTTGGTGTTACTATCCGGTGATTTCAGGCAAACGCTCCCAGTGATACCTCGCTCAACACCTGCTGATGAATTGCATGCCTGCTTAAAATATTCAAATTTTTGGAGCATAGTAAAAAAAATGAATTTAACCACGAATATGCGAGTTAAACTTCAGAACGATCCAACAGCAGTCATATTTTCAAGACAATTAATTGAAGTTGGTAACGGCACTGTACCTACAAATCCAGAAACAGGAAAAATCAGCTTATCATCTGATTTATGCAACATCGTAGATTCGAAAGAGGAATTAGTAGACAAGGTATTCCAAAACATCGAAACAAAATTAAAAAATCATGCATGGTTGAGCGAAAGAGCCATTCTAGCGGCTAAAAATGTTGACGTACACGATATGAACAATAGTATTATAAACAGAATCGAAGGTGAAACAATGACATACAAATCTATTGATTCAGTAGTGCATCAAAATGAAGCAGTGAACTTTCCAACGGAATTTCTCAATTCACTCGATGTTCCAGGATTACCACCACATATTTTGAATATGAAAATTGGTGTGCCAATTATATTGCTTCGAAATATCTGTCAGCCTAAATTATGTAATGGTACACGATTAGTAGTTAAAAAATTAATGGATAATCTTATTGAAGCAACAATTTTGATTGGACTTCATAAAGGTGAAGACGTATTACTTCCACGAATGCCACTTATTCCGACAGATATGGCGTTTGAGTTCAAACGACTTCAATTTCCAATACGCCTTGCGTTCGCTATGACCATCAATAAAGCACAAGGACAATCTTTGCAAGTGTGCGGTTTGAATTTAGAAAATGAATGCTTCTCTCATGGACAGTTATATGTCGGGTGCTCCAGAGTCGGTAAACCATCTGATCTATATGTTTATGCAAAAAATGGGAAAACAAGGAATGTAGTCCTTCCATTAGCTTTACAATAAAAATATTTAAGCTAAACACATTTTTATTTCTTCTTTTACATTCCACAGCCATGCACAGTAAAATATTAAATTAAACAATGAATTAATATTAAACTGTGCCACAGCAAAGCGTGGCCGGGTTTAGCTAGTAGAGT
Organism: Bacillus rossius redtenbacheri; assembly: GCF_032445375.1. Classification (NCBI taxonomy): domain Eukaryota; kingdom Metazoa; phylum Arthropoda; class Insecta; order Phasmatodea; family Bacillidae; genus Bacillus; species Bacillus rossius. Next base: position 255,196,673 of record NC_086330.1, on the reverse strand, counting down.
ATATAACAACACATTAAAAAATGAATTTTTTTTAAACATATCTCCACAGATATACTGCCAAGTTTAGGGTTTTAAGTAGCTAGTAGAAAAATAATAATGTGAATTTCACTATGATACCCAAAAGCAAAAAGATTTGAATATATTGTGCTCTAAGCTTAATGCTGTAGCATTCAGGTAAATATGTTAATCTATGTTATTTCATTAGTCCTGAAATAGTAGGAGCACGGGATGTGCACTCATTAGAGAGATGCTTGAACAACGTTTTGTTTGTGTGCACGGCCGTAAGAGCGCTAGTGTGCTCACTGCTCAATGTTTGTTTACGATTTGTTGCCAAGACTCATTTGTAATGGCAGCAATTTTTCTTTCGTATTTTTGTTTAGGACTTTAGGTTCTTTGCGTGCTACTTGCTTATTGCATCGTAGGTGAAAACTGGAAAATATCTGGCGTTTATTTATTTAATTATTTAGTGGTCATATTTTCATTGAGGTAAGATTGTTAAATTGAGTATAAAATTACGTATTAAGTAAAATACAATGCCACCACGTGTACAAAAATGCTGTGTGCCTAGTTGCGATGATAAATTTGCTGTTAGACACCGCTTCCCAGTTTACGAAGAAACTGTATACAATGAATGGATACAGAGAATAAACGTCGAGAAGCTGAAAACTCTCCACCCTCTTAATGCTGTAGATGTGATTGCAAACTTCAATAGTAAGGCTAGCTTGTGACATAGGTGGTTTTAGCATAAATAGCTACTTAGGTCATTCTTCCACCAATGTTTATACGGTTAGTACTGTGCACGGCCACAACAGCGCTGCAAATAGCGTTCTAGCTGTTATTCAGAGAGTGGCCTTTCTATCCCTCCCTCTCTTTTCTATGAGTAGGAGACAAAGTGTGTCTATGATTGAAAATACAGACTATTTGAAATATTAAATGTGTAAAATAAAATTTTGTTTGTTTCTGGTTATGTACTGGTAAAAAGGAAAATTTTTTATGACCACATCCAGCTTAAAAAAAAACACAGGAAATGTTAGGCTATGGACAAAATGTGAACATTGTACAAGTTGTTAGTCACATTCAACCACCACCATGTACACACAATTGTAACTTACTTTCTGCATTAATCAATAGCACTACAGAAGTTGTGACTTGCGACTCGCAACTCAAAAACGAAATAACCGAATGTAAATACAAATAGAAGGGCTATATTAAAGTGGAAAATTTTTGTGAATTTGTCAGATGAGTGACTAGCTAGAGTTAAAATTGTAAATATGAGCTATTTCATCACAGTTTTTTAAATTATCATTTTTTTAGCTTCGCTGTTATCATAAAATTCAATTAATTGTGCCATCTGTGAAAATGTCCTACCTACATCCATTTATTATACAGTCAAACCTCTCTGAAACGACCCTTCACGGATCCCAGGAATAGGGTCGTAATAGAGGGGGGGGGGGGGGTTCGTAATAGATGTTTTCCGAAATTTTCAGTTCATTTCAACCCCCCCCCCCCTCCCCTTTCCCAAACCGCTACTCGCTAAGAAACCAGCCCCACCATGGCAGGATGCTGTCATTCACATTGCTAGACGGCTTTGCCTTTAACCCACTTTAACCTTGACAAGTCCGTTGCCCTACAGGCCACCTCTAAAGAAAATATGTCAAAAGACAGTTTATTTTTACTGGTTAGTTTACATTTACGTTTTCTGCTTGCCATAGTTAAATACACTAGAACCCCGCTGTCACGAACCCCGGATTTAACTAAGCAGTGATTTTACGAATACATTCTCGGGAACCGTCAAAAAATTGGACATTTTGACCAAAATGTGAAAATCAGAAAGAAAAAAAAAACGAAATGAAAGATCATTAAAATCTGTTAATTTTAACACACAGCGTATTTTTGTGTCAGCTTTAACACTTTCAATAATGTTCATGTAAGAATAACAAAAAAATAATGGGACATTTCCTTTAAAATATGGCAGCTGTAGGTTCTGCAACGCGAGTGGGCGCACACGAAGCTCGCCCGGCTGGCTGGCGGCAGCGGCTTCATGACGCATAAGCTCACCCCTCCCTCCCCTCATTCACATTCTTCAAGGCTAGCTCATCCCTCCCAGACACACAAACCATCTAGTGTCCTCCCTTATAACACCCCAACTTCGCTCTCCTTTGAAAAACCTTCAGTGAGAAATGCTCATTTCACCCTCCCTTCTCCCGTAAAATTGGGCTATTATGAATGGTGTATTAAAGCGGTGAGGGAGGGGTCAAAATATGTCACTTTTCACACCAAGTTTGAGTTCAGTCATCTCTGGCAAGGAATTTACAAGCTTTCAAACTTAAATATACAGTAGAATCCCGCTGATGCGACCCCTCACGGTTTCCGGAAAAACGGACTTATAAATGGAATGGTCGCAATAGAGAATTCGGGCCAATTTTTACCCTCCCCCCCCCCCCCTCCCCCAAAATACATAAAAAATCGCCTTTGTTCATATAGATTTCATATTCAAATAGTCTATGGTGTAAAAGTGACAACTTTTTAAATTCATATTACAGTATTTAAATAGCACGATGTCTCCCGAAAAAAACGATACCCTAGAAAGCAATATTGGAGCTTTTGTTGCCGAGAAAAAAAAATTTCAACACAGTGCAGCGTGTCCATTTTCGCCATCTTTGTATAGAAAAAACAGACGATTTAGTGTTGAAATGATAACTTTTTATTAAAGGTTTATTATGTCTCTTGCGGCTGTATTAGTGTGGCGTTTGAAAGGTTGTGTCCTGTGACAACGGGTGGTCTGGGGGCGCTTATCGCTCTGGTCCGTCCGGCTGACGTGCAGGAATGCGAGAAGTAGGTTAAGTGCGTGTGTGTGCGTGTGTGTGAGATAGAAAGAGAGAAAGAAAGAGAAAGTGTGAAAAGGGGGGAGGGGGGGGCTGGCGACCAGCAGCATCGTTAGCTAGCGAGAGAGTGACGGTAAATGTCGACCTTCACTACTTCTGCTTGCTTCAGGGCTCACTCTCATTTATCTCTGTCTCCCCCTCCCACAAACACACTTTCTGACAGGGCTCGCTCTCTCGTTACCTTCTTTATCTTATCTCACGCACACTTGAAGCACCTAATACTTCGACACGGGACTGGGACGGCAATAGACGCGCGCGCAGATACTATTAGGTGCTGCGCACAGTTTACCGGTATTGGCTAGCGTGGACAGTCTAGAGGGGTGGTATCTATTTTTAGCAGTCTTTTGTATGCCTGCCTGCTTACAGTACAGCACTCGCCAAGATAAATGTGAACACATAGCGCCCAACAAAGTGTAATGGCTCGTCTACAATAGCAATGTCCTAAACTGTGTCCGAAGGACACTCGTCGCTGATTGGTCCACGTGACTCTCTGACGTCATGCATCAAGTGGGGGAAGGTCCGAACCTACCTGGTCCGAAGACATTCGTCAATTTGAACTTTTTGTCCCAACCTGTGTACTTCGGACATAGAAAAAGAACAGAACACTCACGATATTAGAATTTCCGGTTCCCGTTTGAAAACGTGGTGCTTTTTTTGTTATTGAAGGAAATGGAAGGTGTAAGTCACTTATAACTTACATAACTTTCATAAGTTAAATCTCAAACTACAAAGCATCAAAACAATAAACAAAAACATTTTGTTTGGCACATTTACTGCGCTCTGGTAGCAACTTTAGAAATCAATACATTCGGACATCGGACATCGCAATTGTGGACAGGGCAGTTTTCGGTGAGAAAATGTGACGTCACTCACATTCGGATAAGGACACAGACCACGCACAGGTTCGGACTATTGTAGACGGGCCTTAACAGACTTGTTTTTCAGCCGATTTTACTAAAATTTTCGACTTTCTCTGCTCAAATTTTTCACGGTTCCTCAAAAATTGGTTATATTAACGGAATGGAAAGGAATATACCGAATAAAATCAAGCTGCTGTCACCAAACAAAGCATAAAACGGCCAAATGCGTGGTCGCTTTGTTATTGCTCGCGCGAGAGGTGAGACGTGGAATGTTAGAAGAAAGATAAATGCTGGGGAGACAGACGGCAGCCAGTGTGTTTCCTGGGTGGGGAATAAGTGGCGTAGCTTTTTTTTTTTATGCTGGGTCAAGCAATTTTTTTTCTATCAACCCACGGGAAAAGATAATTGCTTGAGCTGTCAAAATAAACATCGCTGCGGCAGTTAAAACAAGTCGGCACTCGGCAAGAGAAACGCAGTAACACGCTACTCATCACAAGAAACTTATTTTCTGTCCGATTTTCTTCGGATTTTCGGCAATTTTTTCACGGTTCCTCGAAATCGGGTTGTAATAGAGAGGTGGTCGTAATAAATGGGGTCGCAACAAAAAGGTTTTACTGTAAATTGATTTGGGCCTACAAAATAAAAATGATAAAATATTTTCTTTATGAAAATTATAGACATTATGGAGTTCTTAAACCTCAATACCCTATCTCCTATTTCCACTTTGATTTTTTCTTGCCTGTAATTTTCTCAAACGGAACTACTCTATCCTGCCTAGCTATTAATAACATCTGTTGTCTCATTTTTTAAATATTTATTTTTAAAAATGTAGAAGTAGTAAAGAAAAAGAAAATAAGTTAAATGATTATGTTTTTATTTTACTTAGTATAGTTTATGTCTTGTTGGCAATGTCGTTAGGAATGTAAACATACATATACATATACATTATACAGTGAAAGCTCTTTAGTCTGGCATTCCTTGTTACAGCAAGTTCTGTATTTCAGCACCGATCCAGCTACGTGCATTCAGATTTTTTAGGGGGATTCGGGCATTTGAAATCCCACCAATAATTGAAGAAAATGAAAATTGATGTACTTATATTTTCAATATAATGATTAATTGTTGGAGTTGTATTGTTAATACTCTTAATTTATACAACTAATTTGTTAAAAAAAACTGGTATTTTTAAAAATGAATGAAATATGCAGTCGTGGTGGATTAGAATGACTCATGTAACACTACTCGGGTTGCCCGCCCACCTAGACGTGTCACACCCTGGCACAATGGCTTCTTTGTTCTATACTCGCCCCTTTCTTACCTTGCAGTGCTGATTTTCTACTGGCTTGTCACACCATCTCTCCGTTCCCACACTTACAGCTATCTGAGCTGTGCGAGGCATGCTCAGAATGCATCGCTCCACACACTAAGTTGTCCAGGCCCAGCTCTGTTTAACTTACTCATATTTTTTACTCCTGAGTAGTTCCTTGTTTACTTTTTTATGGTATGATTTAATTCCCAAGATGTGTTTATATTGAAATAAATTTTTACCTCCATAAAATATTCTTCACCTTCATTATAAGAAGCCATGCAGTGTCTGTGGTACTACTTATGCTTTACTCAGTAAAGGATATTACTGCCAAAATTATTTTCTGTTTCAGTAGTGTACTTTTATTTTGTAGTAATGAGCCACAAATATGGACTTCATGCTAGCCCAAATCATTATTTATAATTTTTCTTTTGTTCACAATTAAAGATCATGTTTGCCCTTTTATGAAATTGTTTTATTTGGGTGATGTGTACCTTCTAAAAATAGTGTATATTTCATTAAAAATTCTATGAATGTTACATTTGAAGCCTTTTAAAATTATTTCACACACTCATTTCTCTGAAACTTTATCGTAACTGGGTGTTTTTTGCTCAGTTTTTGCAACAAAAATACCTTTAATACACCTTTCATTGCTGACTTTTGGTCTGGCTGGTAAAATGAATTATAATTTTAACAATAAAATCACTTATTTTCTTACTGAATATTACTTTGCACTGGCTGTTTGCCAGAAGTTCGACATTATTTGGAAGAGGTCCTGAATTAAAACAAATTAATGTTTCGCTAATGTTTTTCGAAGAAATCACTAAATGATAATAGTAAAACTCCAACACAATTAAAGGCATCATTAGTCTTATGTATGGCAAGCACATCAGCTTTGCAGATTATTTAAATGAACGTTGTCTAATTAGGCATTCTATGGTTAGACACATTTTGTAATCCAGCCCCAATTGAGCTGTTCAATTGGGGTGGATCCCAGCTGTTGACCTCTGCTGTGCTGCCGTTGCTTTTAGTTTGCTTAGAGTTTATTGTTATTTTCAGGGTTTTCATTTCAGTATATTGTTTCCTATCTTCTAGTGCAAGGATCGTCAGACCTTCGAGTGAGATGAGCCAAATAATAAATGAACAGTTTCTCCAATTTTGTAGAGAGTTGTAACATGTATTTTCTCTGTATCTACATGGAATTTTTAGATAATAAAAAATAGATAAAATCAAAATATTTTATTCACAAATTCAACATAAAAGTCTTAAAAATAAAGGCTAGGTACTTAAGGAAAAAAAACACGTAATTGTAAAAAATATGGCCGTCGTTAGTAGAGCTCTACTGATAAAACAAAAAAACTTAAATATTTTTAATTAATTACTATAATAAAAGCACCTGGGCTTTGTAAAAATTTTTACTTTGTTTAACTGTGACCTTGCATACATCACTTTCAGAAGCAAGTAACTACTTATTTTCAATTTTATGTGTGATTGTAAGTTGTTGCTAATTAATTCTTTAATTTATTTTTTATTTGATTCATTGAAGAGAATGTTTGTTCACATGAATAGATGGAGCCAAAGATTGTTATAATAGCAAATGCTAGGCTTTTTGTTGTGTCATAGGTTTCAGGTTTACTATTACATGTAGGGGTGCGAGCGCACAGGTTGAGGACATGCCTTGTGATTGTGCCGTTTGAGTTGGTTTGGCGCTGTGGCACCGCAGTGAGTTGTAGAGCCGTAAAATCCTATGAAAAGAGCCAATGATTATTGGAAAAAGCCTAACTTTCATCTGCATTATTCTTTTTACATAGTAGCCTATAATAGCTTGTTTTAAACACCATTGTATATATATATATATATATATATATATATATATATATATATATATATATATTAATTTTCCTTTGGTATTTCTGTTAAAACTATTTTAACATGCATATAATAATCCAGCAGAATTGTTTATCCGATACGACAATGGTCTCGAACATGCTGTATTAAAGAGCTGGAAGGAATCAACCAATGCCCATATCATGGAAATTAAACCTTCCCAGCAATTGCCTAGAGTGCTCTTATAATAAAGTTACCTTTCCACATGTGTTTCAACAACAAAAAGAAATGTCTTTGACTACAAACATACAGGTTTGATTAATTTTTTGAGGACGGTTTATTAGTAATTGTTCATAGTCAATTAATTAGGAATACCCTCTGGGCAGTAGAGTTTACAAAAGTAACATAATAGTTTTTAACAATCAAATGATCAAGAGAACGACTAGCATCACCAATAGTGCTACTGTAGATTCTTATTGGAGAACAGGAAATTAGAATTATAACTAACAACTTTAGGCCAAGTTATTTTTTTTATTTATTTACATAATATAAATTTGAAAATATAACAATGAAATTATGTTTTGAATATTGTATGGTTAGTGCTTGAGACAGTTTTAGAAGAAAATTAAAACATTTTTTAAAAATCTGTTGTAGTGCATTTTGTTACTGGTGTTTTAACTTTAACCCCCTTAGGCAATTCTTTTCTAACAGTTGTAACATTTTGTTTTAGACACTCCAGATAAGAAAAAAACAAATATAACTGCTGGAAATTATAAAAAAACACCCTCGTTACCATTTAAGGGATCTGTGGCCATCATGCGTACTCCTAGAACCTACAAGCAGACTGATTCTCAGAAAATGGTTTTGACTAAGCCCTCAAACACACTACCAAAAAAGCAAGATAAAGACAAGGTGAAATCAACACATTTGTCAAAAGTGTCTGATGCTGGGAAGGCGGCAGCTGTCAAAGAAAAAATGGCGGACTCCTGCAATAGAGTTCAAGATTGTGAAGCAGAAGCTAAGACCAGCATCAGTAGACTTGGCAGAGCACGAACCAAAACTCGGACCCTCAGTCCAACAGAGGTTAAAGCATTGAGAAATATTGTCGCCAAAAATGTGGAGCATCGCAAAAACCAGGATTTTTCTAGTACCCTGTCGTCGTCAAAGCTGAGTTCGCCAAAACAGGTTGCAGAAGTGGAGCGAGTGGGAACTGTGAGCTTGGGTGTTGAGGCAGATGACAAGGCTGAAGATGATTACTCAGAGGATTTCGAGGTATTGTATTCTTCTTATTCACCACTTCTTAAGTTTTTGTGAATAATAATTAATAGATTATTGCACAAGGTTATATCTCATGCTGCCATGAACATTCTGTGATCTAATTAACATTTAAATATTTAGCCTGCAAACATTATATATTTAGTAATTGAAACACTTGTGAGTTTATACGCGTCACAGTTAACGTATCTTAGGAAGGTTGAGGTAACATATAGAGTATGTTAGCTTGCTCTGTGTCAGGAAGGGCATGAGCTCAATTACTCATTGTAGCTCAAAATGTTCATATCTTGCTTCAGGGCTGTTTATGTTTAGTAATTTAGCATGTCAACTTTCTGCCTTGCAGCCTTTCATAATGAAAGTTAGAGACTTAAATATCTGTCCAAAAAAGATATACTAGGTCTCTTGTGTCTTATTTACCAAACACCCATTAGTTTCTGTAAGCAAAAATTTAAAATATACGAGTGATGTGGGTTGATGGTTGGTGCAGGTATCCATGATTAATATATCCAAGATTTATTCATAACTTTAAAAATGAACAACCACATGCAGCATTCTCTTATTAAAGCTAGAAGTGTCCTGGAGAAGGAAGTTACTGAGTAGTTAGTATCATTTTGAAAATTACTGTTATCTAAAATATTATTTTTGATGTAACTATATATTTGCAAAGTTTTTGGTATATGAATATTTGTATTTACAAAATATTGCTGGCATGGGCATAGATCCTGGGGGGAGGGGGGGCATAGGAATTAAGAAGTCCTTCACTTGCAAAAGCATGACTGCGAAACGGGTTTGATGTTGAAACAATGTTTTATTGAAATATTTCTGTATATTTTAAATTTTTCTGCTTATTACATGCATGTAAGTCAAAATAAGGGCAGTATACAACATATAAACACAGTATCCAGAGATGTCTTGTGTCGGTTAACCCCATAGGCAAAACTCTTGACCCGTGCGGCCCCCTCTGAATATTTCCACAGGCCCCTCTTGCGAATCTTACAGATTTGCGTCCCTGTTTGCAGGTATAAATATGAATACACAGGATGTCCATAAAATAATGTCCCAGTTTCAATGGTATAACTGTTAAATTTAGTCTATTTACAACAATTAAAACATCAAATTGAAGGTAAACTAACCTAGTTTTTTCCCCACAAATTTTCAATATGTGCACCTTTAGTTATACGGTACACATCCAACCTAAAGTCCAATTCTTCCCACACTTTGGTTAACACGTGATGGAAGCATTGACTACTTCAGTTGTGTGTCTCAACTCTGGCAAATCATTAGGTAGCGGTGGAACGTAGACACAATCTTTCATAAATCCCCAAAGGAAAAAATCACATGGTGTTATGTCAGATGAACTTGGAGGCTAGCAAAAAAGAGCTCTTGTCGTCTGACCATTACGACAAATGCAGCGGTCAGGGACTTTGACGTTCAATCACTCTCGTACTAAGAGATTTTAATGGGGAGGGGCTCCGTTATGTTGCTAAGTAAAGTTTACAGGTTCAACTTCTACTAATTGAGGAAAGAGCCATTCTTTCAACATATCCAGATAAGCTACCCTGTTCAGCGAAACAAAATGGTCTGTACACTTGACATCGGGACACAGTGCAGAAAACGTTTAATTTTAGGGAATCTCTTTAGTGTTCTACAAGGTCATGACGATGTTCTGACCCCCAGATAGGAACATTGTGGGTATTTAACTTCCCATTTTGATAAAAAGTTGACTCATTGCTGAACTCCACATGATCAAGAAAGTCATCTCTCCGCTCAAACACTTGGAAGTTCATAGTTACAACGTACACCATAGTCACCTGGCTTTAAATCGTGTAGCAACTATAACCGGTATGGACGCATGTGTAAACGTGTTCTTAAAACCTTCCACACACTCGTCTTTTGCAACTGAAGTTCAAGACTTGCTTTCCGAACAGATTTGTTAGGACTACGCAGGTAAGATATTAAACTTTAAACGAAACACATGTTGAACTGAAATTACAGATTCACTCTTAGAAAATTGCAGAACACAAAATGCTTTACACTCAGGAGTTGCCATTTTGCATAGGTGGCACTGCAAGTGAGAAAACAATAAAGCAGTATTTGTGCATGCGCTTATCTAAAACTGTTTGAGTTACTTATTATTTTTGACCTTGAACCAACACTCTACAATGCTTGTTGATACTATTAAAATTTATATCTTGTACATTCTTTTATGGACATGAATAAACAAATGAAATATTTGTATTTGCATATTTATATTCCTAAATACAGTGGACGCCCTAAAATCTGGCTAATTTGAAGGGGTTTAAGATGAAAAAAAAATTGATTTTTTTTAATTAAAAAAATTATTTATGATGTCTTGACCCTATTATGAAGATTTTTCATGATTTTTTGCTTGTAAACGTGTTAATGGCTGTGTTACATGATAACTTAATGTTTATAGAGATGTATTTACTACACACTGTTGCATACTGTAATTATTCTGCTAATCTGCTAATCTGAAAATATGGTAATCCAAACATGTCTCAGCCCCAATTAGTTTAGAATAGCAGGATTTTAGTGTATGTACAAATATTCACATTCATGTTTTTGTATTTGCAAATTTGTATTCATCCATCAGTAAAAACGTGAATTTACTATCTTCATGAACATGAAATCTGTTTAAGGGAGATGTTGGGTTTGTACAACAGCTGGTATTTTGTCTGGGGGGTAAGAGCAGTTTTATTTCCATCACTGCTGACTGAATCAATGTTAAGAATGATAGAGAAAATAGCCTTGGCATACAAATGATTCAAAGGCTGCCATATGTACAATGGAATAGCTTCACCGTTACATCAAATACACAGCGGGTACAAATTGACACAAACAAAATGGTTGCTACTAACATGCACAATGATAACAACTTTAAGGTTTTTGGGGTAAAACTTGGGAACATTAATTTGTAACTGGAAGATCAAAGTGGTATAGGCATGGATGATGGTGATGAGACCAAGACCTGGGTGTCAGTTGATGACATCACTGCACAATTACCCTCCCATACATTGTCTCTTTGCACAAGCTGTGACTTCCCAAGTATTCTAAGAAGCCTCTTGGCTGCCCAAAATGTAGTGTTTTATGGCGAATGACAAGAAGCCCGAAAACTGCAAAGGTGATAAGAGTAGACAGGAAAATCTTTGGTCAGACCAGTATAAATGTGATGAAACAGCCTTTATGATCAAATGAAAGGTAATTTCGTTGGAAGGAAACGTGGGTGAATTGCAAGAACAATTAAGTAAGAGACATTATCTAAGTGATAATTTTTTGAAATGTAAAAGAATATCTAACTTTTGCGAAGACAGGAGCCGAAGCAATCAATGAACTTCAGGGAGTGAGCAAAGCAGGACACACACTTGTTCGGCTTGGCTCAACTCGGCACGGCACTGGCCGTCTCTGAGTAGAACACGTAAATGTCCTCGCACTTGATCGACATTTCTCGGGCCATTCCTTCAGTCACTCACAACTGATGAGGAAACAGGTCATTGTATTGTGAATTAGTGGTTCATCTTATTAAAATTAAAATGGTTATGATGAAGACGATTGATCATGGTTGTGTGTGATGAGTTAACTAAATGTTCACGAAGCTTCTGGGTTCTTAATTTAAATTTTAAGAGAAATGAGCACAATGAATCTGTCCATCTCTTTACAGCGAAAACTGCCAAATAAACGTCATGGAAAGGCAGTAACACATGAAGAGCGTAGTAGGTAAATGTATATTTGTGTGCCTAGAACTAGGTACAATGAATTTAAAAAAATTTTCATAGTGGTACTTAACATTTTCACTAGGAATTAATTTTCTTTTTAATATTGTAAATTTTAGTTTTAAAACAAAACTATACCATTTTATTTAAAAGAAGCACCAGTGTAATTTATTAACATACCTAAAAAAAGTTTTTTTAATGCCACTGTCTATTTAATTTCAACATTTGTTTGGATATTGAATGTTTGTAAATTTATTGTCAAAGAGCTTAAATACAGTTGTGCAGGCTCCATAATCATTTTGTAGCAGTGTGTTCACTTGCTGTGGCATATCTTGTGGTGAGAAGAGATGGGTAAATAGAACTAATTGTGTTGATGTTGAGCGATTACATTTTTTATCTCATTCTCTGTCACAAATTATAAGTGTCAATTGAGAGAAAGATCAACTTCAAATATTTTTAACAACACATTTTGAGTGAATAGGCGATGGCATAATGCAATGCATTTACATAAAGTTTGAATGCGTCATTAACTAGTTGCATTACGTCTTACCTTCAGTCAGCTGCGAGATTGAAAGATATGTTTAAGAATAATCAATAGACAATATTAATTTTTGAACTTTAAAATATTCCTTGGCTTGACAGATGCTATATAATATTTATAATATATAGTCTAGATTAAAAATTATTTTAACATAATGGAATATTTTGTATCCCCAGTATACTAAATATTTTTCTTGCCCAGTTACAATATTTAGGATTTTTAAATGTCTTCCATATTAAGTGATAGTGATTTCACATATTCTAAAAGAGGATTTATTTGTTTATTCTTGTTTATGGCAAAGCAAAATAAAAATTTGTAAAACATTACGCAACCAGGTGAGGTAAGGTGAAATCCAAATAATAGCATTTTGCATACCTAGTGGTCATTGCTCTGCATTAATAAAGGTTTCGTGGGAATCTATGCTTCATTTGCTGGCTTGGTTTGACCCCTTAAATATGTTCTTGATTTCTTTGAGTTGATCGCAACCGCAGGACGGTGATTGGTGGGTAGGTGGAGGGATTAGTAATAATTTGCACCAAATGAAAAACTAGTTTTTGATTTTGTAAACTTGTGTCTGCTCCATGTTTTCTGTGTTCATCGGGCTGGGCAGAGATTGCAGTGCACTGCTTGTATCAATTATTATTCATAGGCTATGATTTTGTGTGCAAAATATAACCATAATCATAAAAAAAGTGGGTGCTATTACTTATGTACGCGCGTGAGAAGTTATACTTCTTTGGCATCATTAAAAAATAGTTTTTAATTGCATGCAAATAATTAATTACAATAAAATAATAAAAGGGCTGGAAAAAGATAGTCAACACAGTCAATAAAGTTCAGTTTAAATTTGAAAAATTAAATAAATACAATTTAGAGAAATATAAATATATATGACATAATTTGTACTAAATATTATATGATTCTTAATATTAAATATTTATTATTGAATATTTAATATTTTAAATGAAAATAAATAAATTTAATAATAAATTAAAAAAAATAATTTAAATTAATTTATTTTTAAATATTTATTATTTTCTTAATTTAATATTCACTTTTCATCAGACTTAATGAGTGGTTTAGCGGGCAGCTTCAACCTGTTAATTTTGTGTTACAGTGATGCGCACATTTTAAAATTTCACTCATAATTTTTTCATAACGCGCCTAAAGAAGTATAACTTCAAAAAAAGTAAAAAAAAATACCTACTGCCGAGTTTTGAACCACGGCCCTTCAGCATATTGACCGCACAGTATAACCACTGCTCTGACAGAAGGTTACGAGGAAAATGTGTATTATATTTGATGTAATACCAAAATAATGTGGTTTTTTTTAAACCTTGGAATTTACTCTTTACTGTGACTATTTTAGTTTACCAAAATAAATTCCATGGTAATTTCACTATCATAAAGTTTCATTTGGCACACCAATACGTTTGGTATGTCCCCTAATGTGGGTTTATGTTCATACACGTGAGTCCGCCATCTTCCTTTGAAAATGTTTTTACATGGTGCACGCGCAGCTTCAACCTGTTAATTTTGTGTTACAGTGATGCGCACACATCTTAAAAATATGTAAGTTGTGCATGAGCCACAACAAAAGAGATTCCAAAAACATGAGCCTTGTGGATTCTATGTCCAGATTCTTTAAATGGTTTGCTGTGAACATACTACACACAATATGAGGTTAAATTAAAGTCTATAAAACTTTACAATTAAATAAACAGTGCAAATTAACAAGGGTTGCTGAGTATTTCCTCCAGTTTGTATAGTATAGAAAATTTACTCATTATAAAATGTCTCCACTAAAACTGATATTACTACTAATCAGTGAAAAGAAAGAAAACTCTGCATTCGAATTTATCATGTCCCAGCGTACATTACAAACGGAACTAGTATGATTATCTCAATATACAGTGAAACTGTTAGAATACATGACTAGATCTAAAACCCTTAGTTTGAGTGTTTAAAAAAAAAACCACCACCGACTACGTGGTTGCTGGCGACATAATACCTGCCTCTTTCTCGTTGTGGCATCTGGTGTTCCCGGCTCTGCCGTCTTCTCCAGCGGGCGCTGAACTTTTAGTTGTTACTCACCAGTCTTTATAGCAAAGAATATTCTTAATTCTGCTCTCCACAGGTATGCTGGTAGTCTGTACACCGGGTTTGAGTTCAGGTGCCATGTTGCAATCAATCACTGAGAAAGTTTCAGAACCTCGCTCAAGCTTCCCGTGTCCCCTAAGCCACAGGCGAATTGAGAAGGTTCGCTCTGCAATCACTGCAGGTTGCGTCCAATCAGGGATACGTCAAAATACACATGGTAAACTTCTTGAAGAACAAACATATGGGTTGGTGAAAACCACCGGTAACAGGCTGTTAGGAAAAATAATAATTGTAGAATTTGAACTACTCTGATTCATAATTTCATAAACAGATCACAGAAGGCTATATGAAAAATGTTGAGAAACGGTTCACCCAAATTTTAGATTCTAATTTTTTTTGAGGGGAAAATGCTGCAACGGTAACCTTTTTTATTTCTTAAATTAATTTTTTTTTTAAATTTTAATTCTAGAACAATTTTTGCTTTAAGTATCTTGTATATGAAAATTAGGTGAATGTAAGACCATGACATTATGATGTAGATGGAACCTTTCAAAAAGGATTTTATTGACTTTCCAAAACAACCTCAAAAACCAAGTACAATAGAGCACCCCTCAACCGGAATCATTGGGGGGAGGTCTATTCCGGTTATGGGAAAATTCGGGGTAAGGGGAGTTGCGGTAGGGCCGGCCTCCGGGCTGGTTGAATGACCTTCATTCTAGCAAGCTGGCAGGCACGTGTTTCTTATCTCTGTGGGTGGGTGCATGCGTGAGCGAAGAGGACGTTGAAGAGGGTTCGGGGGAGGTAGTACGACTACAGCTGCAGTGTTGTGTTACTTCTGCGTTGACGTGCTAGTGATTCACGCTTCCTGGAGAGTGTATAGTCACTGCCACGCACAGTTTACATTTCACATACACAAGAATAACACTTCAAGCATCTCGTTTAAAAACACAGAGATAGAGAAATACAGGTAAATGTAGACTGTTTAACCATATATTAACGTATAAATATGTACATAATACATATTTGTACACTAAATTATTGTCTACAAACTGAAACCATCACACGTTGGAAGTAAATGTTACTGGCTATCACGTGTATCAGCGTGTGTAGTGGGAGTCGGTGTACATTCTCGGGCCGGCCGGAATTTTCCGTTTACTTGACATAGTGAAACAATAAAACTACTTATAGCATAAACATCTTTATAGTAAATCACGTCCGACGTGAAAACCAGCAGTGTATTTACGCAATGCGCGGGAAAGACTGGCTATAATTAGCTCAGACGTGCGCGCGTGCGCCTACAAGACATGTACAGTCAGGCAAAAGCAAAAAAACCTCGTTCCAGTGCAGAAATGTTTTGGAAATGTTTTGTAATGTTTTAATTTTTTTTTTGATAATAAGTTCCGGATATCGGGAGTTCCGTTTGTGGGAATTACGGTTGAGGAGTGCTCTACTGTAGCATTGAACCAGTTTTTTAATTATGCTCACTTAGGCTGTGAAATTCTTTAGTGTAACCTGACTATTAAAAATGTTGAGGAGTTCAAATCACCTCTGCCACTAAGCTCTCAGGTAGAAAGACTTTTCTCCTATGCAAAAATGATCAACATACAACAATCTAATAAAATCAGTGGTGAAAAATTCTAAAAAGTGTCATATTGCCAGTAAATTCATAATTCAATTGAAGATGGAAAATGTTCTGAATAGGTATGGAAGATACTATTTCATTAAAGAAATTAAACATGCCTAATTGCTTTGCATTCTATTCAATTGTTGAAACATGGAAGAAGTATGTCATATATTAGTGAAATATTGAGCTCGTATTTTTATTACTTAAAAAAAGTATAGTTTCATAACAAAAACTTTGCTTATACTGGTATCTTTGTTTTAGGTAGATTAAAGAAAATACTACCTATTGTAGCCATCACCATGGTGCGACTTTCGGGAAATTTTTATATTGTTTTTTGTTTCATGGTCTATTGACCCCAAAACCATCGTCAACTCAAAAGTTTATACATCATTTTTGTGGCCACAATAACTAGCACATTGTTTCACAAATCACTTCCAAACTAAAACATAAAATCTAGTAGTAGAAAATCTCAGTCGAGTTCGTTGATGAGCAATATCTGACCAAAGGGGTAGAAATGGGGAAGGTTTTTGAAAAAAAGAAAAATTGCTGTAACTCCCACAAAATGGAAAATATCACATCCATTTGAACGTATTATAACTCATAGGAGTACTACCAAACTCTTTTGTTTGAAGGATCTTTTGTTTGAAGAACCATATCTGCTAGGGGTTTAAAAAACAAGGGTTGGAGAACAAAAGAAAATCATAAATGTTTGTAGGCACAATATTGAATTTGTACAGATTATGTATTAATCTTACAATTTTTATCTAAAACGTTTGTCTGAAATAATTTTTATTTGCTAGAAGGGGTTGAAAAAATAAGGGTTAGAATTAGTAGGTACACTATCAAATCCATTCAAATTGTTTGTAAATCTTATAATTTTTATCGAAAACTTTTTTCTGAAACAATTTTTGATAAGACGAACAATTGTTGCAGGGGGTTGAAAAAATAAAGGGGTAGAATTATATATAATTCATAATTTACTTACCATGTACAATGTTTAATCTGTTCTGTTTTGTCGTAAAACCTTAAATTATCATCTAAAAATTTTGTCTGAAACAATTCTTGTTAAGACGAACCATTTCTGCTAGGGGTGGAAAAAAAAGGGGTAAAAATTAATAAAAATTAATAAAATCCGTACATTGTATATTATTAAATCCATTCCTTTTTATTGTAAAACATAAAAATATTACCTACAACTTTTACCCAAATTATTTTTTATATAACCAACCATTACGGCAAGGGATGATAAATAACAGAGGTTGAAAGACAAAAAAATTCATAACTCCTTTAATATACTTACTATTAAATCTGTTCTAATTGTTTGTAAACCATCTAAATATTATCTAAAAATTTTGTTTGAAACAAATTTTTATACGACCAACCATAACTGCAAGGGGTGGAAAAAAAACAAGGGCTGGAAGACAAAAAAAAAATTCATTACTCAGTAATGATACAATTGAATCCGTTCAAATTGTTTGTAAATCTTATAATTTTTAACTAAATATTTGGTCTGAAACAATTTTTGATAAGATGAACCATTGCTGTAGGTGGTTAATTAAAAAAAAGGGTAGAATTAGAAAAAAATTCATAATTCCATACTATGTACACTATCAAATTCATTTTAATTTATTGTAAAACCTTGAATTATTATCTAAAACGTTTTTCTGATATAATTTTATACGACTACCATGACTGCAAGGGGTGGAATAAACAGGGGTTGAATATCAAAAAATTCATAACTCCCTTAGTAGGCACAATATTCGTACAAATTGTGTATTAATCATAACTTTTATCTAAAACCTAAACTTCCTTACCTAGTACACTATAGAATCCATTCTTAATTTTGTTCAACTTTCTAAATATTGTCTAAAACTATTGTTAAAATTAATTTTTATCAAACAACCATTACTGCCAGGGGTGGAAATATAAAGTTCTGAATGTAAAAAATAATCAATACTTTTTTAAAAAATAGAAATACAATCAAATCTGTTATAATTTATTGAATAAATCATAAAATTTATCTAAAACTTTGGCAGAACAATTTTTGATGAAAATAATTATTACCATAATAACAAGGGTAGAAATTTAAATTTTTTTAAATTTTGTTATAAAAGCCGTGGAAGCTGCTTTGAGTGGGCAAAAGACAGTACATTATACTTAGAGGTACGTAATTAGAAACATTAAAAAAGGAAACTTCCTTAGAAGTAGAAAACGGATTGTATTTGAAGAAATAAATAAGACGAAGATGTTTGCTTAAGGCGATTGGTGCATGGAAAATATTACGACAAAACTAATTTAACTGTACATATTTATTTTTGATGCTTCTTTTTAAGACATAATATATGTAGGATATTTTTAATAAACTTTTTTTTACTGAGTTATGTAATTTTAAATGCATTTATTTTTATTCCAAGCCAGAATTATTTAGAAAACACATAATTATGTTAAACTTAAGTATAGTTCAAGAAACGAGTGTACGAATAGGTTACTGCACCTATAAAAGTAAGAAAAAAAATGTTCATCGTCAAAATTACAGTTTAATATTGACAATTTCCATTGATCACTGCTGGACTACTTCAGGAGCGATTTAAAGAATAAATTTAAATGAAAAATGAAAACATAAGTGGCAGAACACTTTTGAGTTATGTATATATTTTCATATCCTTTTGTTTTTGATACGATCCGACTCAAAACACGCCCTCTGGAGTGACAGTTCTAGTGCTGCTTGTAAAACTCTCGCCGCCGGGAAGAATGTCCCCGCGACGTGGCGCTGAGGGCGGCGCTTGTCGGAACCGGGTAGTCCGGCGGAGCTCCGGCCGGCTGGCCGCAGCCTGCGGGTGGGGAGGGGGAAGAATGGGGTGTAGAGGGATGACGAGAGAGGAGGCCGAAGAAACGAAGGGTCTGTCAAGGTCACGCTCATGGAGCTAATATACAGTAATACATCTGGAGAGGACAAGGGAAGGCCAGCATAGGATGCGAGGTGAAGCCGGGTATCGGCGTTTTGTTCCCTGCTTCCTACGCTGGAAGAAAACGAAAAAGAGCCAAACATGCCTCGCACGGCCGAAAAATCCCCTAAACTAAACTCGCAACAGCTCCGAAACTATCAAAACAATCAAACTGAAAATTTTACTGGAGTATCTGTAAACATTTTTCCCCACATCGCTTTAATATTTTTTTCGAAACATGAATGCTTTCATTTTTTAAAATTAAATACATATTTACTGCCAAAAAATTTTGTGAACACGCAGAGTAAATTACAACATCGAGGAAAAATTTTTGTTTGCAATTATAAGTGGGGGACACCAGCGTATGAAATAAGGAAGAAGCCTCAAATTTTATTTATATACCCCTTTTGACGCATTCAACCCCATACTTTTATTTTTACAGAGAGTTGAAGTGGGAATAATGTTTCAGTGGGTAACACTACCGACATATGTCTTCGGAACGCACTTCTTTTTGTTATTATACGTCTCAAAATTTATAATTATATACACAACGTTTATAAAAACGAATTCTTACTTACCTCATTTAATCTATTACAAACCTCTTGTAATATACGTGTATTAGTAGAAGAACCAACGTAACATGCAAACCTTAGGTAAACACTGGTAGAGAATTGTTTGGAATAACTGTAATGCTATGTATATACTGACAATGTAAGAAACTTTCAATTTTATTAATTGTTTGCATAAGAATTAATAATTTTAAAAAAATCATAGAATAGGCTTTTATAGACTGAAAACCTTTCACATAGTTTCAAGTCGCTTACATACAAGTTTTTTAATATATATAATTACCAAATATTGTTGAATATATTTAACATGTTTATACATGTTACAACACACATATAATAACAAACCTATATAGTATATAAAAAGACAAACGCCAAATTTTAGCATTTTGTATTTCTTTTCTCTGTGTGAATAAAATAACAGTTCTTAACGTAGTTGCTAATACTGTACTATATTTCTAAAAAAATTACGAAAACCCCTGTCATCGTCACCATAACAATGATAAATTTGCAAAATAATTAAGGCACATCTTTTAATGCTACAAAGCACACTCTTTAAGAGAAATGTTTTAAACTTATGTTGGAATGTAACTAATATCTTAAAAGCATTGTGAAACCGTTACTTTGAGGGAAACCTTCATATACCGAACACCATACCATCCTTTAATCGAGTACGATTTTCGCTTCTTAAGACCCATTTGTCTTCAAAATGCACTGTACTGTGTAAGTAATAAATCAGTCTTGAAATCAGTTAATTATTTTGTCTTCCTATTTCGTATTCTAATTGAGATAAATATCAGATAAGCATGTGTTACTTGTATCACGACATCAAGGTATTATTTATCAGTAATTACTATTTCATTTTATTTTTTTGTTAACTAATGTGCATAGGGCAGTGCACTAGACATCACTACCTGTGTGTAGTGTTGCGTTACACTTTTTAACGCATTAGAGTTTACATAAAATGATAAATCCAAAATTTCGTTTAAAAGTATAAATATCAGCGATCAATTTAATTAATGTCCAGTATAACTCAGTTAGTAAAACATTCGGAAATATGTATAGGACCTGTTAACCTAAATATTTGTTAACAGTTAAACTGAACTATAATGTGTTAGAGTGGTTTTTTCTCTCTCCGTATATTAGAGTTATGGGACATAAAAATACGCATCTGTCGCCCATTTACTTTAAATACAGAATTATAAACTACATATTGTGAAAACATTCTGCAGCAGTTTTTGCTGAACGGAAAAACACGGATGAGAAGACAGACGAAATGTGTTTGGTGAGTGATTTTTTGTCAAATGAAATGGAACAGGACAGTGCTTATCAGAATGAAATTACAGAACTACTTTTGTGCAAGGAAATGTATTTTACAAAGACATTTCAAGAGAAATCACCTTTAAATGAAATAGATCTTGCTGACATGGAAGAAATAGACTTAGATTTACAGGCCAGGTCCCTTTCAAGTGACGAAATTTCTCTTGAAGGGCTGAAATATGTTTCTGGCTATATAGCTCACCGTTTCAGAAATAAATATCCTGACCTTGGCACTACGGATTTCAATTCGGAGGACGATAGCTGGATACATGTACAATCAAAGGGTAACTTAAAATGTCCCACTAATGAATTTTTTGAATTAATAAAGATCGCTGAAATGTGTTTTGATAATATTCATGGCAACAATTTGTGCAGAAAAGAGCGGATTTTTGAATCACTGACTAAAATTATTTGCGGAAATACTGAAAATAAATATCCAGAAGAAGTTATATACTGTTTTGTCAGGACAAGAACGTATATGCGTATCAAGTATTTGAACATGAAATATTTTAACGAACAAGACCAAAAACGCAAATAAAGAAATAAGATGAGGAAAACTACCCTCTAAGATTTTTCAGTGTGATAGTTTCCACTTTCCTTCACCATAATATGTATGTTCATAATTTATTTACGATGTTTTTTAATTACTATATTTAAGAAAAGCATTTATTGTGAATATTGCAGCAATTATGTAGGGCTTAAGGTATTTATTATATTCCAAATATTGAGTATGTCATTTTTATTGCCTTTATTAAAAATAATATATATGTTAACAATGTAACAAAATTGCGATATTTTTGTATTGCTATTGAAATTTCGTTTCTTGTAAACATTATTGTAGACTTTTTCATATTGAAATTAAATTTGCTATAGGGTTGTTTGTATTTTAATTTTACAGTTATAAGATTTTTTATATGTTGTTTACTGTTTACAAACATTTAAAAAATATTTCCTTAACCATATTTCCATTTCCATGGCAATAGTCTTGTTAGCTTTTCGGGTAACTCTTCTACATGGATGATAAGATGGTGCGACATCTAAAACATATCACACCACCTTTACATAGCTATAAAACTAAGAGGTGTTTTCTTTACATAATATTAAAGCACAATGTTTCCTTGTGGCGTAGGTGATTTAGAATTTCCATTTATCTAGAAAAATGGGCTTTCAGAATGTTTTTTAACACACAGTGTTTCGGAAGGTTTTTGAAGAAAAAAATTGACTACCCATTTTATTTTTTTGCAGCTGAATTCGGGCACGTGCATGAAATATAATTAATCCGTAGGAAGCGCAATGGTTTAAAGTATTGATGTTGAAGATTTGAAAAGATTTATTGAAATAGTGTGAGAGAACGAGCGAGTTGAGTGAGAAGATGTGCGCTCTCAGCCACATGACGTGCGCAGTTGCGAACAAATAAATAATCCATTCCGCCTCCCCATGGCGAAGGATGAGTGAAACAGAAACCTGCTAAACCTTCCCCTCCTCCGGGCACGATAGAACCTTATCGGCTGTGTGTTAGAGGGAGAGGGAGATAAAACCTTTGAGGTTCTGTTAATTCCTCCTAGATGGCAGGCCGCAGAGCGACCGCCAGCGACACCCTTCCCGTTTGAAGGCCATCTCGCCACTGACGAGCTGGAACTAAGCTCCTGACCTCCCTACATAGTAACAGTCACCCACATAGGCATCTAGACTCTTTAATGATCATATGATAAAAAATTCATTGTTTTTGGGCCTGTGACCGTTTTTTACCGTGCACCAATCGCCTTAAAGCTTTTTTTGTTTGTTATGATTTTCATTGTTTTCTTTCTATAGTTTCAAGAATTACAAAATTACATAAATCACAATTACTGGGGCCCCGGCCATCAAAACCCTTGGTTACAAATAGATTATTAATTGTACATGAAATATAAATTTAACATTTTCCTTTGACCAACTAAGACATGTCATAATAAAATTTCACTAAAAATTAACATAAATAATTTAATTAGGAAGTTTAAACGTTTGTTAGCCCAACCAGTATGGGACTATATATAATTTAGGTAACTATTTTTGGTTTAACAATTTCTGATATCGTTGACCGTTCACTGGCAGTGACTAGATGCGAGGAGAAGAGGTGACGGCTCAAAGGTTAGCCGGCTGGAGAGACGCATAGAATTCATGTCCATGCACGAGGGAAGCATGTAAATTTAGTAGAAATTGGCGAGGGACTTGAGCCGGAGAAGAGGCCGAACTCTTGTACCATCTCTTGTACCCCACTGGAACCAAACGCCTGGAGGTCCAGTGGTCAAGAATAATAATTAAGGTGACAAGCAACAGGAATCGAGAAGTCAGGACAAAAGTTAAGTAGAGAGCCAACTATAAGCAAAAAGGCGTAGAATTTCCCACTTACCATTTTGGGTATGGAATGATGAAAATCACTCCCTCTGAATATGCAGTAGTGCTCGGCTTAGCCACGCACGAGTCATGCTACAAGATTACGTAATAATCTGAACTAAAGCGACTAACATTCTAGAAGAAAAAAAAACGAAAGATCACTCCCGGACTCTCTGGGATTGCATCCCTTAAGTTAGTCGCTGCGAGACTGCTTCACGAAAGGGCTCGCGGGCGAGAAACACCGGAGAGAAGCGACCACAGTGACGGCAGAAGTACGAATCAATCAATCCATAGGGCTACTTGTAATTAAAACTGGCGCTAGGGGCCCTTAGGTCTAGGAAGTGGGGGAACTGGCCTCTGATTGGCTGGAGAGGGCGGCCAAGAGATCGCTCTTCCGGAGAAAAGATAAAAAAACTAAGGTGGCTATAGCCTAACTTACGGGGCATCGGAGGTCACTCGCGCTTCGAAAGCAGTGCATTCTGTCGGGGAAAAGGCGAAATAGACTTGGGGTTTGTTCACAAAAGTCCTGGAAGAGGGATTAGCGTAAGCCTGGCACTTATGAGACCAGCTGGTTCGCGCTCTGTCGAGCTAAAAGGAACTAGAGAGAGGTGTGGCGCCGGCTGGTAGAGGTCTCGCTAAAACACAGAACTAAAGTAAAGTAGTTGGCATCTTCGCCATGTAAAGGCGAAGGCAGGCCTTTCGCCGGCCAGCGAGATGTTCTCGATCCTCGCTCGCCGAGAGGTGAGGTTAAAGACCTCGGTCAGTGCACCTAGTAGAGTTCCTGGATCTGCTAGCTCGTGAGAAATGTCTTAGGGCGGGTGCGGATACGTGCCTGACATGACTGGAGCTGCTAACTTAAGCTGAGCTCTGGGAAGTGGGCTGCCCTGGGAGGACGCTGAGAAAAGCACTCTCTGTCACGAAGCCGGACACTGTTACTAGTTGCGCTCGTGGCCTGAGGCGGGAAGAAAAATGTCTAATACTCGTAGTGAAATCACACCAGGCTCTTGGGTGCGGCGCTGGGAAAACGTTGTGGGACTCTAGTAGGAAAGATTTGATCAGGATGAACAATGGGCTAACAAAGTTTATATTAGGAAAATTAGGTGAAAAATTAAATTGTGCCAATTATTTCAAATTTGCAGCACACTTTCTTAGTGCCAAATTCGTTCAAATTTATTTTGAATCATTTTATTATTGTAAACCTTGGTGCAAAGCAAATTTTTATACGACCACATTATTAGTGCTATGGATGAAAAATTATGTTTGAAGAAAAAAAAAAAAACAACCTTATTTGGCTTATAATATGAAATTCAGTCTAAGCTATTCAATACTGGATACATTGAGTTAAAAAAAATTCATAATATTTTTGCTGCATGGAAAATGAGCAAATATTTAATTGATCATTTTGTAATATTGGAGAACATAAATATCTTATATACATTAAGTTCTTAAAATGTTCCCGAACTTTATAGAAGTTTCCAGAATAAATAGGTACTTCAAAATCTACCTGCGCCTGTAGGCTCTGCCGAAAGGGATTTTTTTTTCTTTTTAGTTTTCTTTCAAGCAATTTGCAGTTTTCTTAAAAAGTTATTCCTATTATTTGAATATGCTTATGGGACAGAAGTAATTGATACCATTTATTTCGAACCAAATCAGCATAATTCATTGATGTATTTTTTTTTATGTTGTGCTATCATGTATTTAGATATTTTTGAAGAGATTGTTTCACTTCACTTTCCACATGAAATTTTTTTATTTATGCTATACATCAATATGTCTCATTGGTCTGTAATTTTACCTTTGCTTTAAAGATCAATTGTGGTCTATAGCTGGGAAAAACAGTTTACATATTCATGAAGGTGGTAAATTTGTATATTAACTGATGGACAAGAAAAAATGCAACTATGTATGAATATTTGTACATATTCAGGAACATAAATATGGACATAAAAATATTTTATTCTTGTATTTGTATTCTCAAATATGCTAATACAAATATTTGTATGACTGAATATAAGTACAACATTAATATTTTTGTATTCATGTTCATAGAAAATAATTTTTTTTAAATATATATTGAATTCATAGAATATCATCTTACGAATATATTCATTTTCACAAATGCAAATACACCTATTTCTGTTTTCCGCCATCACTCGCCAGCCCCTGAGATGCATACTCGTGTACCTTCACCTACGGTTGTTCAGTGGAAACTGGCTGCTCAGGGACAAAGCACCTATGGTATTTATAGTACTCACACAGAGGCTCACTTACCACTGCTGCATGACCACCATGGTACACCAAGCTTCATGTTCGCCTGCCATACAAGTGGTGCCCTTGATATAAGGTGTAAAAGGGTGCCACATATTCGGTTCATACTTGCTGATAATTTGTGTGCACCTCATTACAGTCATCACTAATATTTGAGTAAATCATTTTGTGGTTGAAATCTTAACCCTTTGAGTCTTATTTGAACTTTGTCAATAGAATACAACACAACCAGGTTTCCCACAGACAGGGAAAATCTGGAAACCTCAGTGAATTGAGAAGGTGTTTTCAAAATGTGGTAAACACAGGAAAATATACATAATGTTAATTACCAGCAGGATTAGTAATTTTGTGGTAAGTAATTGTGTTTTTCTGTAATGTCTTAAAACCAGTTTGTATTTTAATCACAAATTCATGTGTAGTTAAAAACCCATCTGTAATCATCATTAATTAAACATAATAACAACCAATGAATCAACTGTGTATTGATTTAATAATTTGAAGCACAATCAAATGTCAATAGTTGCTCACCTGGTCATAGTCAATAATGAATTTTTTGTTAGCATTGGTTGTATAGTATTGATGGAAATGATAACATTGCAAACTTTGTATTGTGTGGGAAAAGGTTTTACGGTCAAGTTTACATATTGTGTATGGTTTTTTTTTATTATTTGTAGTAATATATTTTTGTTATCTTGCAAGATTAATTGATGAGAAAGGGAAAAATACATTTTGCTGGATAGGGAAATTGTCTAGAGTAAGAGTGTGGGAACCCCAAAAACTAGTTACGTATATTTTTAATTTCTATCACTCTTTAATAAGTGGTGTAGCATCTTTATGATGTATCATTTTAACTTACTATTCACTTGTTGAGGATGTTTTGTGTGATTCTATAAAGGGGTGTAATGTTACTAGTTTTTTGATATTGCAGTTTATGTGCACTTCACTTAAATCAGTAAGGAACCGCATGCGTTGTCAGGATTACGAGTCGGACTTTGAGGATGCGACGGACTCTGAGTTGGCTGTGAGTGGGTCGATGGACCGCAACGGCAGCAGCGCGAGCTGCGTGTCGGATGAAGGCGAGAGCAGCGGGACGGACTCGATCGGAGGGGACGCGGTGGAGATGACTACTCACCAGCACCCGCTCGTCGAGGAGGAGAAGAAGCTGGACTCTGGCAACTACGACCTGGCGGAGAAGCGACGCCAGGGCAGGCAGCTGCAGGAGATCAAGGCTGCACTGGAGCGGGAGAACTCTGCTGCTGCGGAGAGCAGGTGTGTTAACACAGCCCTTAACCTGTTGATTGTAGTTCCCAAGCGGACATTGCTGTTAGCAGGCTGTCTTTAAGACATCATTTTTTTAGTCTTAATCTAAATTTCTATTAGGTATTTTGAAAACCCACATCTCCTCTACATCTAGTTCTCAAATTGCTGTTTAAGCCCGCCCCACACGGTACCAGATTTCTGCTAGCTTTTTATATACCCACGGGTATAACAGTGGGTATAGAAGTTTGTATAGCAGAATGCTTAGCAGAAAAATTTCAATCATATGCACACCATCCCTAAAATGGTAACAGGAATGTGTAAACAAACTAACTCGCACGCAGTGCACAGTCGTTTGTTTCTTTGCTTGCGTGTAAACAGATAATATGGATCATGTCGAGAGTTTGTATACGAGAAGGTAATTGTGCGCTGTCGTGGAATTGACTACAACACTTGCAAGAGAAAAATGTCACGTTGTAAAATTAAACGTAGTTCAAGGAAATGGTGGATAAAACTTTGGCTACAAAAACGAAATGAAGGGAATGGCCAGGGTGTGTTGGCATTAGTTCGGAATGAATTGAGGTTAGTTTAAATTTGATTAATACCATATCAACTTAGATGTTTTATTGTTATCACCGTCACAAATGTCTAATTATTTTTTGTTTATATGATTCATACGCTTCATGACACTGAGAGTTTTAGAAACTTTGTACAGATGAATGAGGCTCTCTTTGAAGAATTATTGGAATGTGTTTCTCCCATCATTAAGAAGCAGGATACGGTTATGAGGGAAGCCATCAAGCCCCGTGACAGGTAAAAATTTCAATGATTTATTTAAAATACCATCAGTGGCCGGACCAAAGAAATGTCACGTTATTTTTAAATATTTTTATTTGTTTAGGCTGGCTGTCACCCTGCGGTATTTGGCAACAGGGTGCACCTACCAAGACCTGCAGTACTCAACAAGAATAGCAGCTAGCACACTTGGTGTCATAATAACAGAAACATTGCAGGCAATATGTGACAATGAATGCATTAAGGTTAGTGCTGCTGGCTTATTTCATTACTAATGACATGTTTTCGAATGTTGGGAATCTGTTTAAGATGAGTTAATGTTGAATATAGCCCCATTTTTCTATCCAGATGAGCTAATATTATAAATTAAGTTGATTTTTGGAAGCGTGAAGTATAAAATGACAACCAGTCTGTCTGTGACCATTTTAATTTTTGAGTGCTTAGTAATCTAATAAAAATGAAAATATTGTACAATCCAGTGAACAGTAGGTTATGTTTGTTCTTTAAAAACATACTGACAATCACCTAACCATATACAGAATTTCATAGTAGACATTGCACCTTAATTTACAATAGGTATTGTAAAATAACATAACCAACCATTCTCAAGATTTTACTATATTTGAAAGTATTTTACATCTTTGGTAAATGTAGAATATTGCAGTTTAATAATAATCACTAACCAAAGCTCACTCAAATTTAAAGTGTCTTCCTCCCCTTGCCCACAGATCAGTGTAGAATAGTTTTTTGTTGTCAATACATTTATTTATTTTTTTTTTTAGCATATTTGTATACAAAAAGGGCCTCTATGGAACCTTTATTAAAATTCAGTGTCTGGGTTCTACAAATACAAACCTCCCCCAAAATGTAGTAGGATGCTCCATTGCTCCAATATTGTTAGTACAGCCTACCATAAAATAAACATTTATATACGAAAATATGCTCCCAGACTCTCAGCCATTAATGCAATACTAGGTACGTACATAGTTTGCAAACAAATACTATTTTTAATATTTCCCCATACATAATGTAGTCACAAAATTTGTTTAATTGAAAATAATGAAGAACATACAAGTCGTAATCGAAGCAGTCAAGTCATATCATTCAAGGATAAAACAAATAAAACAAAAATTTTAAGTGTTGAGATTACCGAATCCAAATCAAATAGGAAGGGTAACTTTGGCAATATGTTATAAACATGTACATATTACAATATGTTATAAAACATGTACATGAACATTTTGTATAGGTGCTTAGGGTAACTGCCCAGTTGTAGTAAGCTTATAAGGTTTTTGAAACCCACAAACAAACTGCTTCACTAACAGGATATCAGATTTACAAATAATTTCATTTGACGTAAAGCCATGATTAAAATAATATATTTAACTAGGTATGATACACATATGATCACACAGGTACATTTTGTATTAACTATTTTTTGGAACTTCTTGTTCTATGTTGTCTCTTACACCAGCTAATGCACAAATCCATTCATTCATTTGTAAACTATCATAATTTTTGTTTTTTATCTAGGTGCCAGACACACCAGCAGAATGGGATGTGATAGCAAACGGCTATCACAGCATGTGGCAACTACCACATTGTATTGGTGCTCTTGATGGAAAGCACATCAACTTCAGACCACCTCGGAACATGGGTTCCTTCTACAGAAATTACAAGGGTCACGATAGCATCGTACTGTTGACACTTGTTGATGCTGAATATAAATTCTTGTACCTTAAATGTAGGTGTCAACGGCCGCATGAATGATGCAGGAGTTTTTCGTGAGAATGGGCTCTCGGAAGCAGTAGTTTGTGGAGCTCTCAATTTGCCTAAAAGCCGCCCTCTACCCGGAAGAGACTGGCCTGTTCCATTTGTAATGGTGGCTGACGATGCTTTTCCACTCATGCCAAATATAATGAAGCCCTACCCAGACCGAAATCTTTGTCAGGCCAAACACATTTTCAACTACAGATTGTGCAGAGGACGTCGTGTAGTTGAAAATGTGTTTGGTATGATGTCAAATAAATTCAGGATATTTTTGTCAACAATTCAGTTACCAGTTAACAAAGTGGAGTTGTTGACAGTAGTATGCTGTAGTTTGCACAACTTCATTCTTTTGCGGAAGAATGTCAACTATTTGAAATCACGTGTTGCTGAAGACACAGTTGAAATCGACGAGTTCCTGCCAGTACTGCAAGGCCTCAGCCAACAGGGTGGAAATCACCACAGCAGAGAGGCAGCAGGTGTTCGAGATGAATTCAGAGAGTATTTCAGTGGTGTTGGCTCTGTTCCATGGCAGGATGCCATGGTAAGGTGAAATCAGTGGTAGCAGTTGTGTTGTTAATTATTGATACAAGTGGAGAAAACAGGTTCAAAAGGATAGCCCAATAATTAAGTTTTTATACAGTTTTTTATACAACTAATATTTTCTGTTCTCATTTAATTGCCACACTTAATGTCTGTCCACACTAGCACTCCAGAAACATGTCTGTTCGTTAATCACTTCAATCGGTCTAGTCTACAGTTCACTCTCCTCGCCCGAGCTAGGCTCAACAGTGGTTGGCTGCTTACCTCACCAGTTCACACAGTCTCGTACTTCCTAACATTTCTAATCATTATGTAAAACAGTTTTGTGATAGTTTGAGGAGTATCCCTGCAATTTACAGTTTTTATGGTTGATTAGGTTAGGTTAGCTAAGCTACATCTAAAAGATTGTAAAATCAAGTGAATGGTTTGTTAGGTCAGGTTCGCTACATGAAAAATAATGTAAAATAGTGTGGCTAGTTAATTTTGCATCATTTAAACTATGTGAAACCGTGTAGACGGATACGTTAGGTTAGCTACATTTAAAATGCTGTAAAATCATATGAATGATTGTTTAGCCTCCAAGGAAATCATTTCTCCCATAAATACCATTGTATTGAAAAGAAAAGGTAGCAGGAAGTATTGTTAATGAAGCTTTTTATTTTCCAAATCTGATGTTAAATATTTAGAAAAAAATTTTTTTAAAAATTTCAACTAAGAAATTTTCATAACTAAATATTAGGTATTTATAAGACATGTACAAAGCTTTTACTTGATGTAAGTTTTTGGACATACGCCATTGCTAAGAACTTTTTCTGTTTGAAGAAAAACTAATAAATAAAATAAATAAATAAAAATACTCAAAAAAAAGACAAAAAACACACAAAATTAAGCAAACAATTGCTGTTGTCAACAAGGATATGAACACCACAAAATATTCCGAAACAGGAATATGGTCAACAAACAAACAAAGAAAAACAAAGAAAAATGTACTAAGAGAACGAAAAAATCCCCACAAATGATGACAACACAAAAATATTGAAACCCAAAATAATTCAGCACAACAGTTGAAGCGAGACAAAAAACATGACAAAACGAAAAGACAAACAAATACAATAGTTTTACCTAAACAGAAACAAGCGACGTTTCGGGAACTGCTATCTGCTCCCGTCCTCAGGCAGAGACGCACATGGTACGGAAACACAGGTGCGACTCTTGAGTTCTTAGCAATGGCGTATGTCCAAAAACTTACATCAAGTCATGCACTCCCATTGCACAAATCTTTTAAAGATAACATACAAAGCTTTTACTTTGCACACAACTTAAATGTTATGTCCTGAACAATTCATCTAGTCTTAAATGTTTATACGTATATCATACAGAATTTAAGTAATTTACGTTTAAATCTTGTGACTTGACCGATGTGCTTAGCTCACGAAAAGAGCGAATGTCATGGAGTTCAGCATTATGCCACTAGATGTTGGGCACAAATTTACCCGATGAGTTTAGAGTTTACCCGCTACGTACCCCGAATATCGCAAATGAGTTCTGGTGAGAATATTTCCTTGAAACTGTCAACTGACAAATCTGGTATCAGTGATTATGTGTTTTGAAGTTTAAACTCAGCAGAAAATGGAAACTAGCTAATTGACACGAAATTGAGAATATTTTTTGTAAATATACTTATTCTATGTTGTAACCACAATGTAAAATTTTTCACCCATAAATGTGTCAGCATTTTAGGATAACCAAACTTGTAGGCTTTTGAAGAATTTAGCTGTTCTAAGTTTAATGATTTATGGTACATACCCAGCGGCATTTTTTAAATTTAATAACATTACCGTCTCTTGTACGTAGTGTGTTGGAGTTATAATTAATGATGTTTTATTTTATAAAAATGACTGTCTTTATTTAGCTAAGCGAAAAGTTTTTTTGTGAATATTGTAAATTCTAATATTTTATGTTTCCTCATAAATATTTGGAATTTGACTGAAAAAATGTCATAAGGAATAAGACTAAGACACAAAATGTATGTATTGCATATCATAAACAAAAATTTCGAGAGCGCTAAAACAAAACAAATGCTAGGGAGTTCAAACCAGGAATCAAATGTGGTTTAAAGGAGTATGTATTAATCTGCAGTAGTTAAAATCTATTTATTTATGACTTCTGGTTTTATGGTTTGTGTAATTGTTCCATGGCACAGACATAAATTGTGAATTTTTTAACTTAAGTACTAAAAAGATTCCATTGCAGTTGTAATTGTTCCTTCGTACTTAGCAAATAATATAACAGCACAGGGATTATTCGTTATATATTTTATCAGCTGGACCACTGCCAAAATGGATTCTGAACAACAAATTCTGTTGTTGCAAACTTGTTTCCAAGTTTATATAAAAGACTAATGGTGGCTTACTTTAGACTAGACTTCCAAATTTCAAAGACAGTTTTAGCATTTTGAATAACAAATTAGTAATTTATAACATTGAAAACATCATATGACATTTTACCATGCCACATATAAGTATAAACTAATTTTGCTGTAAATAAATATATCATCTTGGAAATTATTTGTGCAAAATTACTGCATTTATCTTGACCATAAAAACGTGATATATACATATGTATGTATATATGTGTGTGATAATGATTTTGCTACAGTGGATCATGAAAGGAAAAATCAAGTAAAATATTTACGTAAGTTGCACCACTGTAACAGCTGAAATAGGTAGTCTTTCTTTGAAATCTACCTAACTATAAAAATTTTTTTTATTGATCAATACTAATATTATAAATGCGAAAGTAACTCTGTCTGTCTGTCTGTCTGTCTGTCTGTTTGTTTGTTACCTTTTCCCGGCTGAACGGCTGAACGGATCGTTATGAAATTTGGCAAGGAGATAGATTATATCCTGGGGATGGACATAGGCTATCTTTAGTCTAAAAAAATAATCTTTAAACGGTTTAAAAAAATATATCTTAATTTTATGTAATGTGTGTCACAGATATACAAACTGTTAGTGTCATTCCTCTATGCCTGCCAAGCAATAGCTTTCAAGCCATTACGTTACGTTTTGCTATTGTAAGGAACTAAGTAGAGAGTAAGAAAAAAAATAGAGATCTTGACAGTTTGTAGTGTCGCCATATTTGTTTCAATTTTCAATTCCGTTTTTGTATATTACAATTTAAATTGCAGAAAAAAATTATGTTTCATAAACACATAAATAGTGAGTGTGTGTCATTTCTCTATGTCCACGAGGTCTTGCCGCGTCAATTTTCTCCTTGGGGCGAACCCGTCCGCTTAATTAAATAAACAGCTTTTATCGTTGAATGATTTCATGATTTATTTTATGAAAATCTGCTCTCATAAGAAAGTTAGTTTTATAGACATTCAATAGGTGTCGCTCTCTCTCTCTGAAGATCAATCTATGAATTGTTACAAATTTATTTACTTTATTTTTTTAGTCTGATTTGATACAATATGATTTCACTAAAAATCAATTTCTACCCCTTCCTATTTTCATTTCCACATTACGAAGTTTCACTTTTTCCGCGCGGAGAGACTCCACGCACTATTTTTGCATGCAATTAAAAACTTTTTTTTTAATGATGCCAAAGAAGTATAACTTCTCATGCGCGTACCTAAGTACACGCATCCATTTTTTTTATTTAATTTCTTCTATATATATTTTTTCTCCCTACCTAGGGCACTCATAATTCTTTTAAATTTAACGTGTATGTTTTCAATGTCATTCGAGTTGTACAATTTTTTTTTTGTCAAATGGTCATTATTTATACTTTGTTTCATTTTGGAAACATACGTATTTTAGGTATTATGACAAATAAAAAAATTAGTTTCACTAACATTCTTAGGTTTTTATTGAGTGGATAGTTTCAAGTTTAATATATTGTAGGTATATAAATTCTTAAACTTATAAATTTCTTCGAAATTTATTCATAGGTTGGTAGGGCCTACTTATTTTTTCTATTGTCAATATTGTTATATTTTTTTACAGTACTTACTTATTTGAAAGGAGTTTGGTTTAGTGTTTATAATTTATCTGCTGAGCGTCAAGAGTCTTAGGGCTACTGAGACCGAAGACCAGAAATATTTATCAATTATGTAATATATTGTTGAAAAATTTGAATTTTACTATTTCAGGTAGGTTGATTTTTTTTTTTATTAATTAGAATCGTTACGTGTAATTGCCATCTTCCTTTATTTCATATTAAACATTATGTTTGGTTGAGTGTGAGATAATTTTATTTATGTATGTTTTAATTTCATTAATTTATATATATATATATATATATATATATATATATATATATATATATATATATATATATATATATATATATATATATATGTATTATTACCTACCTACTTATAATAAATTTCAGGTGGATGTTAACATTGTCATTCCAGTTGAATACATTTTTTTGTCAAATTAGTTATTTATACTTTTTGTTTAATTTTGGACTATGTTTTTTTTTTTTTTAATTAATTCAAAGATTTGTGGTGTGTACAGGGAGTGATATCTCTATTAATTTCTATACTCCTTTGGATAAGCGGAATATGGCCACCACAGTTTTACATATAAACAAATCCTACAAATGTTTTAAACATTATGACAAATAAAAAATAGTTTCACAAACATCCTTAGTTTTTATTGGTGTGTATAGTTTGAAGTTTAATATTATGTATGTACGTAAATTCTTAAACATAAAGTTATTTATAAATTTATTTAGAAAATTATTCTTAGGTAAGTAATAAGTTTTTCTATTTGTCAATATTGTTATTATGGTAAATAGGAGTACAGTAAATGCGTACATTCTTATATTCCTTTATATCCCTTTCGATTTGGAGTGTTTCCGTGCCATTCGGGGTTCTCAAAATCACCCCCCCACCCCCAGGTGGTTAAAGCCCAAAAATTTCGAAAGTTTAAAAATGTTTAAAAATCTTTCTCTTTCGATTTTAAGTGTTTTCGAACCATTCAGGGTCCTCGAACCCCCCCGCCACCCTCTGGGAAAAATTCCCCAAAATTTCGATAATTTTAGGAATTTCAAATATCATTTGTTTCGAGATGGAGTGTTCCGAAACATTCCAGGTCCTTTACCTCCACCCCCCCCCCCCCCCTCCACAAACGTGAAAGCCACAAAATTTCGAAAAATTGGAGGAAATTGTATTAAAATTAAGTCATTACGAACTAAAGTGTCTGGGGCATGGTGGAACTTTTACCCAAAGTCGACATCCCACCCAATTTTGAGGGAGGGGGGGAGTGCAAAACCCCAAAATTACGAAAAATTTCTTAAATTTAAGTATACTTTTTTACTATTTGGAGTGTTTACGAGCCATTCGGGGTCCTCAAACTACCCTCCCCCCACAAGGAGTCAAAGACCCAATAATAAAAAAAATTTCCCAAAATTTCGAAAACCTATTCTCTTTCGATTTGGAGTGTTTTGTTTACGAGCCATTTGGGGTCCTCAACATCACCCCCCCCCCCCTTCTCAGGGGTCAAAGCCCCAAAATTTAGAGAATTACAAAAATCATTCTCTTTTGATTTTTAGTGTTTCCCTGCCATTCAGGGTCCTCAAAATCACCCCTCCCCCTCTGGGGACAAAGTTTCAAAATCTCGAAAATTTCAGGTATTTCAAATATAATTTCTTTCGAGATGGAGTTGTCCCAAACCATTCGAGGTCCTGAACATCCACTTTCCACAAAAGTGAAAGCCCCAAAATTTCGAAATATAAGAATATATATAATTGGATGTTGGCATGTATGACGTCGATAAACTCTTACACCGTTTGACCGATCGCCATGAAAGTTGGCACATCGAAGTGTTTTTATCATGAAGGAGGTTTTTATGCTATCCATTTTTTTTGTAACTCGCCGCTAGATGGCGCTGTAGCGCATCAACTTCAAAACCTTTCAACCGATCGCCATGGGTAAACAGAAAATCATAGGTCACAGATACACAAACAGTAACTATGTGTCATTTCTTAATGTCCAACACACTGGACATATCGCTATCCAATTTGCTGTAACTCACGGACAATATATCACCCGGTGTTCAGCCCGGGCAAAGCCGGGTACTGCAGCTAGTATTTTCATAATTTAAAGGCTAGCAAAATCATGTCAGTACAGTTGCATACCGAGAGCCTATTATTATATTATTAACTCTGCTATTAGTTAGACACAACTATTGTGTTATAAACAAATCTAATTTAAACAGAAAAAAAGATCAGGAAAGGTTTTTAATGAACGAACCACATCATAGACACTACAGTGTTGAAATCATTAAAGATTCATCCTGTTCCTTTTAATTTTATACTTCTATCAGAATCATATCAAAACATCCTGACCAATTTTACTATACATTTTGATTGCTATCATTAACGAACCAGAACAAACAAGATACACAAGCAGAGTAACACATAAAAACTGCTTGCACAAGTGTGTCTGAAGTGCAGTTAAAACTTATAATAGCCTTCCATATCACATAAAATAAATTTAAATTAATACAAAACACCTCTTGTATATAAATGGATTATAAGGCTATGTCTGAATTCGCCTGAATTCACAATGGCTATCCGAACAAAAAGTGACGTAGGCTATGAAAGTAAAATGAATCTGTACTTCTCGTGTACCTCCAGTTGAAAATACATCAAAATTTTGGAAGAAAAAAAATTGTTGGTCTTATTGTATCCATATTTAACTCATTTAAGAAATTGTTAAAGCTTTTTTTTTCAATTTAATTGGTAGCTATAAATTTATTGACAAAATTAATTAATTGTTAACTTCTTCATAAGGAAGTTTCAACAAATACATGCATGCACATAATCTACCAATCGTAACTACAAGACAAATATCTAATAATAAATTGTAGTAAATCCGAGTAACAGCTGAAGTGTAAAAAATGATGAGTTTCCACACTTTTTTTCCTCAATAAAATTTGGGATAAAAAATAAAATGTAAACATCCTGTTTGGCTGGCTAGTGAGCAAGTGATGTACGAAATGTCGCAAGGACATAACTGCTTACTTTAATTCAGACACTGCCAAAATAAACATGTTGTTATGATATTATAGTCTACTTCCAGCTCTTGAATCATTTGAATAAAATTTTGTTAATCTCCAAGATTGTTCTAGTTTAATTTAGTGTTGTATGAGTGTTAGTATTTATGCAAACTGTTTTTTTTTTTGAAGATTTGTTGTGTTCTGTGTGTTGCGATTTAATTTTATGTCTTCATGAAAATTGAAAGTGAAAATGTTTTTGTTTATTATTGAGAGGGCCCATAAAATAATTATATTTTTCACTGTCCAAAAATAAAATTTAATGTTACTCATATCCAAAAGAAAGGTATGTAATTATTTTTTATTATTTTGCAATGAATGTGCAATTACTCCGTAGAAACTTTTGTACTCATAACATGTTTTATTTTGTTTGTGCTTGAAATTAATTTAATTATATATTAATTTATAAAATGATTACTATTTCGCAATGTTTCATTATTTGCCAATTGTAAAATGCAAATTTGGCTTGCAGAAATAATAACTTCTAAAAAGTGAATATAAATTAACATTAAACTACATCAATGACTAATTTATTGCTATTACTGGCCAACTTCACTGATATAGTGGTCAGTTCTAGTGTCATATTGTGCATGGAGGGAACACTCCATACTAGTCGAAGGTATTACAATAAATAATTAAAAACTTAACCTCACATAACTTGCGAAAGAGACAGCAGCGGAGAGTTGTCACCACCAAACTACTGCGGTAAAACGTACATCATATATGTTCAGTGTTATTTATATGCACAAAAATAAATGTTATTTAACCCACCTTCCCCCACACATATACAGTATGAACAAAAGTTTGTAAATAATAACCTAATACCATAACTAGAATAACATGTCAGATCAAATGTTTTGTGCTGTGTAAATATTGAGTTTCAAAGATTTTATATGAATAAAAAACAATATTTCAAGTGTATGTATCTTAATTAATTACCTATCTAAAAACATATAGATATACACCAGTAAATGTACAACTGAACACTCATTTTTTTCAGAGCACCTATACAACTAAATTTTTGCCCAATATTGGGATGTAATGTTATTATTAAACCTATTGATTCAGATGTCTTAACTCATTTTACCTTCTTGTTATTCCAAGTTTTTATGGTTACATTTACCTACCATGCATCAACTACTGCAGAATTAAGCATCCGGAAGCTTGTATTTTTAATAACATGTGTATTTTGGTACTGGAGCACTTAATATTTTTTAACCAATTGTAGATCTGAAATGCATTTGAAATTTTATAAATTTTGCCTTCATTTATGTTTAGTTATTATTAAAGTTATAAAATTTTTAGCCTTTTAAGGAATAAAAAAATATATAGATTGTTATTGTCTTGTATAACTATTGCAACAGACTGGTCATATGATGATTTAAACATATGAGAAAAAAGCCAATTGATGGGAAATTGATTCAGCATCAAAAATGTAAAAAATTATGTGTGTTTAATATGCAAACATGGATAATTTACATGTTCACTAAACCAAAAACATTTGTCCGAAGGCAAAAATATAGTGAATGATAGTATACCTACTTTTACTTGATTCGTTAGGGTGAGTAGGGACGTTCAAAGACTACACCAAGTCCACAGCATACAAGTATTTACATAATCTGTAAAAATTGACATATATAGTGTTTCATTCATGTTGTGAAATAAAACCATAGGTTTTTATGTTACACCTGTATGTATGCAGTAAGATAGGTAAATTACAAGAATAAAATATATATTTCTCTTTTTTTGTTTAATATAGATACTACTTTTTCCAATATTGCGTACATAAAAATAAAGTAACAAAAATTGTTAGAGCACAATTAAAAAAAAAAATACAATCTACACCTATACATCATTGTTGCTACTTAAATGTATGGAAGTCATCTACATCAGCAGCCATTATTATTTTCATGATGTCATGTTTGGCTGTCATACACACAGCCCAATCTTTCAAGCTGTCTAATGCACAGCCTAACCACCGGCCAAAGCGCTCATTTTCACTAAGGCTCGGCTGTTCCTTTTTGAGTTCTTCAACTACACTGTTGAGAATTGCAGTGTATCCATTTTCAGAGTACATACACACTTTTTTTTGTGCCTTTGGTGTACATGGAATATTGTCAAAGGCAGCAGAAGTTCCTGACTGTTCCGAGGCTGGGGGCTGTTCCGAGGTCTTACGTTGCTCTCCAGAGGTCCCAGGCCGTCCCTCGGGTGTTAAAACGCATGACTGAGTAGACATCGCTGACTGCTGGCTTTCGTTTGGTACTTCCGACAGCGATTCATCCTCATCCTTAATTGAACAAAAAATTAAATTTAAATACAATTTCACAAAATAATTTTATTCACAAAGAATTTTGTTCTAGAAAATACACAAAAAAAAGTTTACTTATGTAATGACTAAGACGTTCTTCTTTAAAAAGAGAATATATATATATTTTTTTAATTTGACAAAATTTAATCTCGATATTTTACAAATTGTGTACATAATAATAGTAATCGTTGCTTACACATGTACATAACCTATTCACATACTGTAGTGAAATATACCACATTTACTCTGGACATGATATAGTTTAACTAAACGGTGTTTTCACTGTGACTGGAGTCTGTATTTAACTGTCAATCGCAGAAGATAATGGATGCATTACCTCAACAACCTACACATGACACCACATTAGATGTCTTTGTTGTGAGATTATTGCATTTTGTTGTTCCACAAATGGATTTCTCAACTTTACTATTTAATAATGATTATGCTTGTCTAACTGAACATCAATTTCTGTTTGTTTAACCCGTAATCGACACACATGGGTCCTGGGGACCCGTGGAAATTTTAATTTCGCTCTACGTCAGTGAGGGTTTGTAGCACTGGCCCAGCCATCCAGGTAGTTTCCTAACCCTCAGTTGGCCTTGGACTGGTGTGGTATTTATACCTTTGCAGGTGCTTGTTGACGCTATAGAGGTATGTTTGGGTCCTCAGGACCCATGTGTGTCAGTTAGGTAACTTTTACAACTACGTGTTCTGTACTAAGTTTTGCAATATGGATGGAGGTTCGACTGAAGATCAAGTTTTGGCAGCTGCAGACAGAACATTAACTGATACTGATTACATTAGTGGTTCAGATAGTGACTATGAAGTAAGTGAACATGAATCTGGAACTGATGAAAGTGGAGATGAAGAGGACACTAATGGTGAGTCTGAAGGCTCAAATTATTTTTATGGGAAAAACAGAATGAAATGGTCAAAACATTCAGTTATACGAGGTAGAACACCACAGCACATCATAATACCAAGATGTCATTTACCAGGTATAAAAGGAGAAGCTAGCCAGATAGGAACACCAAGCCCAATAGCATTTTGGGAGCTTTTGTTTACAGCTGAAATGCTACAAGAAATTTTTCTTCGGACTAACGAAAGAATAATTTCTGTAACTGAAGGTATCAACAAACTGTCGTATCACCATGAAACTGATGTGACTGAAATAAAGGCCCTATTAGGTTTGTGTTATCTGTGGGGTGCTTTCAAATCGAACGATGACGATCTGTTGGCTGTATATGCTAAAGATGGGACTGGAAGGCCAATTTTTTTGTGCAGTAATGCCATACAACAGAGTATTTTTTCTACTATGCTGTATGCGTTTTGATGATTCAAAATCACGGGTTGAAAGACAGCAGTTAGATAAGCTTGCTAATATCTCATGGTTATTTGCGAAATTCATAGAGCAGTGTCAGCGCAATTATTCAGTAGGTCAGTACGTAACTATTGATGAGATTCTTGTTGGTTTTCGAGGAAGATGTTCGTTTCGCATGTACATACCCTCGAAACCCAGAAAGTATGGGATAAAAATATTTATCCTGACAGATGCCAAATTGCACTATTGTTTGAATGCTGAAGTGTACTGCGGCCGAACTGTAGAACAGCTATATACATCAAAATCTAGCTTGTTATTTCCATCAATGGTGGTACTGAGATTAGCAAAACCTATTCAAGGAAGCAATAGAAATATTACGGGTGATAACTGGTTCACGTCAATAGAACACATCAATGAGCTAAACAAAATGAACCTTACATACATAGGGACCATAAAAAAAATAAACGTGAACTACCTGCAGCATTTGTCAACTCTAAAGGAAGAGAAGTATCATCTTCTTTACATGGTTTCTCTGAAAGAATCACATTAGTTTCCTTTGTTCCTAAAAAAGGAAAAGTTGTGAATATGATTTCAACAATGCATCATACCAAAGACATTGACGAGTCTACAGGAAAACCAGTTGTTATAATGGACTACAACCAAACTAAGGGTGGCGTGGATGCACTTGATAAGAAATGTCACAATTATTCCACTGAGCGTCACACTCGTCGATGGCCAATGGCTATTTTCTATGCATTGCTAGATATTGCAGGTGTGAATTCACATGTTTTATTCAGCGGTAACAGCCAGACACTTAAGTGGACAGAAGAAGTTTCCTTGTTCAGTTGGGAAAAGAGCTTGCCAGTGAACATATGCATCGAAGACTGCAGGCACCAAAGCTGAGGAAGGACATCAAAGAAAGTATAGAAACCATTCTAGGAATCAAACAAGAAACAACTCAACCTTCTACATCAGGAGAAAACGCTTCTGTCACCAAATCTAAGAGGAAAATATGTTCTTCTTGCCCGCCCAAAAGAGACAGGAAGACCTTTCATGAATGTGTAAAATGTCATGTTCCTTTGTGTGTT
This sequence comes from Bacillus rossius redtenbacheri, assembly GCF_032445375.1. NCBI lineage: Eukaryota > Metazoa > Arthropoda > Insecta > Phasmatodea > Bacillidae > Bacillus > Bacillus rossius. Next base: position 255,154,903 of record NC_086330.1, on the reverse strand, counting down.
CAGTGTGGGAAAATAGTTTGCTCTAAGTGCATTTAGCAAAATTTTTATACCTATGTTTTGTGGTGATGTGTTTAGTAATAACTTATGTGATCACAAGACAAGCAGTATGGACTTCTGAACAGTTATGAAAGAGCCTTCAAAGAACTGCAATTTTTTTTGTGTATTATCTTTTCGAAAAATTTGTGATACCTGAAGATAAAGACATATATTGACTATAAGACTATAATGTTTTGATACTGTATCTTAATTAAAAAACCAAGATATAGTTCCAATTAATAATCACAATTCAACAAAAAATTACAAATGCACTGATTTCAAAATTATTTTTTTGTAATGTTTGTTAAATGTATTTTAAAACACACATTTTTGTAATTAAAGGTAATAAGTGTTAGAATTCAAACATTTTTTTCAATTTCTTAAACAAGTAACATACTTAACAGAAAACTGGAAGAAAAAAAATTGGGTTCCTGGGACCCATGCATGTAATTTTTTTTGTGTGTGTTGATTACGGGTTAATTTCATCTGTGTTGGCATGAGGTGGATGTGGTAGAGTTAATATGCTTAGAGATGATGATGACAGGTTGAATAAAAAATAATAATTTAATATAGGGTTTTGAGGTACCAGTTACACAGAACTATAGTTTATTGTGAAGTTTTTGTAATGAGAATCAAAATTCAATAAATATCTAAATTATTACTGCACTTTTAAAACACAGCATTACCTTACTTTTTTGGACTGATGTTTTGTAGCAATTATTTTTTGGCAGTGATGTTTTTTTGGTGTATTTTGATGAAATGTGTTAAGAAAAGCTTCAATAATAGTAAATTGTTTATTTAGTATGGTTTTACGTGTCAACCTACAGCTGAAAGCCATACTGACTGACACAAAAAACAATGGAAAAAGAAAGAAAAAAATATTTGCCATAACACAAATTGTACAAAAGACCAATACAGGCATAGACAACAATATATTTTGTATATTTTAGACAAAATAAATATAATCATAGTTTATAATAATTTAAAATTATCTTGGTGTTTAATTTACATTCCAGTAAAAGGTTCTTATTTGATACAGTAAGTCATATAGTTTTTCACACATATGTTTATTAAACTATTCTGTGTACTTATCATATTGAAAGTATCATTTGATCTATTGTTATAATATGAAAATTTTAAACTAATTTGTGCAATTATAGCTGAGTAATGATAAACACATAAAACCGTTAATAATGAATAGTGCATAAATTGAGGAGCATCTTGTGAAAAGAGAATTTATTTTGGAATTTCATAAAAAAAGTATTAAAACCAAAAGGGATGTCAGATGATTGAAATCTTTCATATATAAATATGTGGCCTATCTGCTTGTTTTCTTCTGAATGTTTTCTAGTCTATTGGAGTCTGTAGTAGTAAATGAATTTCATTTTAATTTAATTCCATATTACTGAGCAGTATTCTAATTTGGATCTTATTAAAGTGAAGAATAAACACAATATTGAATCAGGTGTTGTAGTGGAAAAAGAAATTTAATTCATCCAAATGTTCTGGAAGTACTACCAATTAAACTATCTACATGCTGAAAAGCTTTACTCATTTATAAGTAGATAGCATCGGTTTGCTGTCTAGATGTTATGTTACAGTACAGATCATTTACATAATCAAACAAATTTGCTACAGTAGATCTCCCTGCCTGAAATCTGTGTTGTTTTTCCAAAATTATATTTTTTCAGATGAAAAATGACATGCTTATGTATAATTTTCTCAAACACTTTAGAGAAACTACATAACAAATAGGTCTATCATTTTTCCATGTTGAGGAAAGATGGAATTTTGTATACTAATATTGAAAATATGTGTTAATAACAGTGTACAAATGTTAGTACAGCCTTTGATTATAAAGTTAGGTATTCTATCCGAACCAGTGGCTTTATTCAACTTTAAAGGTACTGGTATATTAATAGCATTACTGCAGTTTTCATTCATTGAGATGATAATGTCTTTAGGTTGAATTCTGATACCTGAAGGATTATTAAACAATTTTGAAAAATGTTTACCAAATAGATTAGCGAAAGTATTAGAATCATGAATGAGTGTATCATTTACCATCAAATTTAAATTTTTCCTATGACCATCTTTAATGAGCTTTACATATTTCCAAAAATTGTTAGTTTTATTTGTTAAATTAGACTGCCACTTATTTTTATCTGATTTTATTTTTTGCTTGACAAGTTTCCTGTGATGGGAAAAATTAAAATAGTGATAATCATTTTTATGTTTCTTGTACATTTTGTGATAAAATTCTTTGGTTTTAATTAGTTTGATAAGTTCATTTGAAAACCATCTACCAGATATTTACTATTGTAGAATATGGTCATGGGTATAAATTGTGTAATAGTAGTTTTCTAATTGGTAAGAAATGTGGAAATAAGATTAAATATAAATAGGTCAAAACTTTAAAAGTAATGATTTCATTTGAGAATCATACTTACATATACCACTAATGGTTCCCACACCCTCGATACAGGTGTGTGCTTCAACTTTGTTTCGATGCCCTTCCTTGGTATGATATGGTTAACGAGGAAAAGATTTGTTTGTAATACCAAATATTTGGTTCATATACCTGCAAAAATATAAAAAATGACGTACATTTAACAACAATAATTCAATCACTACTTACAAATAACTAACACTACCACAAGTAACTTAGAATTTTACCTGCCAGTAACATTGTTTAGGACCTGTGCATATGCCATTTTTCTGGTAAAAAATACTTAGACCAACATAACCACATAACAATAATAATAATTATAATAAACTGAAGAAAAATATTGGAATGTACCTGGGCATTTAAGTGTTGAAAAGTCAACCCATCCCCAAAGTTAAAATAGTAGTTTACAACATTGGTGTTTACAAACACTGTTATTTTACCTACCACAAATCTAGCTATGTTTACCTGCATTGGCACACACAAACAAGACAAGTCAGAATAGGTTTGAATTATGTTAATTGTTGGTAAAGTTATTAATATAACTAAGTTAAATTGTCATAACATTCTTTGAATAGTTTTTGTAGTTATACCCAAGTTATATATATTTTCTTGTTTTTATTTATATTAACCCAAAAAATCTCTCCCTTCTTCATTGTGCTCTGTACTTATCCTGACACAGTGAGGAATATACAGAAGGTCGAAAATGGTGGTAAAACATCTGTAATATATCACAATACTATTCTATAACATTGATCTTTATAGCATGATCGAGTATATTTTAATTTTTAAGTACATGATACTTGCACATAACAAATGTGATATAAAAATGAGTTATGATAATAGGTTGGAAACAAATTAAGTTTCATTTACAGAAAAATTTGTGATTACAATGAACAATGAAATTACAAAGTTCTGTTTCATATTATAAAAAAAATTAATATGTTAATATTTCCCCCCAGGCGGTTTTAAAATTCTAAATAGTTTATGATAAAAAGGAAATAATGCGGTTGGGGGAAGATATTATTTGGAAAATCCGGTGTTAGGACTTTGCAGGTGCACGTTTACTGAAAATCCTGAATTATCAGATGGCTTTTGGCAACAAACATTTTGTACCACAAACGTAAGGATAAACTTTTCTAAGCTAATACTGAGGGCTGCGTGCACGTTCCCGGTGATTTTAAGAAGTTATGCATGGGCGCCACCACGTGTAAGGGCACGTGGACCCGGCTGAGTCTCGCTCTCAGGGCGTGACGTAGCCCAAGTGGGGACGAGTTACCAGCCCTTTCTACCCTATCTATCCAGACCTGGCCCGCTCTAGGCGTCGGGTACGCCATACTCCTAGGCTAAGTAGGCTCACTCACCACGTGGTTAAATAAAGTACTCAGGTTTTACTTATACCCAGATTTAATTCCACGAACACGCTTCCCTCCACGCACGTTACACTTTACACGGTTAAAAAGCCTGAGGCACGAATTGACTTAAGTGAATGCATGGTCCACACACGTGGCCATGCTATAAAGTATGCTTATTACACAATGGTTAAAAAACTTGACTCAATTAATTATTAATGCAGCCCGCCGACCGAGAGCTGCCCCGAGGAATAACGGACGAAAGAGATTTAAGAATTAATTAAGATACAGAATTACTTGATCAGTGGTTCACAACGGTTGAGATCCCCGGGGTGCTGGCGCGTCTGCTCTCGGTCGGTGATGAAGATGAACTGGGCGAGAGCTCTGCTCGTCTCGACTAACATGGCGCCTCCGCGCCAACACAATTACCGTTATTACATTCTGTGATTCCGTGCCCCGGCGAAAGTTAAGTACATTATAGGTTAACATTAAAAAATATATAAAAATTACTGGCAATTTAAAGTTCGTTAATATTTACTTAGTTAATGATAATTTATATAAAAACATTCCTACTCTCGTCCAAGTCCGTGCCTATTCGGGTCCGCCCGGGCAACGTCTGTGGTTCTTTCAAGAAACATGATATTTAAATTAAAGAATATGTGAGTAACTGCACAAACACTGGGGCAAAAATGAATGAAAACAAAAGGTTTACAATTAACATTAAACTTAGCAAATTAGGGGGTCGCCGCACTGCTTCTAAGCGCCCTCTTGCCGGGCTAGACACACACGCACACACGCACGCACGAGCGGGAGGTTTGAATAGAGGGTGGTGGTGGGAGGAGAGGGGTGGTGACGGCGTGAGGCACATCGGGCTTAGGGAGGGCGTAGCCCCGGCCGACGTCAATTATCCCCCCCTGAAGGAGCCCGATGTGACGGTTCTATGGCGTCCGACGTCATGCAGCATCGGGGCGACGCCGCGGCTCGCCTCGGTTGTAGGAAGTAGCGTGGCGCGAGGGTGGGGGCCTCCGCCTCCCCCGCTGCACTCTCCAGCCTCGTCTCAGACGTGTCGGGCTCCGCTGGCTCTTCTACAGTGACGCGGAAGTCGGCCTCGGCCAGTGACAGGTGCAGAGGCCACCTGGGTGTGTCCTCTCGGGTGTCCCCGGGCGGAGTGGGGCGTCATCCGGCTCCCACACCACGGGGTCCGGTGTTGGTGACCGAGTCGTTGCTCCTTCCGTATGTTTTTTTCTGGCTCGCGGAGTTCCGTCGGCTCGCGCTCCTCGCCAGTGAACAACCGCCGTGGCACGATGCCATGCATGATCGCCGTCGGCCGTTGTGGTTCGGGGAATCCTCGGAAGTCTCCTCCTGCCTCACTCGTCGGTGTCACTGGGGTCGACGTGGTTTGGGCACTTTCCCCCTCTGGTCCTTGGTACGCCGGAGTCCCCGTTTCGGTGTCTGTTTCGTCTGGCCCCTCATCCGCTATCCTTATGGCGTCTCTATGATACCTCGCCGCTCGCCCCGACGGGAGTCTCACTACCACGGCGGTGGTGCCTATGGTCTTGACTACCGGCATGGGTCCGACCCATTTAGGTGCCAAGCCAGCGCAGTAGTTGCGATTCCCTGCTGAGAGCGGGTGAAGGCGTCCGTAGACCAGCTGACCGGGGTTCAATGGAGGGGGCGGGCGTGTCGTAATCGGGGTGATTTTCGCCTGGTACGCGGTTTGGTGTCGCCGGGCGGCTTCGTGCGCCTCCGCCAGTTCCCGTGTCCTGCGCTCGGGGCTATCCTCCGCGGCTTTCGGACTTCTGTCGTCAATGCGATACTGTCCGGGTAAGGGAAGATTACGCCCTTGTACCAGTTTAGCAGGCGTTTCGCCCGTGGCCGCATTGACCCGTTGGCGCACACAGAACATAATTTCGGGTATGTGCATGTCCCACTGGGAGTGATCCTCGGCTAACCGGAGGCGGAGTTGGGCCTTAATTTCTTGGTTCCGACGCTCGGTCGGATTGGCCCTTGGGTGGTACACCGGCGTCGTGTGTGCAATCACCCGCCATTTTCCACAGAGCCCTGCCCAACGTCGCCCCACAAATTGCTTGGCGTTGTCAGACAATAGCACCCTGGGGTAGCCCCAACGTGGGAAGAACTCAGTTTCGAGTGCATGCGCAATGGTGCCCGCACGGGCGTTAGGTAGCGGGTAGGCCTCCACCCACCTGGTGAAGCAGTCGGTCACCACCAGAAGGAACCTTTTCCCCCTTGGGGAGCGAGGGTACGGTCCCATTAGGTCCAAGGCAACCGTGTGAAATGGCTCAGCGGGCCGCCGCGGCAGCTGTTGTTCCGCGCCGTCGGAGCGTCGTGTTTTTTGTCGCTGGCAGTGACGGCAGCGACGCACGCTATTTCGCACATACTGGCTCAGACCTGGCCAATAAAACGTCTCGCGAATGGCCCTCGTAGTCTCGTCCGTGCCTGGGTGTCCGGCCAGCCGATTAACGTGCAACATCTGGAATATCTGACTGCGAGTTTCGATTGGTGCAAATGTCCGCCACGGCGTTTCGCTCCCTGCGGGCCGCGCTTGTAAACAGCCGTCCACGACGCGGTACCCCTCGCGCAGACCCTCGTGACAGCTGCGTATTACTGCCTGCGTGTGTTCGTCCGTTAGTTGCACGGCGCGCACGTACTCATCAATGTCATCTATCGCGGCCCCTGGTGGGATGGTAGGGGGGCTTCCCTGAGCAATGACGCAGATCATTGCCTGTTGTTCCGGTATGTGGGGTTCGCCGGCGCGCCGGTCTCTTGATGGCGGTAAGAGCTCGTCCCACAATGCATCGTCCCGAACTCTGACCGTATGATCGGGGTTTCTAGACAACTCGTCCGCAAGTTCGTTAGTTTTTCCAGGTACGTGTTCAACCGTGAAGTCCAGAGATTGTAACAACATTGCCCACCGTGTTAACTTGGAACGGCGGCCTTGCATCGTCGCTAACCACTTAAGACACTGGCTGTCAGTGCGTAGCAAAAAGTGCTGTCCTTCTAGGTGCGGCCGGTACCGCCGTAGCGCCCATACTACGCCGAGGCATTCCCGCTCGTTCACACTGTAACGCCGCTCCACTTCGCCGAACTTTGCGCTGGCGTATTCTATGATTCGCGGCTCGCCCTCGTCGCCGATCTGTAGCAAGATGGCCCCGATGCCCTCCTGACTCGCGTCGGTTTGTACGATGATCTGTCTGTCCGAGTCGAGTCGGGCCAGCAGATGACACTGGCTGAACCTGTTCTTAAGCTCGTCAAAGGCGACTTGTGCGGCCTCGGTCCACTTAAAGGGGCGCTTAGGTGACAACAGGTCTGAGAGCGGCGCGGCTACGAGTGAAAACCCCGGTACAAATGCTCTGAGCCAGTTGGCCAGTCCTAGGAAACGCTGTAGCTGTTTGCGCGTGCGAGGTGGCGGTTTGTTCGCAATCACTTCCAGCTGTTTCTCCGTAGGTCGGTTACCCTTATCATTCACGACAAGTCCCAGGAAGTCGAGCTCGGTGGTACCCAGGTGACACTTCGCAGTGTTACATGTCAGA